>NC_062563.1:107287850-107887850 GCF_022837055.1 Prionailurus viverrinus
GTAATCATTTCATTTTCATTCATGATTTTATCTATTTGGGCCATCTCCCTTTTCTTTTTGAGAAGCCTGGCTAGAGGTTTGTCAATTTTGTTTATTTTTTCAAAAAACCAACTCTTGGTTTCATTGATCTGCTCTACAGTTTTTTTAGATTCTATATTGTTTATTTCTGCTCTGATCTTTATTATTTCTCTTCTTCTGCTGGGTTTAGGCTGCCTTTGCTGTTCTGCTTCTAGTTCCTTTAGGTGTGCTGTTAGATTTTCTATTTGGGATTTTTCTTGGTTCTTGAGATATGCCTGGATTGCAATGTATTTTCCTCTCAGGACTGCCTTTGCTGCGTCCCAAAGTGTTTGGATTGTTGTATTTTCATTTTCGTTTGTTTCCATATATTTTTTAATTTCTTCTCTAATTGCCTGGTTGACCCACTCATTCGTTAGTAGGGTGTTCTTTAACCTCCATGCTTTTGGAGGTTTTCCAGACTTTTTTCTGTGGTTGATTTCAAGCTTCATAGCATTGTGGTCTGAAAGTAAGCATGGTATAATTTCAATTCTTGTAAACTTATGAAGGGCTGTTTTGTGACCCAGTATATGATCTATCTTGGAGAATGTTCCATGTGCACTCGAGAAGAAAGTTTATTCTGTTGCTTTGGGATGCAGAGTTCTAAATATATCTGTCAAGTCCATCTGATCCAATGTCTCATTCAGGGCCCTTGTTTCTTTATTGACCGTGTGTCTAGATGATCTATCCATTTCTGTAAGTGGTGTATTAAAGTCCCCTGCAATTACCACATTCTTATCAATAAGGTTGCTTATGTTTATGAGTAATTGTTTTATATATTTGGGGGCTCCGGTATTCGGCGCATAGACATTGATAATTGTTAGCTCTTCCTGATGGATAGACCCTGTAACTATTATATAATGTCCTTCTTCATCTCTTGTTACAGCCTTTAATTTAAAGTCTAGTTTGTCTGATATAAGTATGGCTACTCCAGCTTTCTTTTGGCTTCCAGTCGCATGATAAATAGTTCTCCATCCCCTCACTCTCAATCTGAAGGTTTCCTCAGGTCTAAAATGAGTCTCTTGTAGACAGCAAATAGATGGGTCTTGTTTTTTTATCCATTCTGATACCCTATGTCTTTTGGTTGGCGCATTTAATCCATTTACATTCAGTGTTATTATAGAAAGATACGGGTTTAGAGTCATTGTGATGTCTGTATGTTTTATGCTTGTAGTGATGTCTCTGGGACTTTTTCTCACAGGGTCCCCCTTAGGATCTCTTGTAGGGCTGGTTTAGTGGTGACAAATTCCTTCAGTTTTTGTTTGTTTGGGAAGACCTTTATCTCTCCTTCTATTCTAAATGACAGACTTGCTGGATAAAGGATTCTTGGCTGCATATTTTTTCTGTCTAGCACCCTGAAAATCTCGTGCCAATTCTTTCTGGCCTGCCAAGTTTCAAAAGAGAGATCCGTCACGAGTCTTATAGGTCTCCCTTTATATGTGAGGGCATGTTTACCCCTTGCTGCTTTCAGAATTTTCTCTTTATCCTTGTATTTTGCCAGTTTCACTATGATATGTCGTGCAGAAGATCGATTCAAGTTACGTCTGAAGGGAGTTCTCTGTGCCTCTTGGATTTCAATGCCTTTTTCCTTCCCCAGTTCAGGGAAGTTCTCAGTTATTATTTCTTCAAGTACTCCTTCAGCACCTTTCCCTCTCTCTTCCTCCTCTGGGATACCAATTATGCGTATATTATTTCTTTTTAGTGTATCACTTAGTTCTCTAATTTTCCCCTCATACTCCTGGATTTTTTTACCTCTCTTTTTCTCAGCTTCCTCTTTTTCCATAACTTTATCTTCTAGTTCACCTATTCTCTCTTCTGCCTCTTCAAGCCGAGCTGTGGTGGTTTCCATTTTGTTATGCATTTCGTTTAAAGCTTTTTTCAGCTCCTCGTGACTGTTCCTTAGTCCCTTGATCTCTGTAGCAAGAGATTCTCTGCTGTCCTGTATACTGTTTTCAAGCCCAGCGATTAATTTTATGACTATTATTCTAAATTCACTTTCTGTTATATTATTTAAATCCTTTTTGATCAGCTCATTAGCTGTTGTTATTTCCTGGAGATTCTTCTGAGGGGAATTCTTCCGCTTGGTCATTTTGGATAGTCCCTGGCGTGGTGAGGACCTGCAGGGCACTTCCCCTGTGCTGTGGTGTATAACTGGAGTTGGTGGGCGGGGCCACAATCGGACCTGATGTCTGCCCCCAGCCCACCGCTGGGGCCACAGTCAGACTGGTGTGTGCCTTCTCTTCCCCTCTCCTAGGGGCGGGATTCACTGTGGGGTGGTGTGGCTTGTCTGGGCTACTTGCACCCTGCCAGGCTTGTGATGCTGGGGATCTGGCGTATTAGCTGGGGTGGGTAGGCAAGGTGCACAGGGGCAGGAGGGGCAGGCTTAGATCACTTCTCCTTAGGTGATCCACTTCAGGAGGGGCCCTGTGGCAGCGGGAGGGAGTCAGATCCGCTGCCGGAGGTTTGGCTCCGCAGAAGCGCAGAGTTGGGTGTTTGCGCGGATCGAGCAAGTTCCCTGGCAGGAACTGGTTCTCTTTGGGATTTTGGCTGGGGGATGGGCGGGGGAGATGGCGCTGGTGAGCGCCTTTGTTCCCCACCAAACTGAGCTCTGTCATCAGGGGGCTCAGCAGCTCTCCCTCCCTTTGTCCTCCAGCCTTCCCGCTTTCCGAGCAGAGCTGTTAACTTATGACCTCCCAGACGCTAAGTCGCGCTTGTTGTGGGAACACAGTCCGTCAGGCCCCTCCGCTTTTGCCAGCCAGACTCGGGGGCTCTGCTTGGCCGGAGAGCCGCCCCTCCGCCCCGGCTCCCTCCCGCCAGTCCGTGGAGCGCGCACCGCCTCGCCGCCCTTCCTACCCTCTTCCGTGGGCCTCTCGTCTGCGTTTGGCTCCGGCGACTCCGTTCTGCTAATCCTCTGGCGGTTTTCTGGGTTATTTAGGCAGGTGTAGATGGAATCTAAGTGATCAGCAGGACGTGCGGTGAGCCCAGCGTCCTCCTAAGCCGCCATCTTGCCTAGTATTCAGTAAAGGATAATTTTTAAATTATTTTTTAAATACACATGATTATTTCATGCAAACATTATAATATTGTATTTTTTTAATGTTTTGTTTATTTTTGAGACAGAGAGAGACAAAGCATGAGAGTCAGAGAGAGAGGGAGACACAGAATCCGAAGCAGGCTCCAGTCTCTGAGCTGTCAGCACAGAGCCTGACGCGGGGCTTGAACTCACGAACCGCGAGATCATGAGCTGAGCCGGAGTCAGACACTTAACCGACTGAACCACCCAGGCGCCCCTATCATATTGTATTATAAGGTTTAGGTGTGTGTAGGTATAGCATATAACAACTATAGCGTAAGAGTCTAGAAGGGTAAATGGAAATATATGTTTGTATCCTTTCTATGTTTTATGTGAATAATAAACTATTAATACTAACTAGACTGAAAAGTTAAGGACATATATTTTGATCTGTTAAGAATATATATTCTAATTGCTAGAGTAACCTATAAAAAGAATGCAATCAAGTATAGCTAAAAAGCCAATAGATAACTAAAATTGACTTATAAAAATATTCAATTAATTTAAAACAGGAAGGAAAGAGCAGCAGGACAAACAAATACAGAGAGGGCAAAAAGTGGTAAATCTAGCCAAATTAATTTAATGGAAGCACACCAATTGAAAGGGAAAGACTTTCAGCTTGAAAAAAAAGCAAAATCCAACTATATGCTGCTTCAAGAGACTGTGTGTGTGTTTGTGTGTGTACACATACATACACAGCTAGGATGTTCAAAGTACAGACAGAGAAAAAAATTACCATGCAAAGTATAAGCATAAAAAAGCTAGAATGAAAATTTTCATGTGCTATTAAGAGAAATACAATAAAAGCAGGCAAAGAAAAAAAAGATACATTATGCACAATGTAACAAAGGGAAGAATGCCTACAATATTCTCATCAGACCCTGTGTAATATTAAAAGGATGGGGAAAGATCTATAATGAAAACACTAAGCCTGAAACATTGGAGTGGCTGTTTTCAAGTGTTGAAAGACAAAAACAAAACTAAATGGTCAACCTAGAATTCTATCCAGCAACAAAGTGAGAAAAAACTTTATTAGCTAAACAGAAGCTGAAAGAATTTGTGGCCCATAGTAGACCTATACTACAAGAAATATAAAAAGAAGTTCAATAGGAGGATGAAAAATAATACGAGAAAGAAGCTTGGATCTATACAAGGGAATGAAGAACTCTTGGTTACTATGCATATGAATACAAAAGACTTATTTTCTCCTCTAAATCTTCAATTTCTTTAAAAGACAATCTACTCTTTAAGCAAAAATAATATTTTTTTAAGAGTTTATAATACATCAAGGAAAATATGAATGAAAACAATAGCAGAGAGCCTAGAAAGGGAGTATTAAATTATGTCATCAGTTCTTACACTATACGTGAAATGGAATATCATGTGAAGACAGTCTTTTATAAGTTAAAGTTACGTATCTTAAAACTGCAAAGTGGCAACTAGAAAATAAAACAAAGTATAGGTAATTAGTCAAGAGTGTAGATAAAATAGAGTACTAAAAACTACTTAAGAGTCTGCTCCAGCCATGGAGGATTAATTGCCCCCTGTCCATAACCAACTAGAAAAACAGACAAAACATATGAATCAGCTGTTTTCACACACTGGACAATAGGCAGGACTGTTATCATTTAGAGAAGGAAACCAACAGAAGGAATCCTACAATTTCCCTAGCTTACTGCCCAGGAGGCAGTTTCTCGGCTGCAGTGCAGTGAGTGGTTAAACGAAGAGAACAGGATTGTTTTGTAAAGAAAGTTCAGGGAGTTTGAGATGATTCCAGGCTAGAATTATCAGGGCAAACTATGGAAAAGGAGGGAGGTGCACAGAACGAGCTTCAAAGATAGGTGAGGTGGGGAGGAGCCCTCATATTTTGACTGAGTTCTAATCCTCATGATCATCAAAGGCCATGAGGTAGGGGAAGGAACAAGAAAGCACTGTTCTCAACAACTCCAGGAACTCATGTTGTTCCGGGACATGCTCTGTTCCATGCATTTCCACCAGCATGAACAGAGAGAACTTGTAATACATGAGCCTTGGTAGAGTCTTGAGTAGGATATCACCTCACTAGTGGGGTTAACGGAGCTGTAGGCCAGAGATGACTTTGGATCTAAAGTCCTACTGAATGGTGAGAGCCTCATGAACAGATCATGTAGAGGTGACTCTCATTGTCCTAACCAACAACCAGCACCAACAGCTGGGCTGTGAGTGAGACTATCTCGGACTTTCCAGCCCCAGCTAGATTCCCAACTGAATGGAGCTACATGAGTGACCCTAGAAAACACCACATGGAGTACAAGAACTATCAGTTAAAGTCAGTTAGTACACAGAATCATGAAAAATAAGAAATCATTGTTCTTCCAAGCAATTGGATTTTGAGGTACTTTGTTACACAGAAGTACATAAGTGAAAATAGTATTTGCTCTTTTGAAGTGGCCCAGGAGGAGAATGAAACATGAAATATCTTCCAGAACGTGAAACTGAGAACTACAGAAAAGAATGTATTAAGGCACTATTCCCAGGGAGAGCAGAACTAGGGCTTATTCAAGGAACAGTCTGTTTTTACAGGATAGGGGGTCCTAGTGACATTTGCCCACTGGGATTTCCCTTTATCTGTGGAAGTGTTTCCTGGAGTTATTCTGTCCCTTTTGCACTGCTTAATGTTGCATGTATAGGGAACAGATAATCTTTCTATTTAGTTTCTATTTAGTTGATAAGTCTCTGGGTCATGAGGAACCACATCTGGCCTTCAAGACTTGGAGAAGACCTTGGGAAAGAGAGTGGAGATTTTTGGAATGATAGCTTTTTCTTTCTGTAAATGTAAATGTATGTGACAGATGTAAACATTTTTGAGTAAGACAGGAGACTGTGGTAGATTTAGAATATTTTTCAGTATACTTTTGACTTTATGCCTCTCCTTTCCATGACAAGATTATTTTCTCCTAACCTATTGATATTGTCTTAGACCAAAGACATGATTTATGCAATGGGCCATGGGTAGCAAGGACAGTGTTCAAGTACCAAGTCTAGGCCTTAAGAAACATCACATAAGGTTTGGCTTGCCCTCTCTAGGAGCTTCAGATCTCTGCCATGAAAAGAATGGGACTCAGCTAGCTATCTACTGCCCTTTCAGCCTTGACTGCAGCATGAATCAAGAGAAACAAAGTCCAGAAGCTCTGTAGATACACAGACTGAAGTTGTGCCATGCTTAACCTGATATGTAGACAGAGTGGAGAAAACATGCTTCTGGTTGGGTACCACTGAGATTTTGTGGTTATTTGTCAGAAAGCACTATTGCAGCAATATTGGACTCTTAAGACATATTTCTCTATACTTTCTCCCTCAGATAGATCTAGGAATTCAGCTAAAATTATGTGTCCTTTAGAAGCTCATACTATAAATTGTATATGGTGAGAATAACAAAAGAAGAAATAGACAAAGACTCACCTGTATGTGGGGCAAATTTAGTAACTAAATTTGCCGGTCCCTGGCCCAAGTAATCTTTGCACTCATAATCAAATACATTACTATATAAAGTGTGGATATGTCTGTGCTCTGATAATCACTTTTAGTTGCGTGAGTTTGGAAAAGTTAATGGTAGGAGTGGGGTTTCAGAAAGGTCTTGAATGATAGCAGAGGACTGAGCAGGTTATGGGAAATACTATATGCTCGAATAAATTAGACATTCTCTTTTACTGTTACAACACATTGCAATTTGCAGTTAGTTGAAGTCTCTGTTGACATGTTTTTCAAGGTTCATCAAGAGCTTCTTGCAAAAATGAGGTTTGTAAGCTGATGCACTCATTCCAAGGATGTAGCTGCTGTGATAGTGTCTCTGATATTTGAGCTATACCTTCACTTTACAATAATGCCACCCTATATTAGTTGGGTCCCAAAGTTAATGAGTTTCAAAACCACTCCTGAGACTTACTTACCATTAGCAAAGAGGAATATGTAGAAATGAGACACATAGTCTAGGAAGATGGCAGAAAGACGAGACTTAAGTCTGAGAGATTGATTCGAACTCCATAGGCTGCCAACAAACTTTGAAAATTGCAGAACTATTTGCTAATCTAAATCTTACTAAGTCCAGCTGCTTATACCCTTTTACTTTCTGTTTCTGAGGTTTAAAGCCTCATCTCCTATGATGTTTCTTCCAACCTTTGTTCAGTAAACATTGTGTGCCCAGGACTTTAATGAGGCGCAATAAATAGGAGAAGGAAAAGAAGTAAGATGATAGAGGTTCCCTGCACCAGTGTCTGCCCTTAAAAAATTATACAGACTAGTTTTTGAGAGTCAGATAAGAACTGTTATCTTTCTCCTTTACAAGCTCTCTGATAGTTTACCTGAATTTGAATACAAATAGTTTTTCTTTGAGAAGGTTTCATTAAGCCAGAGGGACTATTACTTTGTACATACTTACGTCCCTCGTCTGGATGGACCATGATTGATGCCCTCTATTACATGTCATTAGTATTCACGGTGGTACTGGTATAGCCGTTAAGAGAGAAAGTCTGGAGAAAATATCCAAGACTCTTACAAACTTGAATGCATTACAGATAGCTAACCCCTTTCCCTTTCCTCTTGCTGTTCAGAATTGGAGCAGACTTTGATTTTAAAGCTGTTTCAAGAGGGGTAAAAAAGAAATGTAAGTGCACACACACACACACACACACACACACGAAGTAAAACTCCAATAGAGAAATAGATTCAACACAATAATGTATACCCAGTAACAGATTTGTAGATTTATAATCCAAAATGATGTAAAGCAGCCTCAGCCCATTTCTTCATTTCTGTGGCCCAGATCTTTCTACTCATTACTGGAATACATAGTTATGGTACTCAACACCCCTTTATTTCAAAATGGGAATGTGAAGGAGCAGCAGTTTTCTCCTATCCTCTATGAAGAACTGAAGAAGCATTTATTGTTTGAATTTCCTTGATTTTTTTTTTTTTTGCTCATCACATGCTGCTTAATTATGTATTGCTTCTGTCTCATAAGTAATCGTTTCAAATAACACACTGGCCCATGTTAAGGAAATGATTCATCTTCCTAATGTATTTGAAACTATGGTTTGCAGCACTATTTTAGACACTACATTATAATTCTGTGTTATGCAAAACATCTTTGGAGGCTAAAATTAATGTAGATAAAAAGCTTATGCAACAGGAAAAATGAACACAGGGCAAAGCAAAGCAAAAATAAACCCCTCCTTCCTGATTCTTCTGCAGTCAATGAGACTGCACATTTAACATCCTCATATACTCCCAGACATAGCAAGGCCTTTTATGCATTAAAGAAAGGGGTGGGGGGACCTGAATACAAAAGGCTTTTACCTCCTGTTTTTCCTTCTGTGTCTCCTTCTACAAATCCTCTTTGTGTGATGTAGAGATTGTACAACTTCTGCAAGACGAAAAAAAGAAGAAATTTTTATGCCAGTTTGTATGCCAAATTAATTTTGACTATTTTGTCAATTCATAGTCTCCAGGTCAACAAGAAGAAAGCATGAAAAATTAAAGTCAGAAAATTATAGACCATTAAATACAGAGTGATGACATATATTTATGAGTTAATTTCTCTTCACAGAGTCCAAAGGAGATAGAAAGTTGATGGATGTCCAGAAACTGAAAAGCACAGTGTTAATGAGCACAATATTTTTTATTTTTTACACAAACTAACACAAGTACTGTTTTTCCAAGTAGTAGTCTCACATTTAAGTAACAAGTATATGTGCAGAGATGATTTATACCATGCATAATACATAAAAATTGAGTTTCTCCAATTCTGTCATCTAACACTATATTTAATCAAGAGGACAATAGCAGTTAGAGCATAGCTGAACAACATTTTTAGTACTATGATTTTTAGATGCAAATGTTTAGAGTTTTAGGCCTGGAAGATACTGACAAAGGTTAAAGGGGGAAAGCCTATAGAAACAAAGAGAAGAAATTCATACATATTGTAAAACCTCTAGGCATGGTTTAAAGAAAGAAAGAAAAACATACTAAGTACTCAAATATTTTTGTGAGTAAGAGGAATCACAAAATGATTCTTCACTTTGAAACTACAAAACTCACAGTTTTACAGGTGAGATAATTGTAAGGTTTTATATCAAGATAAATGCAGAAACGTTTAACTATAAAGGAATCCCTGTGAAATGTAAGATTCCCACAGAAGAAGAAAGAGGAAATAAGTAGCATAAAACAGGAAATAAGAACCTGGATAAATGGAAATGTGGCAACAGAACCAATAAGAAGACAATTTTATAGCTCCCAAAATCTTCAAAGGAAGACTCTGTATCTTTAGAGGAAGATATATTCTTTCCCCATGTTTATTCTCTCACAATCTTTCAAACTCAATCTCTTCTAGTAACAGGGTGTTTTCTTTGTTTATTTGTTATTTGTTCTTTGTTCTTATTGTTTGTTGTGTGGTTGCCATCAACCCCTTAACATTATGCCTGACTCACGTGTGAGGCTGCCTTACCCAAGATTTACTCTGCTAACCACGTTTACTCTATCAAATCAAGAAATAGAAGAGTTAACAGTCAGAAAATGTGGAATTCCTATATAAAGAAAGGAAATCATGATATCCTAAGTTTTAAAAAATTCTTATTTTCAAAATACTTCTATTTATGTTATTTATCAGAGTGATAATAAGATATTTACAGTTGGATACATTTGAATAAAATAAGGCTTAGACAAGGGTGACTTGACCATGCTCATAGACAATAGAGCCAACTCTTGATTCCAAGCTATGTCTAACTTCATTAAGCATCTTTGCTGTATAACTAATTACCCTCAAGCAGCTTAAAATAGCACTGAACATTTACTGTGTTTACCAGTTTCTGTGGGCTAGGAATTTGAGAGTGGTTTAGCTGGGTGGTCCTGGTTCAGGGTCTTCTGTCAGTTTGCAGTTTGGATACTGGTCGTAACTGCATTCATCTGAAAGCTTACCTAGTGCTGGAGAATCTATTTCCAAGGTGGTTCATCCATGTGACTTTCATGTTGGAGCTGGCTTTTGGTAGGAGGCCTCAGTTACTCATCATGTGGACCACTACATTATGGCTACTTAAGGGTGTTCACAACCTGGCAGCTAGCTTCTTGCAGACAAGTGCTCCAAGACAGAAGCCATGTGCTTTTTCTACTTAGCCTCTGAAGTCATCCCCCAACATTTTTTGCAATATCCTTTTCATTACATAGATCAGTCTTATCTAATGTAGGGGGTGGGAAGGGATTATTGGAAGCCATCTTGAAGGCTGGCTAACAAAAGTAACTATACCATAAGTTTACTTTGTGATTCATTACTATCCTTTTTTACTTCCATTTCTAGAATTAAAAAAATATATATATTTTAGATAGAAAGAGAGTAGGAGCGGGGGGGGGGGGGGAGAGAGAGAGAGAGAGAGAGAGAGAGAGAGAGAATGAATATGAATCTTAAGTAGACTTCACATTCAGCATGGAGCCCAACATAGGGGCTGGTATCATGATCTGAGCTGAAATCAAGAGTGGGACACTCAACCAACTGAACCACCCAGGAGCCCCCATTTCTAGATTTTTGGTTTTGTTTTTGTTCTTGTTTTTTTAAAAAAGTGTATAATCATTTGGGTGGTAACTTCACATACTTGCTTTCTTCTTTACCATTTGTCTTATATAGAGAAATCAGACATAAGCTCCCTGCAGGCAAGCACTGGAACTTTCACCTTTTAACTACATATGGATTCTGTTAGAATATTTTGAGCATAATGGGTTCTCCACTGACCCTGATTAAAAGAACAACTAAATGGGAGTGAGTAAATTCATGAAATTAAGATATTGAATTTGTCAGCTATGTCAGAATCAGGTTTAAAAGTATAGGGTTTCAGATTTCAACTCAAAAGTGCCAGAATTTGTTGCCAGGAGGAAGGTCCCCAGCAGGTCAGATTGGCCTACCATCTCAAAACCCCAGCACAAGCAGCTGCTTTCATCTCTTTTGGGTTTATTAGTCTTCCTATTTCAGATAATTTAGTACTTTCTGCGTGAAAATCATGTAACAAAAGTGATGACACAATAACATAATAAAACTAAAGTATTCCAGAAGAAAATGACCAGAAAATGTTCATTTTTCTATGAATTAGCACCTTCCTGAAATAATACAAGGAACATATTGACTTAAATAACTCCTTGTCATGGAAACACTAAATTGATTTCAGGTAGTTTAGGATGCTTTGGAAGATTGTGCATTATAATGAGAATCAATTGCTAGGAGGAAGGTCAGAGTTTTTCTCTTCTTAGAAACAAGTAAAATGACCCTTTGCATTAATTCCATATGTTTGTGTTTCAAAACAGGGAAATATTTTTTCCAAAATAGATTCTTCTTACTCCCTAATGAGCCCGAGTTGGTTTTGATGAAGAAGAGGCAAAGAGAACACTGGGAAGAACAAAGAAATGGAACAAAATAGAAATTTTTAAAATTAAGAAAGTTAAAAACATAAAAAAGCTCCAGTAATGTCTTTTTTTATTTTTTTTAATGTTTATTTATTTTTGAGACAGAGACAGAGCATGAACGGGGGAGGGTCAGAGAGAGGGAGACACAGAATCCGAAACAGGCTCCAGGCTCTGAGCCATCAGCACAGAGCCCGACGTGGGGCTCGAACTCACGGACCGCGAGATCATGACCTGAGCCGAAGTCGGACGCTTAACTGACTGAGCCACCCAGGCGCCCCCAGTAATGTCTTTTAGGAGACTATTAACAAAAGTCTTCATCATCCCTCTCTAACTGACAGTCCTGCCGTAGATCACTTTCTAAACACAGGCTTAAAATTGGGAAATCACCAAGACCACCACACAGACCAGTTCTATTAATCCCCCACCCACCTCCACGTACACATCTTTATTTTGTTTTAAGATGAAATATGGCCTTTTGTAGCAGCGTGGATGGAACTGGAGAGTGTTATGCTAAATGAAATAAATCATACAGAGAAAGACAGATACCATATGTTTTCACTCTTATGTGGATCCTGCGAAACTTAACAGAAGACCATGGGGGAGGGGAAGGAAAAAAAAAACAAGGTAGAGAGGAAGGGAGCCAAACCATAAGAGACTCTTAAAAACTGAGAATAAACTGAGGGTTGATGGGGGGGGTGGGTGATGGGCATTGAGGAGGGCATCTGTTGGGAGGAGCACTGGGTGTTGTATGGAAACCAATTTGACAATAAATTTCATATAAAAAATGAATTTACTGAGGTATAATTGACTTATAATGCACATATTTAAAGTGTATTTTGACAGATGTATATACCTGTGAAATTATCAACAGAATGAAGATAACGAACATGTCCATAACTCCCCACAGTGCGTGTGTGCTACTCGTTACTGTCTCCTTCAGGTCACTCTCACCCTCTCACTGTCTGAACCTCTGGCAGCCACACTGATCTGTTTTCTCTTGCTATAAATTCATTTTTGTTTTCTAGAATTCTACATAAACGGAAGGAATCAAATAGAATGTACTATTTTTTGGTCTAGCTATAATATAATAGTTATTATATATAATATTAACATCCAATTATTTTAAGGTTCATTCATGTTGAAGCATGTTCCAAAAATTTATTCACTTTTCTTTTTAAAAAAAATTTTTAATGCTTTTTTTATTTTTTGAGACACACACACACACACACACACACACACACACACGCACACAGAGTGTGAGTAGGGAGGGGTAGAGGGGGAGGGAGACACAGAATCTGAAGCAGGCTCCGGGCTCTGAACTGTCAGCACAGAGCCTGATGCAGGGCTCGAACTCACGAGCTGCAAGATGGTGACCTGAGCTGAAGTCAGACACTTAACTGACTGAGCCACCCAGGTGCCCCCAAAATTCATTCACTTTTCTTGCTGAGGAATACTTCATTGTATGGATATACCATAATTCATTTATCACTTACCTATTGATGGATATTTATTTGGGTTGTTTCCAGTTACTGGTTGTTGCAAATAAACCTGCTGTGAACATTTGTGTTCAAGTCTTTGTATGAACAGATACTTTCATTCATCTTGGTGAAATACCTCGGAATGAAAGGGTGGAGTTTATTGGCAGGTATATGTTTATTATTTTAAGAACTGCTACATTGTTTTCCAAAGTGATTGTGCCGTCTTCATTCCTACTAGGAGTATATCAAAGTTCCAGTTGCTCTAAATCCTCAACAACACTTGGTGGTGTCAGTCCTTTAAAATTTTAGCCATTCTGTTAGTGGGTGGCACTGTGTCATCCTATGTTTAATTTGCATTGCCCTAGTGACTGTGACGTAGAACATCTTTCTGTGTGCTCGTTTGTTATTCACACATGCTCCTGAAGAAGTATCACTTCAGATATTTTGGCCCTACTTTATTATTATTTTATTATTGAGTTTTGAGTATTTACAAGAATATTTTGGGTATGAGTTCATTATCAGACATATGGCTTGCAAGTATTTTCTCCCAGTACGTGGCTTATCTTTTCATTCTCTTAACACTGTCTTTCAAAGAGTAGAAGTTCTAAATTTTGATGGAGTCCAGTCTATAATTTTGTTTTTTTTTTATGGATAATGCCTTTGATATTATCCCTAATTCAATGTTTCCCTCATACAAGTTCAGAAGGTATAGTATTTCTGCTTATTATGGAATTCCAGGTGCACAAGTATTTTGTACTGTCAGCACTTAAAAGTCTGTCTCCTGCCTCACTCCTCTGGATGATTTTAAGGTTTTCTCTTTACCGATGATTTTAGGCAATTTGGTTAGGATGTGCCTTGATGTAGTTTTCCTTGCATTTGTAGCCCTTGACCTTCTTAGATCTATAGACTTACAGTTTCATTACATTTTGAAGGATTTTTGGCTACTGAATCTTTAAATATTTCTCAGTCTCTACCCCACCCATTCTTCTCCTTCAGGGCCTCCAAGTGCATCTGAATTGGGTTGCTTCTGTTTTAACGTTTTAATAATTCTTATCTCTATATAACTTTTCTGTGTGGAATCAGAAGAATACAACTTCTATTACATGCATGTGTAGCTACTTGAAACTGTCCACAGCTCACTGATGTTATGTTCTTTTTCTTGTCTTTAATCTTTTTTTCTGTCTTTCATTTAGTTCATTTCTGTTGCTATGCATTCAATTTCACCATTTTCCTACTGCGATATCAAATTTTTTATTAACCCATCAAGTATTTTTTTATGTCACCTATTATAGTTTTCATCTCTAGATGTTTGATTTGCGTTTTCTAAAATATTCCATTTCTCTGCTTAACTTTTTAAACAAATGGGATAGAGTTATAATAACTATTTTAAAACCTTAATTCTAACATCTCTGTTAGATCTGCGTTGATTTTTTTTTTTTTTTCCTGATTGGTCAGTGTTTCCTTCGTCTTTGCATATCTGGCAGTTTTTATTTGATGCCACAGAATGTGAATATTACCTTGTGAGTCCTGGCTATTTTTTGCATTCATGTAAATATGTTGAAATTTGTCCTGGGACTCAGTTAATTGACTTGGAAAGGAGAGGAACCTTTTGAATCTTGCTTTTGAATTTTGTCAGGTGAGACCAGAGCTGTCTTATGCTAGGAAAGAGCTATTCAATTTTGGCGTTTTTAAACTTTGGAGCTGGGAAGTTCACTGTGGCTGCTGTGCGTATAAGATGATTAGTAGCACCCCTGGACTCTCCCCACCGAATGCTACAGCACTTGTGCCTCCAGTTCAACAACCCCAAATTTCTGTGAACATTTCCAAATGTACCCTGGGGATCAAAACCGTCTGTTTGAGAAGCACTGGTCTAGAGCTAATTACTGAACACTCCTGAAGCAAGCCCTTTCTTTCTTTTTTCTTTCTGAATAATGTGTTTAGTTTCTCACATTCCATGCATACGTCTCTTCAGAATTATTTTGTAATACAGTCTTCATCTACTCTTTAATATTTTTTATTTTTCTTTATTTTTTTAAATTTACATACAAGTTAGTTAGCATATAGTGCAACAATGATTTCAGGAGTAGATTCCTTTAATTCCCCTTACCCATTTAGCCCATCCCCCCCCTCCCACAACCCCTCTAGCAACCCTCTGTTTGTTCTCCATATTTAAGAGTCTCTTATGTTTTGTCCCCCTCCCTGTTTTTATATTATTTTTGGTTCCCTTCCCTTATGTTCATCTGTTTTGTCACTTCAAGTCCTCATATGAGTGAAGTCATATGATTTTTGTCTTTCTCTGACTAATTTCACTTAGCATAATACCCTCTAACTCCATCCATGTAGTTGTAAATGGCAAGATTTCATTCTTTTTGATTGCCGAGTAATACTCCATTGAATATATATACTACCTCTTCTTTATCCATTCATCCATCGATGGACATTTGGGCTCATTCCATACTTTGGCTATTGTTGTTAGTGCTGCTATAAACATTGGGGTGCATGCGCCCCTTCGAAACAGCACACCTGTATCCCTTGGATAAATACCCAGTAGTGCAATTGCTGGGTCATAGGGTAGTTCTATTTTTAGTTTTTTGAGGAACCTCCATACCGTTTTCCAGAATGGCTGAACCAGTTTGCATTCCCACCAGCAGTGCAAAAGAGATCCTCTTTCTCTAAATCCTCGCCAACATCTGTTGTTACCTGACTCTTTAATATTTTGATTCGGATGCAGTTGACACACAGTTTACCTTAGTTTCAGCCGTACAACATAGTGATTTGACAGGTGTATACATTACGGTGTGCTTACCACAAGCGTAGCTGCCATCTGTCACCATACGACACTAGTAGAATGCCGTTACTGTATTCTATATGCTGTGCCTTTTATTCCCATAACTTACTCATCCCTTTCTGAGTACTCTACCTGAACTCCATGGATTACAAGGTTCCTCTTCTGGCTGGCAGGAGCAGGTACTGTTCTCCGCTTTATGGGGTATCAGTCAGTCTTCCCCCTGATCTTTTCAAGTGGCTCTTTTTTTGACCTCAGGTAGTTTCTTCATTTCTGTGGGCAGGTCATAACTGTGCTGAATTGTTGATGGGAGCTTCTGCACATCTCCAACATTCTTTCTTTGTGCAGCTCTCTCTTCTCTGATTTTGTGTCCTGCAAATTCTAGCTGCATTTGTCTCCTTTTATTCTCAGCCGTGTGTTTTCAATTCATAATGTCTGATAGGTACCTCTTCCTTGGACTCTAACCCAGCAAATCTCTCAAAGCAGAAAGTGTGTGTTCTTCTAAGCCTTACATTGTTTGTTTCCCACCATCTATTTGGAAACACTGTACTTCAGTTTCTAATGTCGAGTGTGTCTCATTATATATATTTTGTCACTATTTTTGGTTAACTTCAGGCCAGAAAGTAAATCTGTTCCCTATTTCTCCATCTTGTCTGGAATGGTTGTCTTTCATGCATATTCTTTAATCATCTCTATTTTATCCATTTTCCCCATTCTAATAGCTCTCTTTTGATTCAGCCATTTTATGCTTCCTCTGTTCTATCAGCTGATACTTTCATGATAAATGAGAGATAATACCTGGATTTCGGAAATATCTTTTTGAGTTATTATCATATAGCTTTTATTAAAGTTAGGGAATTGAGTAAGATTGCCTATTTAAAAAGTAAAGATAGAGAAGAAAAGATGAATTAGAACTTACACCTTTCTATGTGATATTTAAATTAATGTGTTTTTATAAATGATTTCACATGTATTTGCTTGCAGGATGACCTGATTTGTATGTGTTTTCCCCAAGTGTGAATAAACTTTGAGTACTAGGACTATGGCTCCTCTCTCATCTGTCACCCCGGTAAAAAGTATGTAGTTAATGAGGAAATTGATGAGTAGTGAGTTTAGCATAGAAGATAAAGGGTAGAGCTGAGAAGAGAATCTGAAAAGATAATTGCCCACCTTGTCATTATTTTATTCTGCAATCAAGTTGAATTTTGTAATCATAATCAGAATAAATATTTATCTTTACTAAGAAATAATGTTAAGTTAGTAGTCATCAAAATACATATTTAGATGGACCTTTTAGTTGGTTATGTGTCTTCAAAACATTAAGGCTTCCATGTGTATAAACTAACGGTAAACAAGACACATGCTTATTTGTGTACAGTGCCATGAAACAATTGACTTGAACTTACAGTATGTGATTACCTGGATTGTTTATGGTTATTTGGATTATATAATAAAACTAAAAAAACACTATTTGATCTTCATATGGAATCTGTGAAATCAAATGTACATATCAATATGGAAAGTCATTTTTAAAAATCTAATTGTTGTAAGAATTCCAGTCTTGCCTAGACAGATGTTCTAATTTGTTTGGTGAATGCTGTGATAATTCTACCAAGAGACTAAGAAGCATGGAGTCTGCTGAAACTTTGGATTATGAGAACCTGGTGGAGTTTCTCTGTTAAAAAGAGAAGGGAGAGACTAGCAGAGGACAATTGGGATGGGGTCAAGGAGATGGGAAAGAGAGAAGAGAAATATTTGATGCGTATCCATTAAATAATTTGCTATCTGTGTGCAAAATAACCATGCCTTTTTGTTCTGTGAAATATTTGGTAAAGTCAGTATGGCTCCTAGATATTTGGAGAGCAAGTTTTCTTTCCTCAGTATATGATGAAGTTCAGGGTCTGGGTTAAGGATTGGGATGAGACAAACCCAGAACTTTCTAAAGGGTCATAGCTTTTATAGGACAAGTATAGTGTTATAGAAACACTGAAGATTTGGGTACTGTGAATAGCATCAGGGATATTTGGGTAAGTTACTAATTAACCAAAATTTTATGTGAATTTTTTTCATGTTGGTATAGAAAGCCTCCTATGCTTTGTTCTACAGAGTGTTAAAAATAATGCAGATCACTTTGCTAGTCAGTATTATTATTTCAACAAGAAAAACAGATTTAGGCAAAAACCATTTCATTACTTTACCTCCTAGGATTATTTTGAAGATTGCATTTATAAGTTTATTTCAAAATGTTCCTAAGTAAAAAATACCTGTGGCATTTGTATAGCTCTGGGCCTAAGGTCTTATTAATATCTGGCAATTTCACTTAGGTTTTTCAGAGGATTCTAATTTTCAGTGCAGTTGATAGCACCTAATATTTCTATAAATTGATACAGTTTTTTTTTTAAAAGGTAGAGCTTTTTCTCCAAAGAATAGAGGAAAGTTGGGTAATAGCAAGATTTTCTTTCTTTCTTTCTTTCTTTTTTAGAGATAGACTCCCTGTTGATAAACTGGGAATGGACTTTGAAGTTGTCAGTCTTTTTAGATGAGTGGAAAAACATTTCAATGCTTTCAAAAAAAGGGGGAACAAAAGGCAATTTCCTACAAGAATTTTACCCAAGAGTAAAATGACGTAAATGTAATTCTTCATTGGTACTGCAATCGGTTCAGGTTTGAGAAATACATGATAATTATCTATGCTGTTTGATGACTCACTGATAAGTATGATACATATAAGCAAAGTGGAAAGTTGTTTAGACTAAAGAGTGGCTTAGAGAAACTCAACATTTGTATTTATATTAGAATCAACGCAACAGCAGCATTATGCCAAAACCAGAAACTATTTTAACTGGACTTTCATATATTTTATTGAAATTATTTTTTATTTTAGAGAGGGAGCAGGAAAGAGTAGCAGAGAGAGAGAGAGAGAGAGAGAGAGAGAGAGAGAGAGAGAATCTTAAGCAGACTCCATTCCATGACTCTGAGATCATGACCTGAACAGAAATCAAGAGTTGAGATGCCTAACTGACCAAGCCACCCAAGTTCCCCCATTTAATTTTTTTAATTGTTAGTAACCAGATAGTGTGTGAACATTTTTATCTTTCAACTGTATATGGTAGATTCACATTTTATTTTAGGCCAAAGGATGGGCTAGCTGATGTCTCGATGACCGAGATACAGATTTTCAATAGTGAATATTTTGAGTGCACGCTACCTGTGTGACATTGACAACAGTAGTTTGTGGAAGCATTCCTTACTTTTGAGTTAGACATCACTTTTTAACCTGAGACATCACCAGACAGCACTGCATCTAGATCATGGAATTATTTCTGCCATATAATTGCTAACCTCTTTCAATTACACCTTATCCCCATTCTGCTGAGAACCAGAAACTTTTGTTAGTTTTCTTGGAAGATCAAACTATAGGCTTCAAGTAACAAAAGGCTATTTTTATTTTATTATAAATACTATCTAGTCTGATTCAGTTTTTCAAAGTTATTTCCTAGAAGTTCTCTCATGTTTGCTTGTTTGCTTTTCTTTTTTTCTTAACAAGAAATGAAGAAACTAAAGCTCAGAAAGGCCAAGTGACCTGACCTAGATCACAAAACCAGCAAGCGGATGAGTCAGCCAGTTAAGAAGGCAAAACTCCAGTTTCTGTGTTCCTTTAATCATACTGAAACGGACATATTGAACACGTAAATAGGGTGGAATATGAGACACTGGACATCATATAGTTAATCATATTAACTCATCCACATTATTGAGGTATCCCTCCAAATGCACTGTCTCTAACCTCAAGGTCTTGAGAGATTATTACAGGAGTGGGAGTATACAGTCCAATATACTACAGGCTCATCTGGATAATTTCCACAGCTTACCGTGATATGATATGAAAACTATTAAAAAGTTCTGAGACCAAAAAGGAGGAGCTATACTTCCTGTAATTATCTGAGAGCCTTGTAAGATGAGAAGATATTTTAGTGGAAGGGCCATTCTAGGCTTTTAGTCATCACATAAGAGATGATAAATTCTTGAATGATAATATGTGGCAATGATAATGGGATAAAAGGAAAGATTCACACATTCCAGAAACATGTTGTAGAGCCAGTTACAGCAGAATTAACACCCATCTCAAAAAGAGCCTATAATAGTTTTCTATTGCTGTGTGACAAATTAATTACCACAAAATTCGCAGCTTAAAACAAGACCCATTTATTAGCTCATAGTTCTGTAGGTCAGAAGTACTGGTGGGTTTATCTGGGTCCTCTACTTGGAATCAACAAGGCTAATATCAAGGTCATGTCAAGGTCATTTTTCATCTGGATCTTAGGGTCCTTTTTTAAATTTTTTTTTCAACGTTTATTTATTTTTGGGACAGAGAGAGACAGAGCATGAACGGGGGAGGGGCAGAGAGAGAGGGAGACACAGAATCGGAAACAGGCTCCAGGCTCTGAGCCATCAGCCCAGAGCCCGACGCGAGGCTCGAACTCACAGACCGTGAGATCGTGACCTGGCTGAAGTCGGACGCTTAACCGACTGCGCCACCCAGGCGCCCTGAAGAATTTAGTTTCTTGTGGTTGTAGGACTGAGGTTCCTATTTCTTGTTCCGTTTAGTCAAAGGTTGCTCTCAGCTCCTAGAAGTTGTCAGTCTTCTTTGCCACGTGGCCCCTTCCATCTCCAAACCTAGCAATGGAGAATCTCCCTCATGTCACATCTCTTTTTACTTTTTTGAGTCTTTCTTTCAGGGAGAAATTAATTCCTCATATGGAATCACCTGATTAGGATAATCTCCCTATTTTAAGATCAACTGATTTGCTACCTTATTAAACTATAAACTCCCTTCAGAGCAGTACCTAGATTGGTGTTTGACTAAATAACTGAGAGAATGTGTGTATACCAGGTGCAGCAGTCTTGGATTTCATCTTAGAATTCTACCTGCCACTAGCCTGAGGAAGTAGAGGGAGGAAAAAAGAAAGTTTAAAGTAACCTCAAAGTTTTTAGAAGCTGTGCCTTCCATGAAAGGTAATGGTCCTTTTAATTGAATTGGTAAGTATGGAATTTGAAGCTGATTGAGATCAAGGAACTGAGCTTAATTTAGGTCACGTTGAATTTGAGGTTCCAGTGAAATAAGATATTCAGCAGTAAGTTGTAACTCATTCTGGAGCTTAGGGGGTCTGTAATGGATATTTGCGAATTATTAGCATTTAAGTTTTAAAATTTTTGTGACTGAGTTGACCTTAAGAGAGATGATTTAGTGAGGAGAATTTCAAATTGGTTGGGATTTAGAAGAATTGTTTTATTTCCAGTGTAAATAAAGAAAGAGAAAAAGTCAAAAGTAACAGAGAAGAAAGATGATAATAGAGAGTTATAGTTTCTTTATAGAAGGATATTCTGCTTACTATTATATCTTTAGTACTCAGTGTGCTTAACACAGAGTAAGTACTCAATAAATACTGATGGATGAATGAGTGAATACACTCATGGGTGGGAGGTACCCAATATTGCAGAGAAGATAAGTGAAATGAAGACAAAGAAATTCAATGGATTTGGCAATTAAAAGATAATTCATGCATTCTTAAAATCACTTTCAGCAGAATGGTGAAAATGGATATTAGGTTATAAAGAATAATAGTTTGTAAATTATTATTCTGAGAAGTAAAAAGTGGGAACTAAGTTTGTTATTAATGTAAGAAGAACTTTAGAAGGTAGTTTAAATGGGGAAGTATAGTCATGCATCAGGAAGAAATGTTGCATATATGTGCATGTATGTGCTTAGGGTAGAGTGTATTTGAGTATGTACTTTGGTCGGAAGGGCAGAATTAGAAGGAATAGAAGAAGCTAAAGAAATTAGTAAGAGGAAGAGAGTAATGACAGCTAAATTATTCATTGACTTATTTATTTATCAATAAATATTTATCGAATACTTCTTATGTAGCAACACTAGTTGAAGTGATTGGAATCTACTTGCATTCTTGGAGAGTTTCTATTCTAATGGGAAAATAGAATATAAAATATAATGTAAAAATGAGTATAATGAAGATCTGTGTGAATAAAGGGCATGTAAGGCTGACTTAGGGAACGAAAGAAAGTGAGGGATAATGATGCTTGAAAAAAACAGGATGGAGAGAATATTACTGCACAGAGCTGATGCCTACACAAGCAGGTAAATATGAAACTGTGGTGCTTCTGACTAATTTGTTATGGTTAAACATTGTGAGCAAGGGAAAGGTATTAGATGAGAAATGTGGGAAAGGATTAAATCATGAAGTTTTTACTTTATCCTGAAGGTAATGGACATTTATGCGAGAGTTTCAAGCACACACACACACACACACACACACACGCACGCACACATACTTTGGTGAGAATATAGAGAATAGGTGTCATTAGGAATGAGTTATGAAAGACTGCTGAGGTCAGAACAAGGTGTAAAAGCAGCAGTAAGGGGAGGAAGTAGGGCTGAACATGTTAAATGGAAGTAGATTTGAGTCTACCAAATGTGTGGATGGAAGAGATGTGGGCACGGGATGTTACTAGGATGAACCCAGGTTGTAGCTTCATAGCAATGGTCAGGATAGACAACTCTTGCACATGAATAAATTTTAGGGCATTCTGAGACACTTATGAAACATCTGAGGGAAGATATAATCAGTTGAAAATAACATGTCTATATGGCTCAAAATGAGAACAGAACTTTTGAAATCCTCAGAACTGAGTAAAATCTTAGAAGACATTCAAAAGAATGAGATTGATGTAGAAAATTAGCTTCAAGGAAAAAAAAAACTTGAGATGAATTAAACTCTTAGACAATAAGGAAATAAGAGATGGACAAAAGAATATGACCATTTCAAGGTAAAGTCTAGTGAATATAAGATAGCCCATAACAGACTTTACCTGTGAGGCAAGAATGTCTGGTAAGATTGAGAGAAGAAAATTGGGAGGGTCAGGAATGTAAGGAATGTTTGCAATAGTTGTTGTGGCAAATTTAGAAATTGAGGTGGGGACCCATTTAAAAAGGATAGGACAGAGGACCAGGAAGGCAGAGAGAAGCTAATCAGTTTGGCTTGGTTGTATTACTCAACATTTATATCAGAAAGGAGACAAAGCTCAACCGGGTTAATCCAGGTTAGGGACTTGATGAGATGGTGCCAGGAGAAGGTAAGTGTGTGTTTCTCTTTTTGAGGGTACTACTTGAAGTAGTTGACTATAGGATCTAGTCGGCTGAGAAACTAAAAAATTGAAAATACTGAAAATCACAGAAAAGCCTAAGGACAGGATTAGTAGATTTAAGGAAATTTGAGGACTTGAAGCACAGGAAGTGGCAATCAGAGAACAGTACTTGAGATTTTATGTTTTGAGCTGGAGTACTTCAGAGCAATTTGAGTTGATAAAGTGGAGAAAATATGAAATTCAGCGATGTTAAGGAGATCAGTGGTCTGTAAAGACTGAAGGCTTATCAACATATCCTCGATACAGTCGTTCTCAACTAGGAGTGATTTCATCCCTCCAGGTAGGGTTACCGATAAAATACAGAGTAGCCATTTAAATCTGAGTATCGGATAATCCACAAATAACTCCTAAAGCATAAGTCCCAAATAGGTGTGACATATTTATACTAAAATAAATTTGTTGTTTATCTGAAATTCAAATTTAACTGGGTTTCCTGTATGCTTATTTACTAAACCCAACAGTCCTACACCAGGGGACATTTGGCAATTTGGGTCATCACGGTGAGAGAAGCGATGCTATTGCTATCTCGTGAGTAGAGACCAGGGATGCTGCTAAACATTTCACAGTGCACAAGACAGCCCCCCACAACCACAGAAGAATTGCACTTCAAAATACCACTAGTGCTGAGGTCAGGAAACCTGGGTTTAATGTAACTTTTTCAGAGAGACTTTCCCTGAAAAAAAAGCTTTCCTCTTCATGCAGATCTTTATTATGCCCATGGTTACATCATATCTTAATCAGCATTTTTGAATAGGTTCTTCATATATATGTATATATTTAAGAATGTATACACAACAGAGTCTTGTTCTCCTCGGTAATATGTACGTATGAGCATTGCAATAAAATACTTGTTGAAGCACCATTTCTCCCATGACATTAGAAGCCCCGTCAGTGATGTGATCTTAGTTCTTAATCCTGCACTAAGGCCCACAACAAGAGTGCAATAAATATTTATTGAATGTGGAATGACAAAGAGGCTTTGAACTCACCTGGGATTGTGAGAGTGAATGAGAATGAGGGACATATGGTTAAACCAGGTGCCAAATCCCTTTGGAGTATAGAGCAATTTTTGGAAGAGGGCAAGCAGTGGTGATATTGACAAGAAGAAAGTACAACAATTGAACCTAATGTTTCCAAGGAGAGGCTCCAACATCCTGGCAGGAAAATTACTGTTCAGAGATTTTATATAAAAACAATTAGTGAGAGCTTGATAGTTCTAGTTAATGCAAAAGAGTTTAATTCTTCAGAGTGGCTTTTTATCTTCAAAGTACATTACAGAATTTTCAAATGTAGCTTGGAACTACCTTAAAAATATTAATTTATAAACTTAAAAAAAAAAGGGCCCCTGGTGGCTCAGTTGGTTGAGCATCCAACTCTTGATTTCAGTTCAGGCCATGATCTCACGGTCCCGAGATAGAGCCCCGTGTTGGGCTCAGCATAGAGCATGGAGCCTGCTTGGCATTCTCTCTCCCTCCCTTTCTCTCTGGCCCTCCCACACTGGTGTTCTCTCTCTCTCTCTCTCTCTCTCTCTCTCTCTCTCTCTCTCTCTCTCAAAATAAATAAATTTAAAAAATAAAAATATTAATTTGTAAGGTCAGTGGCTGAAAGACCAGAAATTCCCTGAAATACTCTAAATAGCACTTTCATAATGCTGCTGTGAAATTCTGAAAAAGTGCTATATGATCTCTTTAAAAGAGAATGACATGTTTATTGGCTTTCTTTGTTATGAAACCAGGACTTTAGAATTTATAATACCATGGAGTTCATCATGGCAGCTACTTATTCCTTAAATGCTTTTCTTACTTTAAATATAAATCTTTCTCAAAACTCAAGCTGGTTTTGATGCTTCTTCTATTTATTACTCAAAGTATCCTTTCTCAGACTTTTATAGGAAGATACTAGTTTATCTCATTACCAGAAGACACTGTTAAAAGAGAAATTTTAATCATTCTGCCATAAGGGTAGCTATTTTTCTAATTTTGCATATTGAATAAATCACTCATTTAAATGGCACTCATTAAATAACCAGAAGGTTCTATCTTTCTCTGTAGCATTAGCATACATATTAATTCATATATATTAATACAGTTAGAAATATTTAATGAGTATCATGTTTCCATAGGCTCTGTCTTAGGAGTGAAGAGGGAGAAAATGATAGTTGTCCTTCATGAAGTTTTCTGTCAGACTGAGGAGCCATTTATTAAATAAGTTATTGTAAGATAATAATTTAGTTATAATTATCAAATGTGTTATGAATACATTATGAATATGCCTAATAACACATATGCTAGGAATACTGTGATAGTTACGGATGCAGCATAACAAATTACTTCAAAGTAAAACAGCTTAAAACAACAATTATTTATTATTTCACAGTGAGATTTGACAGTCACCCAGCTGGGTTGTACTGGCTCAGGGTCTCCCATGAGACTGCAACTAATATGCCAAGTAGGGATATTGTCATGAGAGCCTTATCTGAAGGATCCAGTTTAGAGGTGGCTTCCTCACATGACTATTAGCAAGAGGCCTCAGTTCCTCACCACATTGCCCTTCCCCAGTGGACTGCTTGAGAGTTCTCATGAATAAGACAACTGACTTCCCAAGAGTGAATGATCTAAGAGAGGTAAGGAAGCCACATCAGCTTTTGTGACCTAGTCTCCTAAGTTATTCAATGTCATTTCTACTGTATTCTATCTGTGAGAAATGGGTCATTAAGGACAGCCCACACTCGAGGGGGAAGAGGTGCAATTAGGCTCTACCTTTTGAGAAGAGGACTATCAAGTAATTTGTGGACATAATTTAATATCACTATATCTCTTCTAATCTGAGGCATTAAAAAATGCTTTCCTGGGAACATGGCATTGTGCTGAGAATGGAAAAATGAACAGACTTGTCACAACCTAATAAGTAAAGGGTGAAAGATCAAATTGGTTCCGGACAAGGGAACATACACAGAGGTCCCACAGTAAGAGAGATCACAAAGGAAAATGGAAAAACAACACAAGTAACTGGTGTGGTGCTGGAGGCCATAAGGGAAGGAGAGTTATGAATTGAGGCTTGGAGGGTAGAGAGAGAAACTAGGATGGATACACAGAGCCTGTCGATCAGGTAAGAATTTTATACACTATCCTAAGGCAGTTGGAATCCTTTGAAGGGTTTCATGTGGAAGAAGGACATGATTTAGGCAACATTTTACAAACAAAACACAGTACTCTGTCTCCTTTATGGAGAGTGGGCTGAAGGGAATAAGAGTGGATGTAAGGAAACAGGTTGAAAGGTTGTTGCCTTGGCCTTGAGACTTGAACCAGGTGGACAGTTGATGAAGAAAGAAGAGGACATATTCTAAATATACTTAGAAGATAAGCTATATAGGATTTACTAACTAATTGGTTGTGGTAGGAAAGCAAGAGGAGGTTGCAAAGAAGATTCATAGGTTTCTAGCTTAGGCAGTGGGTGGGTGGCTGTGACACCATTTACTAAAAGAGGAAACACTTAAAGAAGAATAGATTTGGGGGCCAGGAAAAAAAAAACACAACTAAGATAGTTATGGTCTAGTGACACTGCTATGAGATACCAGAAAATGATAGGTGTAACTTTCCCAAATCACAGAGTTCGTTTTTAATTGGCAGAACTCATATCCTTTGACAACTAGCCTCATGTAATATCTACCACGTTATGATTCCCTCTTTATGATTGCTTTCCTGTTTTATTTCCATGGAGGGAGAAAGAGAGAGTGAGTATAGCCTCCCGAGTAAACTCTTTATATGTTTATTGACCTATCTTTGTATTTAAAGAGATTTTTTTTTAATATGTGTGACTGATTAAGATAAAACAGAAACAAACAAACAAACAAAACCAACAAGACTTCAGTGTAGGACTTTCTTGGTAGTACAGGGCTGATGTTTGGGTATCATTTAATTGGGTTTTACCATGCAGGGACGGTACATCAGAGAGATAGACTTTTTGGTGAGCTCCTGGACATAATCAAGTGGCAATAAATTATGACGTGTCAGTGTTGTTGAAGAAAGGATAGTACTTGGGGGGCATACGGTTAGATGACTTTTGCTATTCATATCACCTTTAATGTTACCAGTTTAGGGCCAATGTAGTCAGCTAGTGAAGAGTCAGGAGAAAAAATTTTGATATGTTAACACATGATGTAAATTACTAGGGAGATTAATGGGGGAGAGTGTTCAGGATGCTTCCCTGTAGGTAGAGGATGGACTCAGGAAGGTCCTGTCAACCTCATCTACAATGTAAGAATTCTGTTATAGTTGAGGCTTGTTAGAGCCAGACTGGATTATGGCTTTATAAGGAAGGCAGTCCAGAGAAGTAGATGAGATCATTTTAGGAATCATACAAACCCTGGTCTGAGACTTGATTGAGCAACCTTGGCTGAACTAACCAACTTCTGTGAATCTCACTTTTTCCCTTTCTAGTGTGGGAAAAATTACCTCCCTGGTGTCTCTGCTATTCTGTGGTTTGTACTTTCTGCCTTCTTTAGGATCTTTCTGTTCTCTTGCCCCATTGATCTGTCACTGGGGATATGTTGATAGCATTAAGAGGTCCAAGAAATTCTTGATTGAACTGCATATGCTAACTCATGTAAGTGATATTTAAGGGACATCATCGCTGACAATCAGATCAAGCAGATTATTAACTGACAAGTGGATTTAAAGACTAGCAAATTGGTGAATAATCTGAACAAAGACCGGAGGTCAAAGCCCAGTCTAAATGGAAGGAAGCCCAAAAGGCCCAATTAGAGGGAAGCTATAATTTTCCTGTGTTCTAGATTTGTCTATAACCTAGCAGAAATATCAGGTAATAAAGACAAAATTTCATATACTCAGGAAGTATGATTGCTGACTCTGGTGGCAGGGGTGGCTAAGTCATCACAATGTTTTTATCATGTGGTTTGCATGCCACGTTCAAGAATGAGACTGCCTGGGTGCAAATACTGTCTCAGATGCTTAGAACCTGTATGTAATTTGGAAACGACTTCCATCTCCTTTATCTCAGTTTTCTTATCTGTAAAGTGTGGATAATTATAGTACTTTCTTAAAGGGGTCTTTGAAGATCAAATTCAATGTCACCTGTCTTACTTAGCCCAGTGGTTGGCACTGGCAAATGATCAATAAATGCTTTATGTTCCCATTTTGGTTATTATCTTCAACAACAAATATGTGGATGGCTATTTAATATATTGGAGTGTCGTGCAGCAAATATCCTCTCCTTTACCCTCATCTTTGGGACAGAGTACACTTCCTTACTCCATTGACGTTGGCTTGACCATGTTACTTGCTTTGATTATAGTTACCTGAATGGCTTGATATGAACAGAGTTTAAATGTGCCTGAATGCACTAGTGTGCCTCTTTTCCTAGATTTGCCTTAGGAAGAATATGCATAGGTAGTATTCATTCAAAGAGAGTATGGAGACATGTAAAATGGCTTTGAACCCAACCTGAGGGCTTAAGCTAAGTCCAGACAATTCATAGCCTAAAAGCTGACCCACAGACAGGTGAGGAAGAAAAAACCATTTATGTTTTAAACCACTGAGTTTTCATGTGTACCATTATGTGATATTATTCTAGCAATAGCGTATTTGCCTTTTGTGCAACATTTATCCCTCATTAGTGAAGAAAGCATAAGGTATCTACTGCTTATTTACTCGAACATCCTGAAGCAGAGCCACCAGCCAAGCCCAGATTAGATGAGCCAAACTAATTGTTATCTAAGTTTGTGAGTATTTTTTATTGTGACAATAGAGGACTGATATACCTATTTTGTGCCAGGCATAGGAAAGAAAAATAAAAGTTTTGCTGCGGTATTTGCATTCTAGTGAATATTTATAAATAATCGTACATGCAGGCCAAATGCCCTTGCTCCTGACCAGAATGTTTTATAAAAAATGATACAGTTCACATTTTTTATCTTCCACCAAAATATAAAGCTAAAGTATACACTCCTAAATCCATAAGTGAGAAGGTAAACCCCAGGATGTGTTACAAAGGAAAGCTATAGAATATCTCCCTTAAGGAATTTGAAATATAGCATACCCAGCCTTTTGGTTAGAATATTTGGATATCTGCCTGCCTGAGGGCAGGGGCATGGACTGGAAAACTTTTTAGATTGCTGTGATTTTATAATTTTAAATGATCTTAGTCTGTTTAAGTTTCAAGGTAGCTAGGCATTTTCTAAATAGTTTATAATAGTTTATGAAGGTAAAGGTGATAATAAAACAGATGGTAGATAGATAGACAGACAGACACACAGATAGATGATAAAATTTTGTTTTATCCTGGTCCAGGTAAATGAGTTCACCAGCTTGGAAGTCTTTGTTCTTAAGACTCTGAAAATATAGCGAGCAGCTTAATGAAACAGCTAGGGTTGGGCATATAGTTTTATAGCAGCTGTCCACTTTCAGGTTCTAATCGATTGGTTATACCTGAATGATAAGTCGATACACAGACACATTTATCCTTGTTTGGCTGTTTAGTTCCACTTTATTACAACCTTTTTTTTTTTTAAAGAACTTTGAATGTGAATGCTCAAGCTGGAAATCAGTAAGTCATGATTTTCATCTTTGTACTTGTAGTTTGCGATCTATGACTTCTTTTCCTAAGTACTATTTTTGGAAATACTAATCTTTTCCCCACTATGTTTGGTATATACAAGATAACTAACCTATATCCAGACGAAAAGTTTTTTTTAACATAGATGCCCACATTAGAAAATCTGAATGATTAATTTCAATAGGTAAAAATTATATATTATGTCCACCATTTCGAATGAATTGTCTTTAAATTCTCTAAATTTTAAGTAATTTGAGGCTATGAAAACTTAGATTTCCTAAAACATTGGATTAGAAGAGGGTTTGCAAATTCAAGTTTTCTTTTATCAAGAACCAAGGGGAAAATCCTAAGATTCACTCATGAATCTAAGTAAAAGTAAATTGAGAATGGGGGAGGGGGAATCACAGCATGTCCCAACTAAAAGAATTCACATTCAGAGTTTTGAAAAATAGTGTTCAAAGAGTAAAATAATAATTTTTAATAAGGCAGAGGTAAAATTTTTCCAAGAATCTCTAGACCAGGACTCATTTTGCTTAACACCTTGATTTCTCCCTGTAATACCTGAACAGAAACCCTTACCCATCTTCCTTTTTCATAGCCTTTTTTATGAAGGCACTTATTACCTTCACTAGGTTCAAGATCTCCCAGTTAATACTCTAGTCAGACCAGTCTCCCTTAATATATAATATGTATTTTACATCTCCCCCTTCTTCCTTCTAGACCTTCACATATGACATGGAAACAATACATAATAAAAATAGTTTACACCGTTATGTTATTGAGAAATGTGAAAAATAATTTTTCTTAGGTCTGTTAAATTTTTAAATGATAGTAAAATCACAGGGAAAGCATCCTTTTTTGGAAAGGGTGTTCAGAGGAGAATTCCTTCTTGAACCCTAGTAACATGTCATATCAGAAAATACCAGTGTATGTCAAATGATATTACTTCTCATAGGCATATGAGTGCACACATATGAAGGCAATGAGACAAGATGCCACATTGTACAGAAGCCTTCATGGCTTTTTTTATCTGAATTACACCTTTTGATCAAGGAATACGGTTGATCTTAATGAAGGCCCGTTCTTTGTTTGGGGTGAAAATGTTTTTTGCAATTACTGAAGGTTTACAAAGGGTATACTTTTAACTCTTGGTAATTTTTTTTTTCTTTCACCCGGTAATACAGTTATTTCATAGTCAGAAACATTCACCTGGCCAAAACAAACATCTTTAAGCAAGACCATTCTTTAGCAGATACAAAAATTGAAGTGATAGACAGAGGAAATGATCTCAGCCGGAAGTTGAGCTATTTAATGAAAATGACAAGGTGGTCTTTTTAGAAGACTGGAAGGAACCCCATCAGTTTTCTCTCTAGTTAGGCTCTTGTTACTGCTGTTATCATTCACAGAGAGCAGACAGTCCTCAATGATTATTTACCACATTTCTGAGCTGTCAGAAGAGAAGTAGAAACCTTTAAATATTTTGAAAATAGATTAAAGCTTTAGTGATAGAACCGGAAAAGAATCTAGTATCTTTTTTTCTAAATCTTTGAAGAAGTATTACTTAGCAACACTTTAAGATCTGTTACTCTTCCTAAAACATTTAAGAGATTTTTTTTCCCCCTCACATATTGTGTGTATGTTGCATGTCTTGCTTTTTTCCCCTTAGCTGTGATGATAATTTAACCAGAATATTAATTTTCAAAAAGAAACATAAATGGGAGAGCCTGGGTGGCTCAGTCGGTTAAGCATCTGACTCATGGTTTCAGCTCAGGTCATGATCTCACAGTTTGTGAGATTGAGCCCCCATGTCGGGCTCTGTGCTAACGGTGCAGAGCCTGCTGAGATTCTTTCTCTCTCTCTCTTTCTCTCTCTCTCTCTCTCTCTATCTATCTATCTCTCTATTTCTCTCTCTCTCAAAATAAATAAATAAACTAAAAAAAGAAACATAAAGGTTTAACTTGATGAGATAAATATTTTAATTTGTATATATTCCTTCCTAATTTTTTCCATATGCTTACATATATACTTAGTGTCACTTATAGCAGGTGTATACGTGAACTTTTTTTTTTATTGCTCAGGATTTTATTAACCCATTTTTCATGCCACCACGACCTTTATAAATATCTACTCTAGTCACTTTTGTGTTTACTTTTTTCACCATTGTAGATAATTGAACCATAAATCTCTTGAGATTTTTTAATCCATTGAATTATTGAATGAGGAGATGGGAAGAAGAAAGGAACTAGCTTGGGGAGAGGGAATAAACAGCTGTTGGGTCATGTCAATTTTGATTTAGATATACAATGGGGTAAATACTTGGGTCTGAGCTTAAGGGAGAAGTTAGGGCTGGGCCTAAAAGGAATGGCTTCTTCAGACACGTAGAAAAGGCATTGAGGGTGCTGTGCCAAGAATGAAATGGAGTGCCTGAGGCACTGTGGAAGAGTGGTTAAGAATCCAGGCTCTTAACTACCACTTTCAACTCCTGGCCTCACCACTTACTCATTTTGAGACATTTCCTCATCTATAAAATTGATGGAAGTTGGAAGCTGTAATGACCCTGTAGGATTGTCGCGACAAGTAAATGAAATAATTCTCTAAAGCATGTTCTGTGAAGTCTGGTTTGTCATAACCCTTTAGTATATCTCTCTCATTACTATTGCTGCTACTCCATGTACATGGGCACTTAACGTGGCTGAGGAATAAAACCCAAATGTACTGACTCACCTTACTTCAATTTCACAATCACTAGGCTCAACTGGGCCCAGAGTTTTGCCCATTATATTTACCTAGTCCACTTGCTCTGCCACTCTCCTAGATTACTATTTTATAATTTATAAAATGCATTTCATTTACTTTTTTCCACTACGAGAGAAGTGGACCCAGGGTGGTGACCCTCCTCATTTATTCATGGTTCCTACTTCTCTAGATGACTGTTTCTCATAGGCTTTTCAGATCCCGAAACTCCAGCCTTTTCTACCCCATCTTTGCTCACGGGTGTCTGTATTCGTGGTCTCCAGTTCCTTTCCTCTTGACCCCATTGAAGCCAGACTTTAGACTTCACCACACCAGTAAAATTGCTCTGGTGGAGCTGACCTATGACATCCACTTTGTTCAGCTCAAGGATCCATTGTTAGACTTTGTTTTATGCGAACTTTCAGCAGGCTTTGACATAATTGTTCATATCTTCATTTCTAGATACCAGTCTCTTCAATTCTCCTATCTAACTGGTACTTCCTTCTCAGCCTCTTTCCATGTTTTTTTTTCTTTTTTCATCATCGTACTTTTAAATATCGATGTGCACTTGGCTCAGCCCTCATACTTTTTATATTCTCCAGATATATTTGTTACCTTGGTGATTTTATCAAGGTCCGTGGCATTAAATAATACATATACTCTGCAGATTTCCAAATTTATATCTCTGTTTACATCTCTATTATGTAATTATAATAAAAATCCATCAAATCACCACATATAGAGTTTTATGCAATAGCTGACATTTGGCCAAATTTGCAGAGTCTGCCCATTCTCTGGTGACATAAGCACCTCTGTACATGATCAATCATGAAAGTTAATTCTGTGCTGTAAGAAAGATTTGGCCTACAATTTAGGCAAAAGAGTTTTCATTAGAATGTTTTGTTTTGTTTTCTTTTTACCAAGCAAGGTTCCTAGTATATAATTAGAAATATTTATGCCGGGAGTAAACCTGGAAAAATGGCGATGTACGTCATTTGTATAAAGTCTTTTTTTATAGGTTGTTCTGATATTTATCCTCTTCCTTCCCCACCACAAAATATCGTGCATCTTAACACACACACACAGCCACGTGCGTACCCTTCCATTTATCCTGTGCCACCCATGCCAGGTGAACCAATTTCCTCCTTTATCCCACGATATCAAAACCATCCCTCTCTGCTTCTGTGTCTTTGCCATTTAATTAATGTTGATGCCTGTCATCCCTTCCCCAGGACACTTTTTCTTTTTTAAGATTTGGGTTGTGATCTCCTTCTCTTGTCATTTTTTCTTCTTTAAGATTTGGGTTGTGATCCGCCTGACTTGTGATGTCCTAGCCTTGGACCATCAAAGAAGTTCTCTCTTTTCTCAGAAGAGATCGTTTCACCTAAATGCCCAAATCTCAGAATGTATTTCAAGTGCACAGACAAACTACCCCATGTGATAATGATCAAGACCACATTTTGTCTTCTGAATTCTCCACAGTAAATTTTTGAATGATTGATTTACTAACTGAAGATGGAACTAGTTTTTTTCAATTTTATGCAATTTTAGTGTACTCAAACTACTGACATTTCATAACTAGCTTTTGAAAAAGGTATTTTCCTATCTTATTTTTGAGGCTGTCAGTTTCTTTTCGTAAATAATTACTTCTTTTTCACACTTGGTATCACTATTCTAGGGTTAGGAGAGGAAAATTTGATTTTTAAGGGATGTCTGTACTTTGGGTTTTATGTTTTAGTCTAAAAATTTATAAATAGAATCAATATTGTTTAAATGGGATGGTTAATGTAAAGCTAATTCAGTACTCACATAGAATGTCATGCTGTGGCCGAAAAGTACATGGATAGACTGTAATAGACTATGGTCCTAAAAGTGTCACCTCTGCCTAATGGCAGCATTTTGAAATGATCTACAAGTGTGGCTTCTACAAGGATTTTCTGGAGGCATACTCTCAGATTTGCATATAATTTATGTTTTTAGTGACATTGAAATCCAGCCTTAGGCATTGTCCTCATTAAATTTTTATCACTGCTCTTCTCAAGGTCATTTTTTGGTTTGCCTTTTTCAAATCTATTCAAAATAATTGGTCTAAATACACTAAGCAGTGATTCTTAAGTTTACTAGCTTACTATCTTCACCAGTTGAGGCACCTTCAACAGCAGTGGCTCATTATCACTTTGATTGAGATAGAAAGAGAGGAAGAGGAAGGTTTTATTATTTATATTCCCTTCCCAGACCCTACATAGTACCTGGATTACACTTGATAACTATTTGTTGAGTGTACGAATGAATTAGACTCTCATTTGGAGGATGACTGATTTTGCAAGTGAAGCCATAGGGAATATCAGAAGGAGTTTGAATTTTAGACTCTGATATCCTAGGTTTAAATACCAATCCTACCACTTAATTGCTGTTGTATTAACCAAATTATGTTAGTTTGAGGCTCAAGCAAACTTTTCTGAGGGGGTTGGAATGTAGTTCTATATTGCCATCTATTTCTTCTTTCTTTAGATTTGTTCTTCTACTAATGGGTGCCCTGTTCTTCCCTAGGATAATGTATTATCTTCTGGAAAATGGGTATGCTATGGTTTCATGCTCTTAGAGAACATGAAGCTTCCATTTCACACTTACTAAACACCATTCCCTTGGAAAATTATCGTTACTATCCCTACTCCATTCCTACCACTAGAAAAGCAATTGAAGTAAAAATTGCGCATGCACACACACACACACACACACACACACACACAGACACACACACACACACACACGGAGTTTTGTAATGTTACTCAAACAATATTGGTTCTAGGAAGAGAGACAAACTGTGGCTGGTACATTATACCCATCAAATCAATTTCTGGCTAAAATTAATGGCTTTGTGCATAGGAGTCTGCTCTTATAAAGAAAAAAGTCTATTCTAATGACATCCTTTTAATTGTTTAGTTTGGAAAAATGCAAGATTTGGGGTCTATTAAAACAAATAAATTTGCAGAGGGTTTGAGACAATGATAAAAACCAGGAAGACACTGCTGAAAGCGGGGCTGGAGCGTTGGAATGGGTGGGGGTCTGTGAGGAAAGATTAGGAGAAGCCAAAATTGCCATTCTCCTCCCACATGGGACTTTTCTTCCTGATCTTCTTTGCTTATTCATTATATTTATTTTACAAGACTGTTTATGTCGAAGATGGAAACTTCAAGGCTGTTTGAGGTCCTGAAAGGCAAGACTATGGTGTCTGGTGGAGAGGTCACTTTGAGTCACAGCATTGGAGGAGGGTGGGAGGCGTCTGTAGAGATAATGGCAAGAGTCAGCTACTTGCAACATTTCTTGGGCTCCACTCAGTGTGCCTGCCTACCATTCCCGAGGTGGCTTACACTCAGTGACTGAACTAAGAGGAAACCTGACATACTCTTCCTGAAGTCAGTTAACCCCTCTGGTCTGTAAATGAAAAATCTAGCTATGCCAGAAGTCCCACTGTGGGGATTAGTGACATGGAGTTAGCAAAGCTTTTTTCTGAACCCTTTGAAATTAACATGCAGATATGAGGTATTTGAAACTGACACAAGTGCTATATTTTGCTGTAAGAATTTAAAGTTCTTCCTGAAGCCAGTGATGCGACACATTTCTTGTAGCAATCTGCTGATGACTCAAATTCAGAGGTGTGAATTTCTTTCTGATTCCTAATACATAATGTGCAGATGGGGGAGTATGAAGAGATACTTAGGGAGTTTTCTCTTCCCCTCCGTAAAAAGTTACATTTGTTTACTATCGATGCTTATATCATGCATTTAGTATGATACTGCTTTATTGGAGGAAGGTAAAAAAATCTTTGTGTGGTACTTTGTCATTTGAGATTTAATGTAACTGAGCACAGCTCAATTGACCATATTGATCTAAAACTGTAGCTCGAGTCAAATAAAAATGCTTGTCGTAGGGTAGATCTATTTTTAATTTTTTGAGGAACCTCCACACTGTTTTCCAGAGTGGCTGCACCAGTTTGCATTCCCATCAACAGTGCAAGAGGGTTCCCGTTTCTCCACATTCTCTCCAGCATCTATAGTCTCCTGATTTGTTCATTTTAGCCACTCTGACTGGCAAGAGGTGGTATCTCAGTGTGGTTTTGATTTGTATTTCCCTGATGAGGAGTGACGTTGAGCATCTTTTCATGTCTGTTGGCCATCTGGATGTCTAGGGGAGGGTGGGTGATATGCATTGAGGAGGACACCTGCTGGGATGAGCACTGGGTGTTGTATGGAAACCAATTTGACAATAAATTTCATATTAAAAAAATAAAGATGTGTAATATTATAAAAAATGCTTGTCACAGGCATTTATCCTGAGGCTTATGTTTTGGAAGAGGAAAGACTTCCAAGATTTCACATGCTCTTCCTTCTTCTCAGATCATTAAATGGGTTAGGCTTCAAAATTCATTTTCTTTCCTTTAGTTCTCCCTTCTCCTTGATGCAGCCTCATTTTTTATATTTTGTCTCAGCTGACTAACTGCTAGGCCAGTAACGAACTGGGCTGGAAGTTCCTAACTTGGTGCAAAGCTGCAAGGGTTGATAACGTCATTGAACCCTGTGATTGTTGCAGCTATAGTTAAAAATGTATAAAATATGTTGTGTAAATGGTATTTGACAACCTTCACCAAATATGAGTAATAATAGCATTGGTTTTTTTGGATGGCATCATTTAGTGAAGTAAATGGTAAACCTCCGTAGGAGTGTGACATTTTGGTGAGGCAGTGTGGAATCAGCTGCACATTTATCACGTCAGACATCACCATGTACCTTTTATCTTCTTTACTTTGCTCTTTTTATCTTTAATTTTTTTAATGTTTATTTATTTTGGAGAGAGAGAGAGGGAGAGAGAGAGATGGGGAGAGAGAGAGAGAGAGAGGGAGACACAGAATCCGAAGCAGGCTCCAGGCTCTGAGCTGTCAGCACAGAACCCGACACAAGGCTCCAACTCACAGACTATGAGATCATGACCTGAGCTGAAATCGGATGCTTAACCGGCTGAGCCACCCAGGGACCCCTGCTCTTTTTCATTTAAGGTGACTCCTTTAAGTAGCCTTGCCAAAAAAATAAAAATGCTTTATCGTTATTTAATTCAGTGTTTTATCTGACAGCTCCTAGTAGACAGAAACCCCAAAGTAGTTGAGTCTCAGTCTTGAAATTCCTCAAATGAGGAATCTTGAAATTCCTCATGGTCAAGAACCAAAGATTTTGCCACATATATTTCCTTATTTTCAATAAATAAAATATTTTACATCAAATTTAACTTGAATAATAAAATATAAAAAATATTCTTTCTCATTTTTCTGGAGGGCTAATTTCTCTGCTAGATTAAATGGAAATTTCTGGTATCACAGGAATGAACCAGTATAATGCTGTTGCATATGCTGTTGAATGCCATAGAATAAAGATGCCATTTTAGGGAAATTTCTACTACAGATTTTGGTGGTAATTCTGGTGGTAGAGGTTAGGAGGTAGAATCCATTGACATTCCTAAGTTGCATTTTAGCACAGGATAGAAAGTTGTGAAATGCTTCATACCTCAATATAAGATAGAAGGTTTTTGAATGCTATAGCTATTGTGCAATATAAACGAACATCCAAGCTTTAGTTTCTACATTAAAACTACGTATCAGGACATCTGTATGGCTCAGTCGGTTGAATGTCTGACTCGATTTCAGCTCAGGTCATGATTGCAGGGTCGTGTGATTAAACCCCAAGTCAGGCTCTGTGCTGAGCAGGAAGCCTGCTTGAGATTCTCTCTCACTCCCTCTGCCCTGTCCCAGCACTCTCTCTCTCTCTCTCTCTCTCTCTCTCTCTCTCTCTCTCAAAAAACCAGAAGCCAAACCAAACTGAAACAACAACAAAGAAACCCATTACATATCAGGATTTTAAGCAATTGTCACAATAAATTTTGTATGAAACAAAGTGTAGAAAATATGTGTAGCTTGTAAAAAGAAAGAAAGAAAGAAAGAAAGAAAGAAAGAAAGAAAGAAAGAGAAAATATGTGTAGCTAGTAATTGGCATTGCTTAATCTGGGATTGCAGATTCCATTTGGATGGAAAATTATGCCCCAGGTGGCAACAATGGGAGCATTGTGAGTCAATATGAGAAAGTAAATACATTAGTTCAAAAAATTTGAGGGAAAATAATTGATAGTTTCCATTTGTAAATAAAATATTTTATTTTAAGAGAACTATAAACCATTTAAAATTTTAGCAAGGCTTTTTGAAGGCAAACGACCATGCTATATATTAGTGGGATTCCAGAATCTATCAGTCAAGAAGGGGAAAAAAGCCTTAGGATACCAGCGTTCATGCTTTAGTATGGAAGCTTATTGATGTTAGAAATGTAGGCAAGTTTTGATACTAAGTACTAAAACTTCTCCACAATACTGATATCTATGGTAATTTTAAAATTCATAAATATACTGGTTTTTGGCAGCTTGAATGGGTTTTTTCTTTCATTTGCCTCAAGAATTCTCATAAACTAATCAAAGTATCTAGAGCAATTATTCAAGAATATAACACAATATATAAGGCTTTGTTTTAACAAAGATCTTTTTTTTAACCTTTTTTTTTAAGAGAGAGAGAGAAAACGGTGTGCAAGTGGGGGAGATGGGCAGAGGGAAAGTGAGAGAGAGGGAGAGAGAGACAGACAGAGAGAGAATGAATCCTAAGCAGGCCCATGCTCAATGCAGAGCCAGACACGGGGCTCGATCCCATGAACCTGAGATCATGACCTGCGCCAAAATCAAGAGTTGAACACTCAACTGACTGAGGCACAGAGGCACCCCTAATAAGGATCTTTATAAATTTGAATGTTTTAGTCTTAAATACTGTAAGATAAGCATCAAGCATGCACATGCTATAATGCTGTTAGTGGTATGTAACGTAAGAGAAAAAAAAAAAACCAAGGGCAAAAAAACCCAAGGGCATCTTTCTACTTGTATAGAAATGTATTTGCTGCTGTCTCATTGTTAAACGGTTCTGATGTGTGCTGGTAACAGCATCAAGCTCTTGCCATTTTCTGCCAAGGAAATGATATCACTAATTGTGTTATCTTGGTAGGCTTTCAGAGATATAGTCATTCCTTTAATTTAAATATGAAATACATGCATATTAGAAAATGCATTCCTTTTAAAGCTGTTATTGCAGAGGTAACTTAGAAATCTAAGTATATCTTGCCATAAAGAGTTGAGGTGTTTTTTTTTTTTTTTTAACACATCTCTATTGACTTTTACTTGTCGCTGGAAATGGTGCCTCGTGGTGCTTCTCTATGAGGTTTTCCTGCATGTAAAATGAAGAGGACAGCTGTCACCTACTCGTTCCAAATTGCAGCGATTCATAAGAATCACACATGTGAAGACCTTGTACAGTGCCGAGAAATGCTAGCTCAGTCAAAGCAATTATGGGGATGAAGGTTAGTGTTCATGTCTGTCTCCATCATAACCACCTGCTCTGTTTGCATATGTATGAAATTCCCCATCACTTTGTATTGTCTCCTACCCTTGCTAGAGACACCACATGTATTTCCTGAAAAATCTCAAAGTGGAAGTAATAGTTGTGAGCCAGACTGTTTTTCAACAGAAACAGATAAGCACGTGACATAAAACCCGATCATTAAATAAAGACTGTTCAGAGGGAATCGTAATGACAGCTTTCCTTACTAACAACTGTGATGTCATTGAAGAATGAGACCTCTAAATTTCCTGAGTACATGTTGGTTGTTATTGTTGTTTTAAGGAGACGAGACTACTGTTGGCATAATGTGATTTTAGCAGCAATTTGGAGCCAAAGGAAATTGCTATATCCTGGGAAGTATTTTGCAAATATATTATCTGTAATGGTCTTCCTTGATGTAAAAACACAAGGATCCTTAAGTTATGTGTAATATGCATACAATGAAGTACGTCTCAAAAGGAATTGTTTCCTGTATTTTTAAATCCAAACCACCCCAAATAATGTTTCCCACATGTCAGACATTAATAAGTATATGGTAAATAAAGTGAATACAGAATACATAAAAAGATATACACATAAGTATTCGGGGCTTTACAACATGTGGAAAAATTTGCTTAAATAGATTATAAACAATGTGAAGAAGGGAATTTTATCTATTTTATTCACCAGTCTTCTCTGAGCTCCTATCATAATATTTGGCTATAGCTGGTCCTCATGAAATATATTTTAATTAAGTAAGTAAGTAGTAAAACATGAATTCATTTGGTTACCACAATAACACAACAAAGCATATTTGATGAGTATTAATACTGACTACTCACAGATGAAGAAACTGATGCCCAAAATGACTAAATTATTCATGCCAGGTCACATTGTCAGGAAATGTTACAACAGGAGCTGAAACCCAAATGTTCTCACACCATGGCTAACACATGATTTTGTACACTGCCATAGTATCATCTTGTTCATTTAAAAGTATGATTGAATACATAAGAACTGATTTGTATCTGAGTCATTTTTGGCCAGAGTTTCTATATAAAAGGTGTATCAATGGGATTTTTTAACTTCAGTTTCAGGTAGCACTTTCAGGCATAACAACTACCAGAAAAAGAACAGTCTCTTCTTGTTTTCTTTTCTGGAGTGAGGAAACCCTACCCAGAATTCCCTAGTAAACTTCCCCTCAAGTGTCATTGACCAGGCTATCATCATATGCTGGTTTCTTTCTTCTTTTTTTTTTTTTTTAGCTTTTTTTTTAAGAGAGAGAGAGAGAGGTGGGAGTGGGGCAGAGGGCGAAGGGGAGAGAGAGAGTCTTTTTTTAAAATTTTTAAATGTTTCTTTATTTTTGAGAGAGACAAGGTGGGGGAGGGGCAGAGAGAGAGAGGACACAGAATCTAAAGCAGGCTCCAGGCTCTGAGTTGTCAGCACAGAGCCCGACACGGGGCTCAAACTCACAAACCGCAAGATCATGACCTGAGCCGAAGTCAGATGCTTAACCAACTGAGCCACCCATGAGCCCTGTGAGAGAGAGAATCTTAAGCAGGCTTCACACCCAGCGTGGAGCCTGACCCAGTGTGGGGCTCACTGTCACAACCATGAGATCATGAACTGAGCTGAAATCAAGGGTTGGAGGGTCAACTAACTGAGCCACCTATGCGCTCCATCATATGCGGTTTCTAAACTAATCTCAGACCCTGGGAATGAGGTTGCTACTGCATAGAGTGAAATAATGTTGGAGAACTGATTATAATGACTAAGACTTAGGGGCAATGTACTATTGTAACACAACGTGCTGATATTATCTCATGTAAGTTTACTTGGAAAAAGGCAGATAGGTATGTCTTTCTCTTAAAAGAAAATCTGTTGTGATTCGCGGATCCACACTGAAGCAAATCATACAAACTTATGTATGAAAGTAAAAGAGTCTGACTTCAGTTTTTGATGTTTAACTTTTGATAGCTTTTAAACATCACCCCTCTCTTTCCCCTTTCTGCCCCATCCACTGAGTCTGGGCAAGCTCATAAGAAAACCCGTGTGCTTCCTCCTTTGGTGCCAGTGAGAAGTTCAGAGTGACCTTACAAGCCACTTTCAAGCCACTGTCAACCAGCAGAAACCCACATCTCAGCCCCACCCTTTTACAGTCTTAAGAACCCAAAGCCAGGCACCTTTCCCTGCTGTCTCAAGCCATTTGCAGACCATCGCGGGAGATATGTCCTGGTCTCCCCAGAAAGCCTGATTATGTGTGTTTTCATACTCTCTTGGTATGTGTGTGTGACATCATTGATAACATCTGGTCCAGATTCTGAATGGGGAATCTATCCTGTCTTTACAGGGTGATCACAACAGGAAGGATCATAGCTATCAGAGATTTATGCCATGTAAACATTGAAGGCTTAATTTCCCTTTGCTCTCAAGTAGATCAACCGTATTAATAAACTATTAACCTACTATTTATTATGTGTGGTTTGAGCTGTACTGTGAAATTTAAATTAACCTGCTTCTCCACCCCAAAGCATTCTAACCCTACTGTGATTATTGAAATTGCTGCTGTAGTAATTTCTGAGTGTTAAACTTTAGCCTTTGCTTCTAATGGTTTTGCAAATCACTCCAGGAGAGCCTATATTTTAAGACCCTAATGCCTCTTTCTAAGTGAGCTTTTCAAATGTTTTCTACCTGATAGAATAGACCTAAGCCACATATATGATGTCTGTTTGGTAGACTGGATATGGTATGAGAAACACAGAAAGAGAAAGAAGTGGAACAGGAAAATAAATGAGACAGCAACTCTGCTATAATTATGAGAAAACCAGATATTTTATGACGCTCTGAATAAGCAAGGGTCATAAGTTGCCATTAAACTATACTATTTAAGGTTCTTGGACATTAAGTTCTAAAATGTCACTTTAATTATTTCATTGATATGTTAAAAAACCTCCAATTGTTCTACTTTTTTATTTTATTTTATTTTATTTTGTTTTCATCATGATAAGTGCACTCTTTTATCCCCATCCCCTCACTCACCTCCCCTCTGGTAACCATCAGTTTGTTCTCTATAGTTACGAGTCTGTTTGTTGGTTTGTCTCTCTCTTTCTCTTTCTTTCCTTTTCTCGTTTCTTAAATTCCACATATGAGTGAAATCATATGATATTGATATATCATATGATATTGATATATCATATGATAATAAGTCAGTCTTTCTTTGACTGACTTATTTCACTTACCATTGTATTCTCAAGCTCCATCAATGTTGTTGCCATTGGCAAGATTTCATTATTTTTTATGAATAATATTCCATTGTGTGTGTGTGTGTGTGTGTGTGTGTGTGTGTATCACATCTTCCTTCTCCATTCATCTGTTAATGGACACTTGAGCCACTTCCATAATTTGGCCATTGTAAATAATGCTGCAGTAAACTTAGGAGTGCATGTATCTCTTTGAATTAACGTTTTTGTATTTTGGGGGTAAATACCCAGTAGTGTGATTCCTGGACCCTAGGGTAGTTCTATTTTTAATTTTTTGAGGAGCCTTCATACTGTTTTCCAGAGCAGCTGCACCAGTTTGCATTCCTACCAACAGTGCAAGAGGGCTCCCCTTTTTCTACATCCACGCCAGCACTTGTTTCTGAATTGTTGTGTTTTCTACAGCTATAAGTCTAATCTCTTCCAACTGTCATTCAAGTTCCCTTTTATCTAACCACTTTCTAATGCATATATGCCTAGTTCCCAATATTTGTCAGCTCCTTTACTCTAATGAAGTCTGTTTCTTTACTCTTTAAATTCTCTAGTAATTGACTTACTTTATTTTTCCTGCTGGGAAGCCTCATCCTTTTACTTCAAACCATATAAATCTCATGCATCTTTCCAGACTCAGTCAAGCCATCAGTTTAAACTGATTTACTCCCTGTTTTGCCTAAAACACTGTTCTCAGGGTTGGAGATGTAAAATAGTGATACAGGTATATCGTAGAGTCTGTCCTCAGTGAAATTAGAGTTTAATGAGCAGAGAGCCAACTTAACCAACAAATATACCAGCAATGATTCCCTGAATTATGAAATGCTCTGGGAACACATTGGAAGGACACCTCAGCGAATCCTTAAATACTGGAGCCATCACTGATAATTTTAGTCTCTTAACATCTACATAATTCTTTCCTTGCACCACACAATTTAGCACTTAATTATTCTCTTGTGCTTTTCAATGTTGTTTCAAAAGTTGAAGGTGGAGAAACTTTCACTCACTGCATTTCTCCTGGGAAGAAAACTGTATTTCTTCCATAGAAGTACTTTGATAAGTAACTCAGGGTGGAGTCTGAAATTTGATGGTAGGCGTATGTAGCTGAATTACTACGAAATAATGAGAAAATAAGAATTCATATTGTTGCGGAAAAATAGGGAGGTGGGCAGAAAGAGAAAAGAGAGAGACAGCAGAGGACTCAGAAACAGTGGGGATTTATACAATGTGTGATGTGAACACTGTCAGTCTTGAATCTTCAGCAGTATAGCTAAACTACCAGTTTGTGGTGAAGTTGCAGGTAGGTGCTGTGTGTAGGTGTGTGTGGGGGGGGAGGGTAATGTGGGGAAGGAAATAAGCTTTGTCTCTGACACAGGTCAAAATAGAGATAACGTTGAAAGAGCCCTGTATGAGACAGGTGTTGGTGCTAATACTCCAACACATATAAGATTTCTAAAGTCAGACTTTCTGAAGTCTGCATATAATATGGAGCGAAAAAACGTATCTATTTTTTTTAACAAGTTCTGCAATTTTTGACAAATCAGAATTAATGTTTGGGCTGCAGTGGACGCGGTGGAAGGTAACAGAGACCGAAGGGGATGGCATTTCTGGAAGTGAATGCACATGCATTAAATAACCAGCCAGCTATGAATGTTGCTTCTCACTGAGGATTTCCATAGACTCAGCAGCACAGCTTTTCTGCCTTTCTGATATTCTGAGTGACGTTCAGCTCCAGACCTGCTGAATGTGATTAAACAACATGAGTAACAGCATGCCTCAGGAGAACAGTGTGCGGTCGTCTGTGCCGCATGGTTGGAGGGATTGGCTCGGTGCCGCCTGTCAAGATGCATAACCTTATGGTCCAGAAAGGTCACAGCCATTTCCTGTGTGGATACAGCAAAGCTACTGAATGAATTCTTGACCAGAAAATGTCCTTGGTCAGTCAGTATACACTAGGGGGAAAACAAACCCTGTGCTATAATGGGATTTGCTTCCAACAGCTTTGGGCTTGGAGGAGAAATGGTTGATCAACTCTGATAAAATTGTAATGCAAAAGAAGCTGCCTTGCTACTCACCATATTTACACTCACCGATAATAGCTTTGTAATTATATTCCAGAAGCTCTCCAAACTGCAATTTTTGTTTTTTTGCTATTGGGCTTTCCATGACATTTCTTATTGAAACCCCATGGGAAGCCAACCCCCTTATGTTGCCCAATCTCTTTGTTTACTGAACATATTTAATTCAAGCTTCAACTGTGGTGGGATTCCACTAGTCTGGTTTCAGACTCTCAGAACTGTATTTTCATGGTTGTCTAACGACTTTGGAAGTGGAATCTCTGGAAGCTGTGCCTGGTGTGTGCATTTATGAATATATCAGAGGTGGTTTTGATGAGAGGTTAGTCTCTGGATCCTTGTTCAAAGCAGATAGCATAGTCCCTACCACTCAAGTTATTGGATTTAAGTCTGGGCAGGGCCCTAAAATCTCCATTTTTAAAAAAATTTTTAATGTTTATTCATTTTTGAGAAACAGAGCGAGACTGAGGAGGGGAGGGGCAGAGAGAGAGGGAGACACAGAATCTGAAGCAGGCTCCAGGCTCTGAGCTGTCAACACAGAGCCCGACGCGGGGCTCGAACTCACAAACCGCGAGATCATGACCTGAGCCAAAGTTGGATGCTTAACCAACTGAGCCACCCAGGTGCCCCTAAAATCTCATTTTAACAGAGATTCCTGGAAATTCTATAAACCATCCTTGAAAGTAATCAAGCGAGAGATGTAAAACAGAGCAAATTATTCCTATCTGTTTTACATAATAACAATCAAATAGCTTAACATTTCCATTGATGGTTTTAGTTGTTTTGACAATAACTGGGCAGAACCTCAGAGTCTCAGTTTTAGACATTTAGATACAGTGAAAACCAAACAGAAAATAAGAAGAAAATGAAACTAATTGTAAAACTTGCTGTTTTATAAGTTCATCAGGGGAACTGGTAGAATACTTACAAACAATAAGAAGTATAAGTTGAAAGGAATTATGAAATTAACCAGGATATTACTTGCTATACTTTAGTAAGAAAAGAAGTAATAAACTACATTACTCTACATAAAGTGGGGATTAAGTACCTTTTTTATTTCAGGAAATATAGGCTCTTTCTCAGAAGACAGATTTTTCTAGGTCCCACCTCACTAAAGATTGGGAATAGCCAAGAAAATATTTCTGAAGCCACAAAATGTATAGGAATCACCCTCTATAGGCTCTCGTGTTTTGGTGAATGAATATTGAAGAGCTTGTATTCTAACGAAGGTTCAGGAATACCAATGGCAGGCCAGAAAATTCTGTCAAATATAGAAAACGTGAGAAATATTAATTGGTCATTTAAGAGAAAGTGATACAAATTTAAAGAAATTCTTTATAGATTCTGGAATTATATAATTAAGAAAGTTTTAATAGTTCCTGTGGGAGAAAGAGGTCTATTTTCAGAAAATAGAAATAGACATATTCATTTATTTAGATCTTTTCTCTAGTAGGAAGACTTGAGCATGGATTTGGGGGGGCAGGTGATTTTTATGTCTGTGCTATGAGTTGGATAGTGACCAGCCATCTTAGTTTGCCTGGGACTGAGAGGTTTCCTGGGACAGGGAACAATCAGTGCTAAAACGTGTCTCATGCAAAGTGGGCAGAGTTGCTGACCCTAGTTGCTTGCCTTCATACCCTCCGTCCCCATCTTGGGTAGAGAGTGATTGGCCTAGCCTCAGCTGCCCTCACCACAGGGATTGGATCAGGCAGTCTATATAACCTTTGTAAGTTTGACATGTGTGAAGCCAAGGACTTTTGCTTGATAGTCTGAAAAGGAGAAGCCCTCCCTTTCAATGAACTGAACTGTTACAGCCATTTTTACAACAATGAAGAAAGCAAACCCGGGGATGATACTGATACATGGTGGAGGATGGAGTTCTAAAAAGAGCAGAGAGGGACAGGGGACCCTCTCTAGCAAACCATGTGTGAAGCCTACCTTAGGGCTCTTTATCCAGTCCAATAAATTCTATCCCCTTTTTTCCTACAATTTCATATTGTACATGTTAAGTTTAAAGAGGATGAATAAATTAATACCTAAGCATTTGACATCTAGCTGAAGAAATGGTATATTATTTATACCTTACAAACCCACTGTGTTCTCCTCCTAGTTATTTTCCTCTCCCATTCTCCAGGGGTGGCTATCATCCTGATTATTGTGTTATCATTTCCCTAACAGCTTTCTTTATGGTTATACTACATATGTATGCATTTATAAATACTTATTTTTTTAGTTTTACCTATTTTGCCCTTAATACAGTAGAATCATCTGCTACTATTCTTATATAACCTGCTTTTGGGGATCTATCAGTGTTTAAGCATACAACTGTAGGTTATTTGCCTAGTAAATATTTTTCATTTTTCCTTTTTTTTTACTTCCATCTTTTCCTTCTATCTAAGGTGAATAGCAGTGTTGAGTTTTTCTTTCTTAGCTCTTTTTGTTTAGTAGATTTTATTTGTTAGAGATTTTTGGCCTACAGAAAAATTGGTAGAATAGTATAGAAGGTTCCCATGTACATCTTGCACCCATACACATATAACCTTCCCCACTGTTGACATCCTGCTTCACAGTGGTGGCTTTGTTATGATTAATGAACCTACACTGACATATCATTATCACCCAAAGTCAGTTATTTATATTATGGTTCACTCTGTATTGTGCATTCTGTGAGTTTAGAAAACATATAATAACATGTATCCACTATTATAGTATCACACAGAATGGTTTCACTGCCCTAAAGAATCCTCTGTGCTCTGCCAATTTATCTCCCTGCTAACGACTGGCAACCAGTAATCTTGCTTCCATGGTTTTGCCTTTTCCAACATGTCATGTAGTTGGAAACATACAGTATGTAGCATTTTCATACTGGGTTCCTTTAACTTAGTAATGTGCATTTACATTTCTCTTTTCATGGCTTAAGAGCTCATTTCTTTTTAGTGATGAAAAATATTGCATTTTCCAGATGTTCCACAGTTTATCCATTCAGCTACTAAAGGGCATCTTTGTTGCTTCCAAGTTTTGGCAATCAGGTATAAAGCTGCTATAAACATCTATATGAAGGTTTTAATAGGGGCATATGTATTCAGCTCCTTTGACTAAATACCAAGGAGTATGATTGATAGATCATATGGTGAGAACATGTTTTGTTTTGTAAGAAATCACCAAAGTGTTTTCCAAAGTGGCGGTACCATCTTGCATTCCCACAGTAATGAATGAGAGTTCCTGTTGCTCCACAACCTTGTCAGCATTTGGTGATGTCAGTGTTCTGGATTGGGGCCATTCTAATAGGAATGTAGTGGTATCTAATTGTTGTTTTAATTTTTATTTTCCTGATGATGTATGATGGAAAGTACCTTTTCGTATGCTTATTTTCCACCTGCGTATCTTCTCTGGTGAGGTGTCTGGATTTTTTTTTTGTCCTTTTTTTTTTTTTCCTGGTGGTTTTCTTATTGTTGAGTTTTAAGAGTTCTTTATATATTTTGGGTAGTAGTCCTTTATCAGACTGGTTTTTTACAAATATTTCATCCAAGTCTATGCCTTGCCTTCTCATTCTCTTGACACTGTCTTTCACAGAGTGGAAGTTTTTAATTTTAATAAAATCTACTTTAGCATTTAATTCTTTCATGGATCATGCTTTGGTGCTGTAGCTTAAAAACTCATCCCCATATCTAAGGTCATCTAGATTTTCTTCTATATTCTCTTCTAGAAGTTTTCTAGTTTTGCATTTTACATTAGGTCCATGATCTATTTGGAGTTATTTTTTTGGGAAGAATATGAGCTCTGTCTCTAAATTCTTTTTTTTCCTTACATGTGAATGTCTAGTTGTCCTGGCACCATTTGTTGAAAGACAGTTTTTTTTTCTCCATTGTATTGCCTTTACTCTTTTATCAAAGATCAGTTGACTGTATTTATGGGCATCTCTTTTTGAGCTCTCCATTATGCTCCAATGATCTATTTGCCTATCCTTTACCAGTACCACAGTGTCTCGCTTACTAAGCTTTATACTAAGCCTTGAAGTCAGGTAGTGTCAGTGTTGCAACTTTGTTCCTCTCCTTCAGTACTAAGTTATTCTGAGTCTTTTGACTTGCCTTATAAACTATAGAATTCATTTGTCTATATCCAAAACTTTGTTTTTTACTATTCTAGTTTCTCTTTTAACTGGAAAATTGAATCTATTTATTACATTTTGATTAATGATACATTTATATTTTAATACTATAATATTTTGTACACATTGTCATTTACATCTAGATTGTAAAAACCCTAAGCAATAGAAAAGGAAGTGATTTATGGCATATTGTAGATATTGACATTTAAAATAAAACCAGTTGGCATGTATCATTTATTTAAATATTTCCAGGGGAGACCTAATACAATAGCAATTTATAACTAACTATGAAGCACTTAAAATAGACAAGTTCTCTTCTTTACTATTATAAATGTTACATTGCTCCCTTTTTTCATCAGTTTCCATTTGCACGCTACTTCTTCAATAGAATTTTATACTAATGTAATATATTTTTTATGCTTTAAGTTCTTTTAGTAATCACCCTGTCATTCTTCTTTACAGTAAAACTGTACTAATTGAGGATTTTAATTAATTTTCTATGACCATATGGATTTATGTGTTCATTTTTCTTCTCCCCGAGTTCTTATTACAATTCTTAATGAAATAAAAATATAGAAACTTGACTATATTAAACATTGATGAACGAATGTTAAACATAAAAAGAAAAAAAACTGTATTGGAATATATCTATTTTGATGATGAATTATTTGTGGTAAACTGCAGGCTGTCTTTTAGGACTGTTCATCTGGTCAGACTTACTTCAGTACCTCTTGAGTGTGTAGAGGATACTGTAATTCAAATTAAGTGAGAGACAATCCTAGAGCTTTTACAGCACACACAAGGAAGGCAGTGATAAAAGGAGAGGTGAGGAAGAAGAGCCAGCATCGTGCCTCAACCAAATGTACGTGCGTGTTCAGGCAGATAAGTTTAAGACAGAGAACATATAGACATTAAAACTCTGATTATTCAGCCATAGAAGGGAACGGAGTACTGATTCGTGCTATCACGTGAGTAGACTTTGAAAACATACACAATGAGAAAAGCAAGTCATGAAATGCTACACATAGATTTCTTGTATGAAGTGTGTAGAATAGGCAAATCCAGAGACAGCATTTGTGATTGCCAGGGCCTGGGAGCAGGCGTAATGGGTAGGGACTGGTAATGGGTGCGGTGATTTTTTTGAAGTAATGAAAATTGTTCTGGAAGTACTTCACCGGAGTGGTGTAGTAACATACGCTATAAACCACCTCTTCATATTGGGACTTGTACAGTGATGTGAAATTCTCTGTATTCATTTGGATATAAGCACATTTTTCCACATCCTTCTCTGACGGAAGAAAATGGTGGAAGAAAGTACGACTAGACTTTACGTTAGGTGAGAAGAAATTAAGCCCTACATGTTTGAGCCACGGTACATCACTTTTTCTGTTACTTGTAGCTGAAACATTCCTAATCAAATCAGAAGATCACTGGGAGATCATATTAACCTAGCCGCCAGTTGCGTGTGAAACTGCATTTCAATAAGCAACATTTCAGTGGCAACCAAAAGATGACTGAAAGCAATTGGAATCTTCATTACAGTCTCTAGAATCTCCCATTTTAACATAGAGCAGACCTTCTCAAAGCCTTCTCACCTACCCATTTTTGCAGTCTCACACATAATGTGCAAATGTTTCTAAGGATTTCACCATTTTCTCACAAAATTCCCTGAAAGTTACTCTCGCACAGTCCACATGAACTTGCAGTTTCCCACTACACAGCTCTGTTTGATTCCTTTTGTTCTCCCTCAGCCATAAATATAAGCTATTTCTAGGGGCGCCTGGGTGGCGCAGTTGGTTAAGCGTCTGACTTCAGCCGGGTCACGATCTCGCGGTCCGTGAGTTCGAGCCCCACGTCAGGCTCTGGGCTGACCGCTCAGAGCCTGGAGCCTGTTTCGGATTCTGTGTCTCCCTCTCTCTCTGCCCCTCCCCCGTTCATGCTCTGTCTCTCTCTGTCCCAAAAATAAATAAAAAACGTTGAAAAAAAATTTTTTTAAATAAAAAAATATATATATAACCTATTTCTACTGGGAATGCTTCACTACTCCAGCACCGTTCCTATCATCGCTCCAGTTCTCCTTGCAAACAAACAAATAATTGGAAACAAGTGGCTAAAGACATAATTTTTAATATTTAAGGTAATGAGAAGAGGAAAGGTTAAGTGTGCAAAGATGGAGTTAGAGGGCAGGAAATTTGGGGAAGTTATGACACACGTTACTTTTGTTGTCCCTTCCACAATAGTTTTCTCTTTCATGTGATACTACTGTCACCTCCTTGGCTGAGTAGGTACATATATAGAGTAGACAGCTTCTTACATAGCAGGATTTAAGGACCCAGTGTATGTTCTATGTGCTTAAACCATCATTATTTTACTCCACCATCCTGTTTGTAATTCCCACCATTGATCATTATTTGACTAAAAACTATAGTATCTCATGGTAAAATGAGCACAAGTTAGAGAATTAGAACCTTTCTTTGTCTCTGCAGACTTATCTACAAAATGGACATGATAAATTTTTTTTTCTGCTTGCCATGTGGGCTGCCAATCGAGCTATTAATTTTTAATTCCCTGGGCAACTACTTATTGAGTATTCTCTGTGTTCCAGACACTAGGACCAAAGCTATGAGGAAGTCACATGGAGCTTAAAAACTAGCTTTTGGAATGTGGCAAAATTATAGAGGGTACTACTGGAGGAGTGTCACTATGTTTGGGGACATTAGGGATCTGGGAAGTGGGATGGTGGAAATGGAAAATAACCTGAAGTTCTGGGATGTCAGTGTGTGTGTGTGTGTGTGTGTGTGTGTGTGTGTGTGTGTGTGAGTGTGAGTGGTCATAAAAGATGAGTGCCTGGAGGAACTCTGAGTGTAAACTTCTCCTGTTAAATAATTCAGTCCATGGCTAATCTTGACCTTCTGTAAATCAGTGACCTGGTAAGAAATATAATATCAACTACAATTCCATTCTGTATTACTTGTTACCAGAAAGACTTGTAAAACTACTCATGGGTGTGCAATTGCTGCACACGGTCTGAGAACCTTTAAGGGTCACAGCTATCATTAGATAGAACATTTCTGGGGGAAGGGGAACACGTCCATCATAAGAGCCTGCCTTCGTGCCTTTGTTTCTGTTAATCTCGAATTCCGTTTTCCTCTCTCCATCTGTCAAGACTTTGATGAAGCTTTTTTTTATTCCTTCAGGAAAAAGTGGGCTCTTCCTCTTGAAGCTCATAGAGAATTATGTCTGCACTTTACTTCAACACTTACCACAGACACTCTTGTATTCTTATTTCTTGTGTTACCCTTAGGTCCTTGATGGGGGCTGCTCTTTGTATAACTTACCATAAATATTTTGCAGTCCATACAGAGTACACTGAAGAGGGAATTGGAGTTTTCATAAAGGTCTCATAATGGGTTGTTTGCCAATTTTCTGAATAGGCAGTGCTCTGAAGGTTTGTGTTTTAAAAATGCTTTCACTTTAAAACCAAACTGTTTTTGTCTGGAGAAAAGGGGAAACAATAGTAGCTAAATATAAGAAAGATAGACAGATTTTTTTCCCCTGAAGAAAACTATCAATTTATATGTCATCTTTGGAAGTTCAAATGCCTCTGCTATTGACTATTCTATTTGTCCTACTGCTGAACCCTTAAATTATAGATGGCCTGAACTGTCATCTTTTATATGAAAAAGAAGCTAATTTTCCATAAAGAACAGGGAGTCTAAAATCCTGAGATGGGTAAATGACTGTAAAGGACCAGTTTGCCCTTTGTAGTAAGCTGGCAGAGAGACCTAAGAGATAACCATAGAAGAATTTTCAAAGTCACAGAAATGATGTTGGCAGGAAGGGCTGCAGGAGGAAGGATATTCTCAGTGAGGTTATCTTTGATGAGTGATGTTCTGCAGGCTGAGCCTATTTGATATAGCATGTATTTCTGACAATTATTGCAGTCAATACCATTTTTATTCAGCAAATACGTGGCTTCTAATGTTTTTGTACTTATCACTTATCTTTCATAGCACCTTTTCACCTAGAAGTATCACATGCTGTTAAGTAGGCAGAAAATACACTATTACATTCAGAAACACAAAATACTGGGGTGCCTGGGTGGCTCAGTCGGTTAAGCGTCCAGCTTCAGCTCATGTCATGATCTCATGGTTCGTGGGTTCAAGCCCCACGTCAGGCTCTGTGCTGACAGCTCAGAGCCTGGAGCCTGCTTCGGATTCTGTGTCTTTCTCTCTCTCTACCCCTCCCATCCTCAGGCTCGCTCTGTTTCTCAAAAATTAATAAATGTTAAAAAAAAAACTTAAAAAAGAAGCACAAAATACAGTCCAGTGAATACTCATTATCACATATATGTGCAAAGCACAGCATTTGGACACACTGTTATGTCTCAAACAGGAGAAACAACAACAACGTGAAGAGGAGGAGACTCTGTGGGGGTGGAGAGAAACATTACAAAAATAAAATTATAGAAACAAAGGAGAAGTAAGGGTGAAAGCTGAGCTGCAGAGATAAGAGGGGTGCGGAAGATTTCTGTTGTTGTTGTTGTTAAATGTCCTTATAAAGCCCTTCTCCCTGAATCTCAATGATGAAATAAAACATGTGCAATCAAGTAGAAGAGAAAGTTACACAGAACGGGAAATTGAGCTGGATTCAGACTTCTGTACAGTAAACTACAATTTTAGAAATATTATCTCTAAAGGTGGCCCAAGAAGGTCACGTTCTCTTAGCCGTCTTTCATCTCTAAAGGAAATAGACAGTCTTAAGTAAAGCAGAATTGTGGGAAGTCAGTGTAACTCATTCTTAAAACCAATAAAACTATCACATAACAAAATGGGGCATAAAAAAGAAGGAGCTCAATCTATATAAAATGATCAGGAACAGAGGAACTATTCTGGAGAAAAGAGCATGTCTGAGTGCTTAACTCCTGTAAATGTAGAACCAGTTTTTTAATGACACCAATAGTTTTGTGTTAATTTCAGATGACTCTGAAAAGAGTATGACTTAGAAAAGAATACATCTTCAAACTTTGTCTGAAATTCAGTCAGAATTTTAGCTTTATCTAATGTTTTTCCTTCATCAAAATTTGAGAAATAATTAAATATCTCCTTTCTTATTTTTTTAGACAGAGAGAGCATGAGTAGGGGAGAGAGCCAGAGAGGTGGGGGAGAGAGAGAGAATCTCAGGCAGGCACCATGCTCAGTGAGGAACCTGACGTGGGGCTCAAACTCACAAACTGTGAGATCATGACCTGAGCAGAAATCAAGAGTCAGGCACTCAACTGACTGAGCCACTCATGTGCCACTAAAGGTCTCTTTTAAGAATAATGTTGTAATCTGATCCTGTTTTTCTGGTATTTTTCTTTCTTTTTTCTCTAGTTTTAATCTTTTTCCTTAGCATATTGGCATATCTAAGACCATCTACACCAGATGCCAGTAGAACTTCCTCCAGGGTGATGTGGGTTTGCTTCATTTTAGGCTTTCTTTTGATGTCTTGGCCTGTGTGATTGATTTTTTTTTAATATTAGGCACGTACCATTTTTATAGCAAGTCATTTTTTTTAAAAAAGAAGAACTTATTCATACACTATTATGATGATGGAAGTGTGTGAATAAAATCTAAGGAAATAATTTGTTTATAAATGATATTCAGTACAGTTGGCAAACCAGGTAGTTTTATGATTTAAACTTGTATCTTTCTTGAATTTTTTATAATCATCTCTTTTGGCAAATCTTCCACCCTATTGGTATCACACATCTATATAGCAAATGGTTGTCTTGCAAACGTCCTATAAGTATCTTGGACTCCATCTTGCTATGTAACAGCCTAAATGTGTAAAGGAGGATTTAAGCACAAATAAAATCACAGAGAAATTCTGCCCATGCCACTTTACTATTTTTAAAACTATTAACTTGGGGCACCTGGGTGGCTCAGTCAGTTAAGTGGCCAACTCTTGATTTTGGTTCAGGTCATGATCTCATGCATTCATGATTTCAAGCCCCACATTGGGCTCAGCACTCACAGCATGGAGCCTGCTTTGGATCCTCTGTCTCACTCTCTTTGCCCCTTCCTTGGTCATGCTTGCTCGCTCTCTCTCTCTCTCTCTCTCAAAAAAAAAACTTAAAAAAATTAAAAATAATAAAATATCAACTTGACTTTCATATGAAAAAATAATGGTTAAGGAATACATTTCTCTGTATTTTCAACACAGAAAAAATGCATGCTGTCTCTCAAGTCTTAGAAATGGCCTTTTAAAAACTTGCAATGTTACACACTCAAACTTTTAGCTTCCATAAGGCAACACTACCAATAAATTTGTTTCCTTGCTGGCCTTTGCTGGTTCATTTAGCATTTATAGTTCTCTAGGGTTGAAATAAGGACATGGGCAGGTGCAGTTTCCTAAGACAAAGGGAGAGTAAGAACTGGAGGGACACTGCATACCAGCAGCACCTAATTCCTCAAACACCAGATCACTCAGAGGCCCTATATGGATAACAGCATCTTACACTCATATGACACCAGGAACTGTTAAGATCTTTACAGATAAGGCCATGTCTAATCATCACAACCATTCCTTTTGGTTGGTTTCCATAGGTGAAAAAACCCTGAGGTTAAGAAATCTGCCTAGTGTCACAAAGCTAGTAAGTATCAGAGCTCTGACTTGAACCCAAGAAATTTGGCTCCAGAGTTTATTTATACTGTTCATCTGGTATCCCAGAAGGTAATCTGCCTAGGTAACTAATAGCCATATTTTTAGTTTCACATCCATTCAAATGGATGGAATGACCCTGTGAGTAGCATTACCATGAAGAATATACCCCCTAAACCCACTATTATGAACGTCCTTTAAAACCATTCCAAAAAAAGGGAAAGTGCTTACTGATTGGTGGTATTACCACAATACTTAGCGTGTTTACTCTCTGGGGGGCACTCTTTATAGGGGTGTGTGTGTGTGTGTGTGTGTGTGTGTGTGTGTGTGTCTGGAAGATTTGCAATTATATCAATATGAGAAGAGGTAGGGAAGCAGATACTCCTGCTGGATGCTCCTTGGGATTATACTGACAATGTCATTAATGCTCTAATGGTCTTGAAGATAGATGTTCTTATGTCTTTATAGGAGGCATGGAGGCAAGCAGATAAAAGGAAGAACATAAATCTAAAGAATAAAAGTATTAGCAACTAACACTATGCCAGTGTGAATCAAGAAATAATAGTCTTTGTAAAGAGCAGAGCATGGGTGTTTGTTTTTATTGCATAGCATTTAGCATTATTATGAGACAGTGCTACTTATGTTTCTGTTGCCAACAGCATTTATAAAATCGACAGTTTTACAGGGAGGATTGTGAGCAGCTATAAAAATATTATTTCTCTATAGATAAAAGTTAATTCCGATTTCCATCAACCCATGAAACATGGTTTAGGGTGTGATGAAAAGAGTCAGAGGCAATGGAGTCTGGAATCCTATCTCAGTTGTTGAGTCTTTAAGGTTGTGCAAGTATCAGATTATATTTTCTTTGGTCTCAGGTCCCTTTCTGGCAGGAAGTTAAGAACCTAGAGATAATTTATTCTTTCAGTCCTATAGGCATTACAATGGTCATAAAGATTCAAGTATAACAATTGTCCTCACTCCCATTGAACAGTACTAAAAAAAACAAAAACAAAAAAAAGCAAAAATACAAAACAAAACAAAACAAAAAAACACAAGCATTTACAGTGGCCAGTTGGGAGGTGAGAGGAAACACAAAGTGCTAGAGTTCAGGTTTTGAGAAAAAACAGTTCTTGAGGCCAGCATAATATGTATGTATGCATCTGCTTCATTGATATGGTCATCAGTAGGTCTATGCATACGAGTTCATCTTTCCAGATAGAAAAGCTTTCTGAGAAAGTTTGACTTACATGTGTGTACTTGAGAGAATAGAAGAAGATAATCTGTCAGGAATCCATAAAAAGGAAAATGAAAGAGTATGGAGAGTAATGACAGATGTGTTTATGTGTTAGATAAGGAGGTGTTACTTTTGTCATCTAAAAAATGGTGGGGCGCCTGGGTGGCTCAGTCGGTTAAGCGTCCGACTTCAGCCAGGTCACGATCTCGCGGTCCGTGAGTTCGAGCCCCGCGTCGGGCTCTGGGCTGATGGCTCAGAGACTGGAGACTGTTTCTGATTCTGTGTCTCCCTCTCTCTCTGCCCCTCCCCCGTTCATGCTCTGTCTCTCTCTGTCCCAAAAATAAATAAACGTTGAAAAAAAATTTTTTTTAAAAAATAAAAAATGGAGTCAGGGGGCACCTGGGTGGCTCAGTCAGTTGAGCATCAGACTCTTAATTTCAGCTCAGGTCATGATCTCAGAGGCGTAGCATCAAGCCCCTCGTCGGGCTTTGTGCTGGACACAGAGGCTGCTTAAGATTCTCTCTCTCTCTCTCTCTCTCTCTCTCTCTCTCTCTCTCTCTCTCTCCCAATGCCCCCCCACCTCTGCTCTCTCTCTCTCTTTCTCTGAAAAATGAAAAAATGTTTTGTTAATTACAAATAAAAAATGGAGTCAGATGAAAATTGAAAAGAAATCAGTACTAGAGTTTGTCCAAGAGGATAATGGAATAGAGAGGAGAAAGAGAAGGACATTCAATAAGTTAAATAAGAGTACATTAAACTAGATTTTATTTACTTATTTTATTTATTTATTTAACAAATGGACATTAAGTTGCTACTACATAGTAGGTATAGATGCTTGAAATACATCAGTGGGATAAAACAGATCAAAATCAGTCTTTATGGAGTTAAGGCTTAGCAAGATGAGAAGAAAATTAACAACAGCAGCAACAACAACAACAAGAATATAATAATAATACTATAGAACATTAAGAGGTGATAAATGGTATAGCAAAAATAGAGCAAGACCAATGAATATGAAAGAATTAGGAAATTAAGGACCTCGGTACTGAATCTGGATTAGGTGAATCAGTAGAATTTAATGGTTTTAACAGAATGATGAGGAGGATATCAAGGCAATAACAGTTCAAGGAAAATTGTTGATGCATGTGGTGATTGATCTTATGTGTCAACTTGGCTGGGACAAGGGATGCCCAGGTAGTTCATAAACCATTTTTGGGTGTTTCTGTGAGGGTGTCTCTGCAAGAGATTGGCATTTGAATTGGCAGACTGAGTGAGGATCACCTTGGTCCTCCAATCTGCTGAGGGCTTGAATAACAAAAGTGTGGAAGAAGAGTGAACTCACTTTTCCCACTTGAGCTGAGCTATCCATCTTCTTTTGACTGCCTCTCAGTGCTTCTGCTTTTCGGGCCTCAGGACCCAGACTAAATTACATCACCAGCTTTCCTGGCTCTTGAATTTGCAGGCAGCAGACAATGGGGCTTCTTGATTTCCATAAATGTGTGAGTCAATTTCTATAAATAAGTCTCCTCCTATATCTATAGGTCTGTGTCTCACCATCCATCCATCTATCTATGAGGGAAGAAGCATATAGTAATTGAGATTCCCTGTTAGGTACAAGATATTGGCTGCATAGACACTGGCATGTCTAATACAAGGTATGCTGTTTTCCTAGGTAGAGATGTAATATAGGGTCTGTTACAATTCACCAACCCTGCATAGGAGTATGTACTTTCGCTCAGTTTTGTGGTAATACATCACAATATAAAAAAATACCTCATTTGTGATTATGAAGACTAGAGAAAGATGCTGGATCAAGGGCAGAAGTAGTTCCTCTAATTCTTTTTCCAGTAAAGATCATCCTTTCAGAGGAGAAAGATACAGGGAAAGCCAATATTGAAGGTCAGCATTTCCTAACTTGCAATCTTGGTTTACAGTGTGAGATTCATGGGCAAGGGGTATAGTACAGCTTGCAAAAACAAGAAAACTCTGTTGGGCAGGACACTGGAAGTGTTTAACTGAAATTTCAGGAGGAAAGAGAAGAAAACAACTAATAGCTAAGGCTGACATAGAGTAACCGCCATTAGAGGGTTTCCATGTCATTTTTTTGCAGAAATTAACAAGGAGGGGCACCTGGGTGGCTCAGTTGGCTGAGCAGCCTAGTTTGGCTCAGGTCATGATCTTGCGGTTTGTGAGTTTGAGCCCCGCGTCGGGCTCCGTGCTGCCAGCTTGGAGCCTGGAGCCTGCTTTGGATTCTGTGTCTTCCTCTCTCTCTGCCTCTCCCCTGCTCGTGCTCTGTCTCTCCCTCTCTCTCAAAAATAAATAAACATAAAAAAAAATTAAAGAAATTAACAAGGATGTAGACAGGGAAAATGATGGATTTATGTCTATATATGTTTGCTACAATATATCATAAACAAATATCTTAAACATTTTAACACTATTGCAAGTATCAAAACTTGGTAGATAGTATGTTGTCTGTACTTGGAACATGGAAATAAAAAACAATCAAATTAAAACAGTGATACACAGAGGGAAAGAACTGTGTGTAAGAATAAACCAACTTGTAGTGCAAGCACAGCAGAGAGAAGTTAGCTGAAATTAAAAGGAGAAAAAACGGCGACGATGTGGAGCAAGGGGACCCCTTTTTCACTGCTAGTAGGAATGCAAACTGGTGCAACCATTCTGGAAAACAGTATGGAGCTTCCTCAAAAAATTAAAAATAGAACTACCCTATAACACAGCAATTATACTACTAGGTATTTATCCAAAAGGTACAAAAATGCTGATTTTAAGGGGCACATGCACCCTAAGTTTATAGCAGCGCTATCAACAATAGCCAAATTATGGAAAGAGCCCAAATGCCCATTGACTGGTGAATGGATAAAGAAGATTATACACACACACACACACACACACACACACACACACACACACACACTGGAATATTACTCGATGATTAAAAAGAATGAAATGTTGCCATTTGCAACAACATGGATGGAACTAGAGGGTATTATGCTAAGCAAAATAAGTCAGGCAGAGAAAGACAAATATCATATGATTTAACTCGTATGTGGAATTTAAGAAACACAACAGATAAACATAAGGGAAGGGAAGGAAAAATAAGATAAAAGGAGAGAGGGAGGCAAACCATAAGAGACTCTTAAATACAGAGAACAAACGGAGGGTTGCTGGAAGGGGTGTGGGTGGGGGATGGGCTAAATGGGAGATGGGCATTAAGGAGGGCACTTTTTGGGATGAGCATTGGGCATTATATGTAAGTGATGAATCACTGAGTTCTACTCCTGAAACCAGTCCTGTGTGTTAACTAAATTGAGTTTAAATAAATACATTTAAAATTAAAAAGAAGTGGCAATGACTGTGGGAAAGTACATATTCACGTGTTCTATAGAATATAGAAAAAACTGCTTTTTAGTGGGGTTCTGGGAAGTTGTTTTATGAAATATTCTTAATTTATTCTAAATAAGCTACAGTCTCAAAAGAAGACAGAACTGGCTTTTTGACCTCAGCGTCTGGGGCATATTCTAGTCAAGGCTCTTTGGGTATTAAGGAAAAGAGGCCCACTCAAACTAGTGCAATAAAAGTTGGGTTTTATTTGAAGGATACAAAGACTCAAAGAGTAGGGACTGAAAAATGGTTAAGTGTCACATGAACTAGAAAACCGGGATAGCGGACTCAGTCACTTATCTTTGGGTATATGCTCCATTTTCTTCCCTTTGCAGATTGACTTTGTTCTGTCCCCAAAATAGTGATTCCCTATTATCAGACCAGCATGACCTTTGAGTTTGTCTCCACCCAACTAACTCATCCAGTTTCTTACTGACTTGATTTTGTAATCTCTAGAGACAGGCCTGATTGGGGGCTAGTACATCTTTCTTATCTTGCTCTGGCCACCTAGAATTTATCCCTGTTTATTAAAAATAAGAAATGAGTCCTTAAAATTTTTGTAATTCATAGTCCCTTAACATTACTGATAATTTTTATACATATATGTGCTTTTTGTATTGCAGATATCTGATGATTTCAGATTGGTTAATTTTTCTTCCTGATGAATAAGTTCTTTTTAAGTGAATGTTTGTTGGTATTGAAGTCTTAACGCTTTGTACAATAGAAAACTTCTTCCTTCATTCAAGGACTTCTTTTAGGGGAAGGAGCTTTCATTTTTGAATTATATCTATCCCTGAGGTGTGTCAAGAACTATGAAGAGTTTGAGATTTTAACCCACTTTGCAAGCTAACAATTAGCCTGCTGCAGTTTTATGAATGTTAATGGAAGACACAAGACTCCTGCATGGAGTCGGGTAACTCACTGCACAACAGATACCACGAGATTCGTATCCACATTGGTTTTTTTCTGTCCAACCTCTCATAGCCCATAGGAGCAAAGCATAGTGACCCAAGTGATTGCTCTGCACACAGTGGGTCTGTGTCGCAGATGAACAATAAGATTTGGAAATCCCCAGTGTTATATAAAGGTTTTGAGCTGGTAACCTGCCCGAACTTTGCCCTGGAGGGAAATGTTACCTCTGTTACCCTGGTCAGGGAACAAATGGTCATCTTCTCTGGAGATTATACTGTCTCTGTCTTCCAAAGTTGTTTGCTACACAAATGTCCTTGAAAAGCTAGCTCAGGACAAAAACTGCCAGTGTGTGTACAAGACTATGGAAACTCAAGCGATCCATGGAAAATCGTCTCCCAAGATTATTGTTTCAATTGTTGATTATACTGTCTGCTATTCATTTTGTGTTTAGTCCCTTTCACATAATTTCTAGTATTTTTACATTTAAGTAGCTTTAAGTTTTATTTATTTTTCAACTTGATGTTTTGAAGTTTTAGTATGTTTAACAGGGGAATTATTTTTATTTTTGTACTGCTAATCTGACAATACATATCTTTCTTATGGCAAGTTCTTTTTTTTTTTTTAATTTTTTTTTCAACCTTTTTATTTATTTTTGGGACAGAGAGAGACAGAGCATGAACGGGGGAGGGGCAGAGAGAGAGGGAGACACAGAATCGGAAACAGGCTCCAGGCTCCGAGCCATCAGCCCAGAGCCTGACGCAGGGCTCGAACTCACGGACCGCGAGATCGTGACCCGGCTGAAGTCGGACACTTAACTGACTGCGCCACCCAGGCGCCCCGCAAGTTCTTAAATAGTCAGGCAATAAAAGCCTGGACTAGATTCTCCTTCATTTCCTCTTGTCTCTCTCTCTCTCTCCCCCACCATCTCTCCCCCTCTCTCTCTCTGTCATGTGTGCACACACACACATGTACGTGTATATGTGTATGAATACATGCAGAAATTGAATAAATGCAAAGGTTGGAAGCGACCAGGCTTTTATTGCTTGGTTATTGGTCTTACTTGAAGCCAAAGCCTTTCCTAACTATGATACATTAGCCATTGTAGAAAATCCCTGTGTTAAAAAGAAACACTGCCTGTTGGTTATCAATACTACCTTAACCACCCACACTCTTAGTGAATATTTTGAAATTCTTTTCACTTGTGTTTTCTTCTGCTATGGTGTTGGTCTTTCTTGAATGCTTGACTCTTACAGGACCTAGAAGGTTATTAGACGGGGTGATGGGTGGAGGCATATACTTTGGCTCAACCTAACTATTTTGTTCCTAATGCCAACAAAATTAAAAATGAATGCTTTGTTTTTACACCAGCCTTGTTCCTGTTTGAGCATTTTTTCCTCCAACCCATTGCAATAATGTAATGCTATGTTTGTATTAGGGAAAGGAGAAGGGAAGCTCTGATAACCTTCATTAGAAGTAATATAATAGATTGACCACTGTCCTAGACTCTTGGAAACACTTGCCCTTAAACAGTGTTTGAGTAATTCTTCAAGGATGAACAAGACATTTCAGGGAAAAAAAACTGACCTTCGTTTTAACTAATGAAAGCCATTTGGTAGAGTCTAAGAGTAATTTGCAAAGTAGTAACCTGAAGGCATCAAAGAAGTAATTTTCCTTACAAATTGCCTGAATTCCTCTCAAAAGTGTATTCAGACAGACTCTTTAAACTGAAGTAAAACTAATAGCTCTTAACCTTTTATGGGGCTACCTTTCAGGATCTCTGTAAAATATGAACATCTCAGACACAATCATATGCATATTTGTAAAAATATTGTGTAAAATGCTGAGGTGGGGGGACGACTGCACACCTGCAGTGCAATGTATCACAGACTCAGTAGCCACGGGTTTTTCTTCCTTCCATCTTACATAGTAGTCATGTTGACTACACAATGATTATAATACATCCTGAACTTTTTTGACCCCCTACCTTTGCCATGGTCTTTCGATAATTACAAGTGCCAGGGTTATTATTCTGATGAGCCAAGATCATTTGGTACGTGCTCTATTGGTTGTACATGATTTATGTAAACTAGAATAGAATCCCTACAGCAACAAAGCTATGGTTACAGTTTTGGCATCAAGACTCAGGAGACATAAATGAAGAGGCATTAATCTAATACTACGGTTTAATTAGCTTTATAGAAGGATACAAAGCAGGAAATACAGAAAGTACAACATCTTGATCTCATTAAGAGACCTGACAGGTAACCCAAAATGCAGCTTTTTTTGTCTTCTGATATATACATGGAGCGTATATGGCTGCCATGGTTGAGGAACAAAGAATGGGTAGGTCTCTTTGACCTATAGAAGGCTGTAACCCCTTTACCCACCAACTTTATAAACCCTTGTAGTGGAAGGCTTGCAAACCAACCCATATCTCCCCTGACCCATTGCAGTGACACACCATGGAGATATAAACAACATTCTTCATTCGTCTTAAGTAGAGTTTCCAAGGAACATTTTTCCAGCAGCCCTGAATTAGCCTAGGCCCAGTGTTAGCCCTTTATTCACACTGTCCTTTGACCTCTACTAGATTCTCATGTTAGATTGGCACGCTGGTATGGGAACACTACCATAGTGTTAGGCTAATTTCACAGAAGTTTACAGTGCAATGTGGGTTATAAAATAACAGATATTACAGTAAAATGTACAATGAAATCAATAATATAGAAAGTGTCTAAATCAAATGCACTAATTTGACTCTCATGAGGTTGAGTGAGGAGACATCATTAAACCTTCATGGGGAAGATAACATTTAAATGGCAATTCAGAAAAGAGGCTAAATTTGTCGGATTTTTATATTACAGTGAACGGGTGTTTGTGCAGGTGTAACTTCTTTTTTTTAATTTGTTTTCTTAATGTTTTTATTTATTTTTGAGACAGAGAGAGACAGAGCATGAGCAGGGGAGGGACAGAGAGAGAGGGAGACACAGAATCCAAAGCAGGCTCCAGGCTCTGAGCCATCAGCACAGATCCCAATGTGGGGCTCAAACTCACAGACTGTGAGATCATGACCTGAGCCGAAGTCGGACCCTCAACCGACTGAGCCACCCAGGCACCCCTGTAACTTCTTAATAGAAATGTGGTCTTTCATTTATTAATGTGGAAATCAGCCCCACAGAATTTCTTCAATATATGTCCAATATATGGAGCAAGTATTAAATTTTAAAGTGTCTTTAGTATGTGCCAGGTATGACATTGAAGTAGGTTTAGTTTTGTGTGAAGATACTGAAAGGAAAACTGACGTTTCTCATGGACGTAGTGTATATATCAGACACTGTGCTGAATGACTACAAATGCTATCTTAATTATCTCCAACTCTGTAACAATTCTGTGAGGTCAGTATTCTGAGCCTTTAAGTTGGAGACCCTAAGACTTGGGGCCATCAAAAAGCTGCCCAAGCACTCACATCTGGTAACAGTAGAACCAAGATGTTAACCAAGGTCTAATGGAATTCAATTAAAAGGACATTTTTTTTTAACCAATATACTGTGGTGCTGAGACCATATTGTAAGAGGTGCCTACACAAAGTACAGAATATTCATGAAGGGATAAACATAATTCTGGAGATTAAGGACAGCATGTAAGAAGGAACACTGAATGAACTAGGGATTATTAGGGGAAAGCTGCCAGGTATGAATAATACCCAGACTCACTCTAGGTTCTGAGCCAACTGAGATGAAGTGCAAGGATTTGGATGAAGGACGGAATACCTCCAGTATCAGTGCTGTTGTCCAAAGCACACAGCTTGCTGTTGACATTGCATGTGAAAATATGACTTGGACCTAAGGGCGAACCGAGGCTTTCCACACTCTCCTTGTGGAGTTGATCTCCCTGAGCTCATCCAGATTCAGGCCAAGCAGTTCAATAACAGTTATTTCTTATAGTTAGGAAGATTGTGGAGGTCTTTCATGGCCAGCTTGCCATGTAGATAAACTTGAGAATATCTGCTATTTATAGGCATTCTCGTCATCTGAGAAAGAAATTGCTAAGCGGCCAAGACACACGTGATCAGTAAACTTGGCAATATTAGCTCTGACATGACCATCAGAGAGGAATGAATATTAGGAAGGATTTGTCTGTGTTAAGCACTTTCTCTGCATGGAAGGGGGAAGAGGAAGTAGGTAGGGAAGAATAGAGAGAGAACCCAAAATTGTGTTTCCTGTACTCATGTCTCCTGAAAACATAAATATAAAATTATCCTTATGTTACCCTTTGGGTGAAGGAATGCTCCCCTTTCCCCGTTCCTGCAATTCACATACACTAGAAAGAAAAAAAAAACAAACAGAACCGAGAGGGGAAAACAGCAGCTGCTTTTAATTATTTAAAAGGCCCTAATGTGGTAAAAGAAAAGGCCTCATTCAGAAGACAAATGTTGATAAGTTAAGGCAAGGCAGAGTTCTGCTTATTATAAGAAAGACTGTTGCATGAATTAGAGCTAGCCATTAGTAGAACGGGCTGCTTCAGTGTTGCATTAGCAAAGACTTATGCCAAAATAGCTTATAATTGATGTTCCAATGACCAGCAAACTCAGGAAGATTTCTTCTAATGAAAACCTTGAATCCTTACTTATCTTTAATCCTTGAAGGTCTTGACTCTGCCCACTTCTTAAATACTTGAATTGCTTTTCATCTTTTTAAAAGTCAGTAGAGTCATTTATCAGAAGCATTAAAGTAGAAGCTAATGACTATTTTTTCTCTCACTTAAAACAGAGCACATGGCTTTCCAACATTGCAGTGGAGAGACGAAGTTATTTAAAAAGTTCACCACTTGTTAGCATTAGAACTTAAATACTAGTGAAATATTCCTTGCAAAATACTTTACCACTTCCACTGGTGAATTGAGAAGATGTTGTACCATGATGACTTCCATGTCTTTTTCAAATCCAAGTCTACATGCAGTGATTTTCCAGTTGTGCAGAAAGAGACTATAACAATCAAATGGCTTTTAGCTTTGAGTAACAGGAAACTCAAATTGACTTAAAAAATAGGAAATTTATTTTCTCACAAAACAGCAAGTCTAGACATAGGGTGGTTCCAGAATTTGTTGATTCAGTGGCTTACCAATGTCGTCATAAACTTGGGTTCTTTTCTTCTTCTCTGATTTTTCCACTGTGTGTCCAGCTTTATCCGTGGGCTGATTCTTCCTCTGGTTCCCAGATGACTGAGTAAGTCCAGATGCTTTATTGGCCTATAAGAATCCTTTCAGGGACCACTTTGAGAAGAAGGAAATCTGAGAGAGTAAAGGTTTAGGGCTTTTTCTGTTTTGCATATAATTTGATCCACATTAGATACCCATTCTCTGTATTCTATAACCTTGTTTGAAACCAATATTCACAAAGTTTTATCTATTAAAAGAAAATTTTGAGGGCCATTTTATATCATACATGTGAGGAAATAACTTGTGGCTTTATGAGCCAACCAGATTCCATTACTAAAATTAATTTACCTTCAATTTAGTAAAACGTAATTATCTAGTACTATTATTTGAAGCATCTGTACCACTAAAATGAAACTGAGACGAAATCCTGAATTGTCACTTTCTCTTTAAAAAAAAAATTAATCCAGAGATGTTTATTATTGTTTGAAAAATGTCATAATAGTAAAAAACATTTAAGATGTATATGCACTGAGTAATTAAATGCCCACTATAAAATAAAATTGTGAATGCTATTTGACTTTTATTTTAGAAGTACAGTTATTTACATTTTCTTTCCTGAGTAGTTATACTTTTAATTCTCAGTTTCCTGTAAATCTACTTAAACATATTTAATTGCCATATATTATAATCAGACTTTATATTTACCATCAATTTTACCTGAGTGAAATAACGTTCACACATATACCATATTTCATAAAAAATATCCTAATTGAAATTATATTCCTGTAAGTAAAGGGCTGTATTTTTAAGAAGGTATGTGCTAAAATGGCCTAATAGGATTTCATTTGTTCAAATCTTTTGTACAAGAATATGATAAAATATCTTAGCATTTTTTTCTTTTTACTTCTTTTAATAGTTTTACTTCTGTTATCTATTGTTAGTATTGGAGATGTATCTAAACAGTGAGAGTTCAATTGATTTTTACACTGGCTTCAAGAAACCCAGGAAGATAGGGGCGCCTGGGTGGCTCAGTCAATTAAGCATCTAACTCTTGATTTCAGCTCACGTCATGCTCTCACAGTTGATGAAATCAAGCCCTGTCAAGGCTCTGTGCTCACGGCATGGAGCCTACTTAGGATTCTCTCCCCCTCTTTCTTTGCCCCTTCCCAACTTGTATGTGTGCATGCATGCTCTCTCTCTGTTTCTCTCTCAAAATAAATAAATAAACCTTAAAAAAAAGAAACCCAGAAAATATATAGTACAATATAAAATAAAAACTTAACAATATTGCACTGTATGTTAACTAAAATATAAAACAAAATAAAACAAAAGGTTTTTAATATCTGCCTATGTTTTGACATTGTTTGGCATTTTAATAGGTTGTTTTATGCCATCCATCCTCTGTTCTACTATAAGCTCACTGAGGACAGGGGCTGTCTTATACACAGAGTGCCTAGCACAATGCCTGGCTGATATGAGAATTTCTTTATCATCATCATAATAGCAGCTACAACTTAAACACATTTTTAAATGTGTTTAAAGCAAGCATTTATAAAATAAAACCAGGCTTTGCACCAAGGCTTTTAATTAAATATCTCATCATTATAGCACCATGACTATTATTTTTTTTCAGCTTGATTGAGATATAACTGACATATAACAGTGTGTACATTCAAGGTGGCTTCGGGACCATCAGGCTAACCCAAGGTCCTTCAATCTTATTGCTTCCCCATCCTCAACTTCCATTTTATAATCTAAGATATCTGCTGAATCTCAGGCCATCATGACTGCATTACAGCCATCAGGAAGCAGAAAGGATGATGGAAGGGTGAACCCTTCCATTGTGATGATTTCTGGAAACTCAGTTTCTTTTGATCAGAGCTTAGTTATGTAGCCAAGCCTAGTATCAGAAGAGGCTGGGAAATGTACTCTTCATCCCAGGAAGCTCATGTGTGCAGGTAAAATTGGGGATTATATTACTATGTAATGTAGGAAGTTGGGAACATGGATAATGGCAAGTAAAGTTTATGCCACAGACAGAAGGAAAGATATTATACACTCGCTAGACAGAGGTGTGTAGCTTTTGTTTTGTTGTTGATGTTTCTTTTCCTTGTAACTTGCCTTTTTTTCTCCTCCTCCTTCTCCTCCTTCTCCTCCGCCTTCTTTCTTCTTGCTGTTCTTGCTCTTATTTTAAATGGGAACAATATGGGCATTAATTTTTTTTTAAATGTTTATTTTTGAGAGAGAGTGCTAGTGGGGGGAGGGGCAGAGAGAGAGGAAGACAGAATCTGAGGCAGGCTCCAGGCTCCCAGCTGTCAGCCCAGAGCCCGATGAGGGGCTCGAACTCATGAACTGTCAGATCATGACCTGAGCCAAAGTCAGATGTCCAACCGACTAAGCCACCTAGGCACCTATATGGGCATATTTAAAGGCTTAGGAGAAGTGTCTCCTAAGTGGGCAGACATTAAAAATTTAGACGATGTATTGATGTAGACTGGCATCACCTATGTCCTTGAATATCAGTTTATGTTTGAAACAAATCTTGAGTATGAAATCTGTTTTTTTTTTTTCTGTGCTGCTTCACTTGCAAGTACTCTATCCCAAGGTACTCATATACAAGAACTTTATTTTGCTTATTATTCTATGCCCAGTTTGATTCACTCTCATTTTAATAAAGAGAAAGACTCTCACAATTTTATTGCTAGTTTAATGTGCTTCACTGTTGCACATTGTTTTCTTCTAACCACTAGTTAAGAAAGACACCTTAGATGACCTGATGCCTGTCAAGGCTGTCAGACAACGAATACAGAGTTCTGTCTTGTTCTAGCTCTGAAAAATGTATCTCAGAAAGGATTGTGTAATATTGTGAGTAATTAATAATTGCTATAGGAGAGAAGATCCCTTGGTTAGAATTCACCCTTTCATTTTTCATAAAATGGTGCAAACTTTGGGTTTTTGATTTCAGTGTGGAAAGCATACCCACAAACTAAAGGTAGTGCCTGCCTAAAATGGCACCTAATAGCTGCTTTAGAGCTGGTACAAACGAGCAGAATCTCGGCATTACTAAATATCATAATCCAGAATTTCTGCATCAAGTTCAGATAGGTAACCCGGAAACCAAAACAGCCTAAAATACTACCTTCTGGAGGTAAAAGATGCTCCTGGCTAAGTGCAAAGAAGCAGATGGTTCACCTTCTTCATCTTTCCACCTAAAGTGCTCTAGGGATAGCAACTGATATCTCCATTCAGGCATGAGACCCTTTGCCAAGATGTTAGTAAAGTGGGATAGGTTTGGGAACAGATGTTCTTGTGCTTTAGGGACTCGGGCACTAATAGTTGCTTACCAGGCAAAATGTTTTCCTTGGTGTAAAACAATAGAAAGTTAGGAGTAGTTGGTGCTGGGCCATTTATTCATCATGAACAAATGTCCTATGTTAATGCAATAGACTCATCTGAAGTCCTGGATTGCTCTGACCATTCAAGCTGCTTAATACACGCCAATATTACATCCTGGGTGGAGGGGTATGGGTTTTCCTAAATACAACTCCCAGTGTAAGAGCTAAATAAGGAAGGTAATATGTGAAGGTTACTGTCAATAAAAGGAAAATGTCGTGCTCACAGTGGCAGTGGGAATGAATAAGAAGCGCATTAGAGAATTATCCAGTCTTCAACAACTCTCTAGTCTTAGAATTTGGGAGAATTGCTATTATTGTTTCTTATCCACAAAAATCAAGTCAGAGTATGTTGAAATGGGAGGAAGTGACCCCTGAACCTCCTAACCCTGTACCTGTTACTCCTAGTGATTGGCTTTCTGATTGTACAACCTCGTAATCCTAAACTTTGCCTAGTGGCCTTCTAGTATGCCATTAGAATAAGAATCTATAAGAAAGTCAGTTCCATTGGGTGAAAGCTGACTCTTAAGGCTTGAAGAGGTCTTTGGTAGCAATGGAATGAACATCTGCAAATTTAAATCCTGGGCAATGTAAGGTAAAAGATATACACTGATTCCTACAACCTCAAGGGTTATGTTGGAACTTTTATTGTTTAGTAACTTTACAATGGGCAAGAGAGCAGAGATGTCAGAATAGACGGAGATGTAATTAATAACACCGTTTTTTTGGAGTTTAAAGTTTTTATTTACATTCCAGTTAGTTAACATGAAGTATAATATTAGTTTCAGGTATAGAATTTAGTGATTTATCACTTACATATGACACCCAGTGCTTATCACAACCAGTGCCCTCCATAATACCCATCACCCATTTAACCCACCCCCCTGCCCACCTCCCCTCCAGCACCCCTCAGTTTGTTCTCCATAGCTAAGAGTCTGTTTTATACTTTCTTTGCCTCTCTCTCTTTTTCCCCTGTGTTCATTTGTTTTGTTTCTTCAGTTCCACAAGTCGGTGAAATCATATGGTATTTGTCTTTCTCTGACTTATTTCGCTTAGCAAAATACTCTCTAGCTTCATCCACATGGTTGCAAATGGCAAGATTTCATTCTTTTTTATGGCCGAGTAATATTCCATTATATATATATTGGAATATATATTATATTACATATACAATTATTATGCACATTGTATATGTAATTATTATAATAATTGTACACATAGTATATATGTATGTGTACAATTATATATATATGTAATGTATATATTATATATATATATATCTTCTTCATCCATTCATTAGTCAGTGGACATTTGGGCTCTTTCCATAATTTGACTATTGTTGATAATGCTGCTATAAGCATCAGGGTGCATGTATCCCTTCATGTCAGTATTTTTGTATCCTTTGGGTAAATACCTAGTAGTGCAATTGCTGGATCACAGGGAAGTTCTATTTTTGGCTTTTTGAAGAACCTCCATACTCTTTTCCAGAGTGTCTGCACTCTGAGTTTGTATTCTCACCAACAGTGTAAGAGGGTTCCCTTTCCTCCACATCCTCACCAACTTCTATTGTTTCCCGTGTTGTTAATTTTAGCCACTTTGACAGGTGTCAAGTGGTATGTCACTGTAGTTTTAATTCGTGTTTCCCTGACGGGTGCACATCTGTGTCTGTTAGCCATCTGGATATCTTCTTTGGAAAAATGTCTATTCGTGTCTCCTACCCATTTCTTAACTAGATTATTTGTTGTGGTTTTTTTTGTCGTTGTTGTTGTTGTTGTTGTTGTTGTTGTTTTGGTATTGAGTTTGAGAAATTCTTTATAGATTTTGGATACTAACCCTTTATCATCTGATACATCATTTGCAAATATCTTCTCCCATTCTGAAGGTTACCTTTCAGTTTTGTTGATTATTTCCTTCACTCTGCAGAAGCTTTTTATCTTGATGAGGTCCCAGTAGTTCATTTCTCCTTTTGCTTCCCTTGCCTCTGGAGACATATCTAGTAAGAAGTTGATATGGTCGATGTCAAAGAGGTTACTGTCTGTTTTCTCCTCTAAGATTTTGATGGTTTCTTGTCTCATATTTAGGTTTTTCATCCATTTTGAGTTTGTTTTTGTGTGTGGTGTAAGAAAGTGGTCCAATTTCATTCTTCTGTATATTGCTGTCCAGTTCTCCTAGCACCGTTTGTTGAAGAGATTTTTTCCGTTGGATATTCTTCCCTGCTTTGTTGAAGATTAGTGACCATATAGTTTTGGGTCCATTTCTGGGTTTTCTACTCTGAGTCTGTTTGTGCTAGTACCATACTGTCTTAAACACTACAGTTTTGTAATATACCATGAAGATTGGAATTGTTATGCCTCCAGCTTTGCTTCGCTTTTTAAATATCGCTTTGGATGTTTGGGATCTTTTGTGGTTCCATGCACATTTTAAGATTGTTGTTCTAACTCTGTGAAAAATGTTGGTGGTATTTTGATTGGGATTGCATTAAATGTGTAGATTGCTTTGGGTAGTATAGACATTTTAACAATATTTGTTCTTCTAATCCATGAGCATGGAATTTTTCCATAACCAGAACCCTCTCCCCTCTGCAACACCCGTAATCCATTTCACAATCAAGCCACATCTCCACACCTTCTACCTTCCACAATGTGGCCTCTTTTCTCCCTCTAGTTGTGCAGTTTGTTCTGTCAGTCCTCAGATCGATTTCTTGGTATTCAGAATTATTTGATATTTATCAGTTGTGTTCGAGGGACAAGGTAAACCTCCGGTCCTCCTACTACTTCACCATCTTAGCTCCTACCTATCCTAATATCACCTTTCATATATGCCTGTTTGAAAATTTACTTTCGCCAGGTTAAAAGAGTAATACTTATTGAGGTAATGAGAGATTGTTTGGAAATTAGGAATGGTCACCCATATCAGTGACCAGAATTGGATTCCAATAGACTACTGTCTGGCCTTCTGCACTGAACATCAGATTGGCTTGATGATGCATTAAGTTTATGAGACAACAATTTACATATGTGGCAATAGAGGGGACTTTTGAGTGTTGATGGGCTTGCTCTAAGGAAACTTATAAAAAGCAGAAGCCACAGATCTGCAGCCTTCTAATCACATGGCTTCTTTGATCACCAACCTTCAGGCACACCTCTAGGAAGAACAGTTGGAGTCATATGATCAGCCACACACACTGCAACTATTCGTTTTTATTCTTGATCGCCAGAGTAACCCTTACCCCGCTGCTTTGCTTGTTTGCCAGTAAACCTAAGAAATAGTAATACTAGCTGAATCTGAGCTTAATAGTATTTGAAAGTAACATATGTCAATGTAGAAGCAATGACTTATGTATGAATGTATACATATATTGTGTATGAATGTATACCAAAGCAGCAAAGTTATCAAACACTACAGATGCTCCACAGAGCAAGAATAATGATATTTTTTTTTATCTCTTGTCATTTTTGTATGGCAACATTCTTTATAATGTATGAAGGGTTCTAACAAAATCAGATTAATTTTTCAATGGTGTCAGTTAACCCAAAGTAGATGAACATCCAAAGGTGGTTGCCCTAAAGTAAATTTCATCTCATTTAAGACTGAAGATAAATACCATTGAAGAAATATCAGCAATTAGTGGTTCTAGAACAGATGATATTTGAGATGTGCTGCTTGAGCTTCCTTCTTCTCCCAGACAGAAAACTAGCTTAACAATTTTAATGATACCTGGCCTCACCAATGTTCCATCATAATGACCTTCTTAATTTTTTCACCAGGTGATGAGCATCTTTGTAGGATTTTTTGACAGGCCTTTGATAGGAAATCCAAGTTTTTAAATCAGAATTTTTTTCTTCTTGAATAATAGCTCCACACTAACCCAAAGTGTTTTGGGAAGGGGCAAAGCAAAAGTGCTCTTTAGTTTTGATAGCTTCTTGTTTATGTTGGCAAGAAATTGGCACAAGAAAAAAAAATATTGGAGTCTTTATATTCTATCACATTGGGTAGTGAATGGAAAACCAATTGACATAAAAGTTTTTAATCCATATTTTCCTGCACATTTTTCTTATTCTAAATTCAGTGTAGAATTAGAGGATGTGTATAATATAATGATGGCAAAATTTATCATTTTTTACTACCTCATAGACTTTTTATTTAATTTTTATTTAAAAATGCTTTATGGAGGTATAATTGACATACACATTTCACATCTACAAAGAGTTAAATTTAATATGGTTGATGTATATATTCAACCTGAAACCATCACCAAAATCAAGAAAATGAACTTGTCCATCACCCCCAAATTTTCTTTCTTCCCCTATAATTCCTGCCCCTTCTCTACCAGACAACCTTCTTAGTGACTATTAATTTTACTACTGTACAATGAAAAAACAAATCAAAACATACAGTGTATACTCTGACTTCTTTCACTCAGGTAAATATTTTGAGATTCATCCATTTTTGTATATGTCTCAATAGTTCATTCTTTCTAAGGCTAAGAAGTATTCCGTTGCATGGGTGTGCCATGCATTGTAGTGCTGTACCTTTACCCGTGAGAAATTGGTGGTTGTGCCTGTATCTGTTTCTTTTTATGCAACATGTCTGCTTTGTTTGTTTCATTGTTTTTAAGGTTTTATCATACATTTTAAGCAATTTGATTATGATGTGCCTTGGAGTAGTTCTCTTCATGTTTCTTGTCTTGATGTTTATTGAGTTTCTTGGATCTGTGAGTTTATAGTTTCCATCAAATTGAAAAATTGTCATCATTGTTTTTTTAATGTTTATTTATTTTGAGAGAGAGAGAGAGAGAGAGAGCGAGAGAGAGAGAGAGAGCATGCATATGTGGAGGAGGGGCAGAGAGAGAGGGAGAGAGAATCCCAGGTAGGTTCCACACTGTCAGCATAGAGCCAGACTTGGGGCTCAGTCCCACAAACTGTGAGATTATGACCTGAGCCCAAATCAAGAGTCAGATGCTTAACTAACTGAACCACGCAGGTGCCCCTGTCATCATTGTTTCTTAAAAGAAATTTTTACTGCCCTTTCCCTTTTCTTCTTCAGGGACTCCATTACATTTATATAAAGCAGCTTAAGTTTTAACATTTTAATGCATACCTCTCTGTAGTAAATTATCCAGTCTGAAATCTCATGAGTACTATCTGTTTGTTCAATTAGTCTTATATCATCTTACATGCATTTAAAGTAAATGTTGATTTAATATATTTGCAAAATCAGTTTTAAAAAGTACAGTTTTAAAACAGATGTTTATTTGATTTTTATTAAATCCAACACATTAATCTCATAAAATTCTTTTTTAGCATATGATTGAAAATCCATTTATTTAATGCCTCAGAATTTTACATCATAAATATAAACTCTGTGATTGTAAGCATTTTTTTGTCTGTTTTTCCACTATGTTAAAACATATTAAAATGACAGAGGCGCCTGGGTGACTGAATTGGTTAGGAGGCTGACTCTTAATTTTAGCTCAAGTCGTGATCTCTCAATTCATGGGATGGAGTCTGGTGTTGGGCTCTGTGCTGGTGGTGTGGATCCTGCTGGGGATTTTCTCTCTCTCTCTGTCTCCGCCCTCTCCCCTGCTCATGTGCGCTCGCTCTCTCTCTCTCTCTCTCTCTCTCTCTTTCTCTCTCAAAATAAATAAATAAACTTCAAAAACTGTATTAAAATGGCCATGTAATATTTTTGTGTTCACAATTTTAAGTATGTTGTTTTATGCTTGGAAATGTTGCCAACTAATGATATAGAAGTGGCCAACTTCAAAAGGTATATAAATTACATTATTTTGAACTTTTACACTGAAATTGGAGAAGGTATGCGGCCATCATGACATAGTTGTATGAAAATGTTCCATCAACACCTGTTGGTAAGATAAAAAAGTAATGGTATGGAAACATTTTGGACATACAGATCAGATAGAGATATGCCAGGGTATATTATGAGGGCTTTTAAATATATTATTCTTCCCTTGGCCCTCTCTAATCTGAGTATATAGACTTTATATAAGAATAGGTAGTAGAACTCAATTTCCAAACCCCTTCTAACTAACTGTTTCAGAGCTAAAATACCAGTTTTCCTCCTTCTTGAAAGTAGGAGTTGCCGTAGACACAACAAAACCTAAAGGCTGGTCTGCCAGAGCCCCCCTTTCTCCTCACTCTTTCCTTCTGTCTGGAAGGAGCTGTCAGGGCTTAAAAGTGAGCAGCCATTACTAAGCATGGCAAAAAGAAGGATAGAAGGAGTTTCTTTCTGAAGATGTTTTCAAGCTTCTGTAGCAGCCTTCCTGGTACTTCTTGGTGCGTGAGTTAAGTAGACTCATGTGAAACCTGGTACAGATTTTCTTTTACTTGGGGCCAAATGCATTCCTAGCTGATACAGGAACAGCATCGGTAATATCTGCCTTTGCATTCGTTTTAGTTTGGATTCGATTTTATAAAAGCTTCTATATCTGCTTGACAATAACAACATGTGCTTGGTGACTTGACTCTGGTCTGCTTACTGTATGGGGCCTTGAATGCATATTTCATGTTGTCACTCTTCAGCAACCAGAGAAAGCTGTGTGATACTCTATAGTATAGGTTGGCTTCTAATGAAGCAGGATATGCTATGCAAAAGTCATTTATATCTTTACTATACACGATAAAAGCTTCACTGTACCCTAAGGAACATTAGTATATGTTGAAGTATGTTCTAGTTTTTCATATGCATTATGTGTGCTGCACATACGATAATTTGTAGATGACTATTTTATAGGTGACTAATTAATAGGTGGCTATTCAGTGATGAAACCAGGAGTGATTTCCAGCTCTGGAGAGTCAGGGTCTTCATATTACTATAATATAAGTTCTTACATGGCAAGATTTAAGCCTCTCTCATGTTCACAGTTTCAGCTGCTTCTGGCTTGTGATTGGCAACCAAGTGACTGATAAGCAGTCTGCCATCAGTGCGGCTCTGTCACCTAAATCTCATTGCTTCATTCTGCCTTTTGTGGAGCCCTGAGTTTATTTCTCAGAGCCTGGGCTGGCTCTCCACACCTGTAGGGCTCCAGAGACCTAAGCCTTTCTTAAATATAACGACTCTTAAAAATTTGATTCATGTGCTAAACTTCTTTGTGACAGTTTATAGAAAAAAAGCATTTCATAATCAAAACTTTTTTTTAATTTAAAAGTTGAAAGCATTTAGCATACAAGATAATGTGTCTAGAATGACACTGAAGACCATTCATTAACTTGCTTCCCTTTCCAGCATCAATTTCTCATGCTGCGTTGTGCGTGCACGCTCTAAAATCAGACTTGTAGTTTTCTGAATTTCATGGCTCAGAGACCTAAATAGTCTCAGTTTTATATTAAGGCAGTAGCCTATCCCTCAGTCTCTGCTGTAGTCCATTCCCTGTAATGCTCAAAGTCATGTGAACAGTTTCATTTGACATACATAGACTTGCTTTCTCCCTACATATTTTACATGCTATCTCCCCATGAAACTTGGAATTCATTATTCGCTTCTTTTGCAAACTTTTGCTGAGCCTAAATTATTCTAACTACTGGGGATACAAGTGGATGTCTAACAAGTTCACCCTCCAATGAGGAAAAAACACAGAGAATCTATTAAATCATAAATTCCAAGTGATGGGGTCCAGCAATTTATATACATATTTTAAAAGCTTCCCAAGAATACTGATTTGCACAAGGTTTAACAATCACAAGTATACTACATCAGAATCCCTAAGTAATTTGACAGAGTGCTTCTTATAGACATGTAGAATTTCTGCCATATTTTGCTGCTTTGTTCCTTACCCCATCCCTACCACCATCTTTTAGAATGTGAAAGAAACTTATATAGCCTTTCTACTGAAAATCCACATTTTCAGATAAGAAAAGTCAATGGACAGAGAGGTAGAGTGGTGTGGGCAATATCTGATACTGATATTACAAAGTTCTTCTAAGTCTTGGTGTAATCCTTTTGTCTTCCTATGCTGGACAAACTCATGGAAACCACAAATGTTGTCAGTCATACTAATTCTCTACATTTTTTTCAACACTTAGCCTTTTATTTTCCATTTTTTTTTTTTACGGGAAATGTCTGAGGATGTACAGTTATCACAGTGTCATGGTATTTTAGTTTCAAAACCACATTCTGGCATCATTAATTTTCCCTACCACCCCAGATACTCAAGGATACATTTCAAAATATGATTTTTGAGATAGGACTAACCTCTGAAATAGGTGTCAGAATCCTTTTCTAAAAGCTTAAGTGTCAAGAGTGAATCATAAGGTACCATTGAGAATATTCTGGTGATAGATGTGTTTATGGCCTTGGTTATGGTGATGGTTTCATGGGTGTATACTTTTCTGAAGATTCCTCAAGTAGTATACATTAATTATTTACAACTTTTTGTATGCCAGTCATGCCTCAATAAAGTGTCTTTTTTTTTAATGAATAAAATTTAACAAGCTCATAGAATCATCATGCCCTAGGAGCTAGTGACGTTTTATACTTTGTACCTAGAAGCTAGTGACGTTTTACACTTTATACTTTGTACAATATACTTCTGTATTTTGTACCAAAATATTGCATACATTTTCAATATTGTTCTTAATAATTACATTATTATGTATAGAACTTGTGAGGAAAATATAAAAATAAAAGCTTTTTAAAAAATAATGTTCCTGTATATCTTCTAATTGCCCACAGTTGTAACAACACCAACAACCAAAGTCTGGGGAGTGTTTTGTGATTTACACGCTATTTATATGGTCTCTCATTTGATTCGTCACAACACTTTTTCCAGTGGAGCAAATATGTTCCGAGGAAAAAGTGACTTGCCCGAGGGCACGCTGCTAATAAGTTCTCAACCAGTGACTAGATCTAAGGTTTTTTGCTTGATAATTTTAGGGTCTCACATCATAACCCCTGAGGAAATCAGAGTGCATTTTCATAGTGAATGTCATAGTGATGGGTGTTCTTTAGACAGATCTACAGCTCTTTCTCAGGACAATACAAATGGGTGATAAAACTTTGTTTCATAAAATATGGAATTCATTTGAAACTACTAAAGTTACATAAAACTACTGAATGAAGAGGCAAACTAATCATTACTGTTGACAGATTTGTTATTATTGCCAGAGGAATAATGCTGGCATCGTATTTGGAATACTTTCAAGTGTATTAATTTTGTGGTCATGTTATATTATTACTGAAGATATATGGGTATTGAGTCCAATTTCACTGATTTTCACATTTCCAAACAGAGAAGGACATAATTGCGTGAATTCCTTACGGTTTTCTTTTGCAGATGATACACCAATTCAGTCAGGAACATCCATGCGTTTCTAATATCTAGTCATATCATGACACAACTACTTCATAGCAACCACAGTTTCATTTGAATTCAAGATAGCATTCTCACTCCAAAATAGCACAGAAAGGAGTAAAAAGAGATGGGCCTGGTTTTCAAGAAACATTATATATACTTCATTGTCTTATAGTGTGTGTGTGTGTGTGTGTGTGTGTGTGTGTGTGTAAAATTATGTAATGCAATGTGTATTTTTACTATAAATATATAAATAAGATATACTTACTCTTCATGAAGAAGACTGACACACAGAAGTATCCACTTATATAATAAGTCAAATGCAAGTGTATGTGTTGATTCTAAATAAAATGGAAGGGAAACTGAGGGTGACTCAAGGCAAGCGATAGCCTCTGATCATTCAGTGTAGCATATCAGAAAACATCCTTTCCTTTTGAAAAGAAGTTATGTGCTCCCATTCTGTGGCTGCTGATTTCTAGGTGGGTTACAAGAAACCATTTTAAGTCTTTGAGTGTCTGCAACTGGAAAATCAGAAATGCATATTAGATCAGAAATGTTCAGCCTATCTGCTTCTCTCTCTCTCTCTCTCTCTCTCTCTCTCTCTCTCTCTCTCTCAATGATCAGCATGCCTAGCTACCCACCTTGTGATGTGGGACCTTTTAAAGATGAAATCTTATATGCACCTCAAATTTTGTTACTGGCTCAGTTTTCCTTTCTCCTTCCAGAGATCCATTGGTGTCCCTTATTCTCGTCTAGACTCTCTATTCTTCCTAAGTCCCTTCTTCATACGTGTATATTTTTTAAATACATGTGCATTTTTTAAATGAAATATAATTTAAAAAAAGAACTGAACCAGTTAATCTCTCAGTTGTCCTTTTACTCCAACACTGGGTGATAGAATAAAATTAGGGGACCCTCAAAATGAATATAAATTTTATTCATATCTTCCTCCCTTCCTCCCTTTTTCTTCAGTCAGTCTGAAGTTATCACAGTGGTTGGTTTGAGGTAAATTCTAACTTTTTTGTGTGTATAAATGGGTAACCAATGCAATTCTTTTTTTTTTTCATGTTTATTTCCTGATTTTTGAGAGAGAGAGGGAGAGCACGAGCAGGAGAGAGGCAGACAGAGAGGGAGAGAGAGAATCCCAAGCAGGCTCCTGCACTGTCAGTGCAGAGCCCGACATGGAGCTCAAACCCACAAATGTGAGATCATGACCTGAGCTGAAATCAAGAGTTGGACACTTAACCAATTCAGCCATCCAGGCACCCCTAATGCAAGTCTTTAAAAAATTTATTATTCCCATAAATCTGTTTTCTTGCATCAATGCCATCCTGTTAAAAACCCTCATTCAAATGTCCTTAATTACTTAAATAAAGCATACATTGATTTGTGCTTTTTTTTCTAAAACAACTATTCCTGGGGCACCCAAGTGGCTCAATCAGTTAAGCGTCGGACTTCGGCTCAGACCATGATCTCACAGCTTGTGAGTTTGAGCCCTACATCAGTCTCTGTGCTGACAGTGCAGAAGCTGCTTGGGATTCTCTCTCCCTCTCTCTCTGCCCCTCCCCTGCTCACACACTCTCTCTCTCAAAAGAAATAAACAAACATTAAAAAAAAAATAAAATAACTATTCCTTCATATAACATGCAATCACACAAAATTCAAATCAATTCATAATCTTCCATGTAATTAAAAAAAATTTTTTGGGGGCGCCTGGGTGGCGCAGTCGGTTAAGCGTCCGACTTCAGCCAGGTCACAATCTCGCGGTCCGTGAGTTCGAGCCCCGTGTCAGGCTCTGGGCTGATGGCTCAGAGCCTGGAGCCTGTTTCCGATTCTGTGTCTCCCTCTCTCTCTGCCCCTCCCCCGTTCATGCTCTGTCTCTCTTTGTCCCAAAAATAAATAAAAACTTTAAAAAAAAATTTAAAAAAATTTTTTTACATTTATTTATTTTTGAAAGACAGAGTGAGACAAAGTGAGAGTGGGGGAGGGGCAGAGAGAGAGGGAGACACAGAATCCAAAGCAGGCTCCAGGCTCTGAGCTGTCAGCACAGAGCCCAACGCGGGGCTTGGACCCACAAACCATGAAATTATGACCTGAGCTGAAGTCAGACACTTAACCAAGTGAGCCACCCAGGCACCCCATTCTGTGTAAATTTTAATATAATTTTGTAATTTGATTTTATGTATCTGTCGCACTTTTGACTGCAATTTTGTTATGTTCATAAATTTAATTGAGAAGAACTAATATTTTTACTAATAGGATTATAGCACATTTTACATTAATTATATCTTCTGTGATGTTCTTCACTAAAATTTCATGATTTCATTCCTATGGTCCTTATGTATTTCTTGTTGAATGTTTTCCTAATTATATTTTAATATATAGGTTTTTAAAATTATGTGTGTAGTGAGATGCTTTTTTCATTATATATTTATATTTTATGTTCATTTTATTACTTTTTTGACATGTAGTTAACGTAAAATGTGATTAGTTTCAGGTGGGCACATATAACGATCCAACAATTCTGTACATTACTCAACATTCATCATGATAAATGTACTCTTAATACTCATTATCTGTTTCATCCATTTTCTCACCCACCTTTCCTTTGGCAATGACCAATTTGTTCTCTGTATTTAAGAGTCTAGCTCTTTTGTTTGTCTCTTTTTTACTTTGTTTTATTTTGTAATTCCACATATGAGTGAAATCATATGGCATTTTTCTTTCTCTGTCTGACTTACTTCACCTACCATTCTACCCTCTGGGTCTATCCATGTTGTTGCAAATGGCAAGATCTCATTCTTTGTTATGGGCAAGTAATATTCCATTGTGTATATATACCACATCATCTTTATTCCTTCATCTATTGACAGACACTTGGGTTGCTTCTATATCTTGGCTTTGTAAATAATACTGCTGTAAACATAGGGGTGCATGTATCTTTTTGAATTAGTGTTTTTGTTTTCTTTGGGTATATGCCCAGTAGTGGAATAACTGGATCGTATGGAAATTCTATTTTTTAACTTTTTGAGGAACCTCCATTCTGTTGTTCACAGTGACTTCACCACTTTACATCCCAACCAGTAGTGTACAGGTTTTCTTTTTCTCCACTTCCTCGCCAATGCTTGTTATTTCTTTTTTTATTCTAGCCATTTGGACACGTGTAAGGTGATATCTCATTGTGGTTTTGATTTGCATTTCCCTGATATTGAGTGATGTTGAGCATCTTTTCATGCGTCTGTTGGCCATTTGTATGTCTTCTTTAGAAAAATGTCTATTTAGGTCCTCTGCTCATTTTTAGCTAGATTGTTTGCGTTTTTGGTGTTGAGTTGTATAAGTTGTTTCTATATTTGGGATATTAACCCCTTACTGAACATATAATTTTTCTCATTCAGTAGGTTGCCTTGTCATGTTGTTGATGGCTTCCTTCATTGTGCAAAAACTTTATTATTTTAACCATTGACAAATGCTTTTTTAAAATGTTAAACCTAAAACTATAAACTTTTACTGGTTTCAGATACATTTCCAATTATGTTCTTGGCATCCAATCCCTTCCCTCACTAAGAGTGGTAGATTTATCTCCTTTCAAATACGTATACCTGCTGGAGTATAAAATGGCACTTTTGTCAAAAGAGTAGATAGTTTCATTTAAAGTTAAAACTACACCTACTATTTGACCTTGTAATGTCATTTCAAAGTATTAATGCAAGAGAAATAAAAACATATGTCCAACCAAAAGAATTGTGCCTGAATTTTTATAGCAGCTTTTTTCACATTAGCTAACAAGTAGATGCAACCCAAATGTCTGTCAACAGAAAACTTTATAGATGAATATAGTTAATTCTACAGTGGAACTAAGTACAACCACACAAAGGAAGGAACTACAATATAGATTGATTTCACAGACCAGCTGAATGAGAGAAGCATTTTGTTCTAAGGATAGCTTTGTATGCTGAACATTTAGATTATTTATTTTTAATTTTACTTGATTTTATTAAATACATAAGGGTATAATTTCACGACTAACTTCTGTAGCTGCATCTGTAATCCCAGAGATTTTGACATTTATTCAGGTCTACATATTTTATTAATTCCACTTATTCCTTCTTTAAGCCATGATTTCTAAGAAGATGAAAAGTGGAAGGCATATAGCAGTCAGAGGACCATATGGGTTCTGAAAGCCTGCTGGGCAGATGTTGCTAGGTCCCACTACTCCAGGATAGGCACTGAGTAGCCCCAGCTTTGTGCTGAGAATAGCACCCAAGTCCATTGCTCACACCTGCACTTGATTCCATTTTGGATGTATTTTTCTTTCCCATTATCCTCTTTGGCCATATCTGCAGAATTAAAACTGGAAAGTGCACCTTTCTTGATAAGCAAGGAGATTTTTCCAATGGCTTGTTCGCCTTTCGGGAAAGAAAAATTGAGGAACTGATGTATTCTTGCATCTCAAATATGTCAATCTTTAAGGCCTGTTTGGCATCGCTTTTACTAGCGTATTTCTTTTTCAAAGATGGATCAATTCTTTTCTCAAAAGGCATCTTCACAATTATTTTTGAGATATAACGTTCTGTATATTTAATTTCAGGTAATTTGGGTATATCAAACGTCTATGTAACAAGGCATTTAGTCTTGCCAGAGCCATTTAGGTCTAGGAGAAAGGTCCGTTAGATACTGTCTAAATATTTTCAAAACTGTTAACAAATGGGTTTGTCATACTCTTGATTTGGTCGTTACCTGGAACGTATTTCTTAATGTTTGCATGCTGTGTTTGGTCTTCTTCCTGCATTTAAATGGCTCACCTTTGATTTGGTGAAAAACTCTGGCTGACCCTGAAATTTATCTTTATTTTCCTTCTAAATTATTTTGTAAACCATGCAGTTTACAAAACTGAAACAAATACAACTAGCAGAAGTCAGCTCACACTTCACATTTTTAACATTCTCTTTCAATATCTTGTTATCCAATTTCACCAATTTCTTGGGGGAAATGTCTTACTTTAGATTATTTTAGGCAATACTTTTACCAAATATTTCACACTATACGAGTCACTGTTTTCCAGCCTTCTATGTTTTCTCATATGTGGCTCAACTGTTCAAGCATATTTCAAGCCTCTACTCATGTCACATGTGCTAACATCTTGTTGACCAAAACAAGTCACGTGGCCAGTCCCTAAGTCAACATGTTGGAAAGTATAGTCTTCCCATGTAGATGGTAGTCATGGTAAGTGAATATTTTCTGAACACTAATCTTTATTTACTACTTAACTAGTATTATGATACATTTGAAAAATAGCCTGTCTACAGAAAAAGGTAATTGGAATATTTGAAAATCTTCCCTTGGATTTTCAAACAGGCATTTATATGCATCTGTAGAAATCTTGCTATTTCATTTGTGCCACATAAATATTTTTAATTACATTGTGGACACATACTCTTTTTTGAAAGTATATTCACATACACAAGAAATGAAGTCTCTTACTGTTTCTATCACCCTTTCTTACAAAATTTGTAACCACTTCCTATGACACATAATGGACACAGGCTATAAAGAAAAAGTTTGTGAGCCGCCTGGGTGGCTCAATCAGTTAAGCATCTGACTCTTGATTTTGGCTGAGGTTTTGATTTCATGGTCATGAGACCTAGTCCAGCATTGGGCTCCATGCACTCTGTCTCTAAAAAAAAATAATAAAGTAATAATAATAATAAAGAAAAGGTTATTATCTGCAAACGTTTATTAATTTTCAGCCTCCTTGATATTTTGTGGCATCTTGCACAGAAAAAGAAGTATGTTCTATTAACAGAGATAGGATTGCACACATGAACATAACCCTAATGGCTTTGATGCAGGCTGGCTGAGTCCAAGAACCCAGGAAAGGGTCCTGCAGGACCAGCCAAGAGAGTTTTTGGCTTCACACAGGATAGAAATCAAATACGAACCAGAAAAAGTGGAAACAGAGTTACTGAATAGTGTAAGTGACAGGTAGAGAATAGCAGAGTGTCTGGGAGACTTGGAAAGGAAAAGAAAATGAGTCTTGTTGTTCCTTGGGGCTAAGGGTTTATATTGGAAAGGGTCTAGGGTGCGTGTTCCTTCAGGAATCTATAGTACGGTCCAATCAAAGGCAAGTGTCAGGTGAGCAATGGGTGTTATTCCATAAATTACCAAAAGTAGGAGTATTGATGCTAGAGTCAGCCAAGGTTTGTTTGAGGCTAATGTCTTGGAACATGTTTGGTTTCTGGCTCTTCTTAGGTGTTATCAGATGTTTGGGGCCTAGGACAAAACTCAGAGAATGATTAACTTTCTTGCCTCTCCCTTGGAGTGGGAACGTAGCTTCTTTGGCTTATTCAGAGGCAAAATGCAGAGCGTGAGTAAATGGGGCCTGGTGGAAAAACAGCAGAGACAGAGTCTTTCTAAAACGGAGTTCCTTCAGCTTCCCGAGTTCAGTTTAACCACTTTATAAAGAATTTCTGAGAAATACACTTTATAGAAAAAATTTACTTACTAAAAAAAATCAATTTGGTGAGTTGAATGAAACTGTCTAAAGATGGCAGACATTTTTGTTTTCTGTTTGGCTCTCTGCTGTATGAATGCTGATTGTAGGTGTTGATGGATTTGTGGGCTGGTCAGGGAAAAAGATATGACCGTGACAGACACCAGCACACCAAGTTTATCTGGCTATGCCTTTATAGAGTCACATGTGCGGGAAGTCTCTTTCAGCACAAGGAGGTCTAAAGGCTTCCGGGTCTGCTACTCAGAAGGGGAGGGAGATGGAACTCCCAGGGGAGGAGAGAACCTGAGGGGAGCATGTGGATAATGCTGCTTAGCTTTCTGGTGGGAGTTTTCGGGTCCAAGAACTCTGAAAGACAGCAGCAGCTTGGGATTTGTAACTGCAAAGCAAGCCCCATAAGATCAATAGGTAACAGCTTTGGGTAAGGTTTCGTGGGGGTATTCAAAGCATGAAGCCTCTGAATGACTGAACATGTGCTTGTGTGGGTTATTTTTAAAATAATTCGATGTGCAAAACTTCGAGTCTGGTGCTGGCAGGCTTTGGAGCTAAAGGGTCTCAGTCTGCAGTGAAGAAATAAACAAGCTAGAAGCCAATACACAGAGGCCGTTTTGTGCTCATTTATATAACGACGATGCAGTGGAAAGAAATAGCAAGTTAGGATAATGGAACCCTGGCTGCAACTTGAGCTCTAATAGAAAGATTTTGGAGATTTGGGTTAGGTATGTCACTTAGTATCTCTGAACCTGATTTTCCTCTTCTCTGAAAAAAAAAAATTAGATTAGATGAGGAGTCCACAAACTATGGCTTGCTGGCCAAATCTGGCCCACCACCTGGTTTTGTAAATATTTTAATGGGACACAGCCACATTCATTTGTGTATGTATTGCCTGTGTATGTATGGCTGATTTCCTCCTGCAAAGGCAGAATTGAGTAGTTGTGAAAGAGACCATATGGCCCACAAGCCTAAAATATTTATTATTTGGCCCTTTATAGAAACGTGTGCAGACCCCTGGACTAGGCTGTTCCATAGGCTTCCTTCAGCTGAGACCATTTTGATTAAAAAAAAATTAACAGCCCAGCTCTTACGCTCTTGGTCAGAATTCCTCTTCTTATTGTTACTTATCTTTTGAACAGTCAGTGTTTCCCTTGTGTGGCGTCTTTGTATGTTTCATACCAAACATTACAAATATCACTTCTCCTACAGCTAAAATGATGTTGCCAGTCTTCCTGAATAAATCAGTAACTGTTAGCAAAAACAGATGGCAAAAAAGAGTGCAGGAAAATGAAAAATACAATACTTAATTGTAATAACATGAGTATTTTATGTTGAAAAAAATGTAATTACCTAACTGGATTTTAGCCAGTGGCATACATCCCCTCTGTCTTCCTGGGAGTGGCCCCCCTCATTCCATCTGAGCAGGGGTTCAAGTGTACATTTTCAGATATCATATGGCAAAGGAAGAAAATTGGTCAGAAGCAAGCCATTCATTTTTGTCACTTAGATTTCTTTGGCAAGCATCATCCTTAATTGTTAATTCAATACTTCAGCTGGCAATCACTAGTTATTACAAGAAGCTTCAAATTGTCAGAAGTCAAACTGAAACCTCTCAGAAGTCATTATGTCTTCCTTCCCTAATAAAAGTCAAGATTGTTTTGCTATATGATGAATAAAATTTTATATTGATCTTGATTGTTATTGCCAGGTCGAAGATAGTAAAACAGATAGTAAAACACGTTATATAACTCTGCATCACATATATTTTTAAAATAATTTTAAAACGTGATAAGAACACTCATTTTTAAAAAAGGGTATATGTTCTCAGAATGCTTTTTATCGTATATATCCAAATTAATTCCTTCATGGAAACCCTTTTGAATGTGATTGAAATCACAATTTATTTAAATTCAATTCTACTATGCAAACTGTGGTGAAGGCCCAGCAGATGTAGCAAAAAGATAATGGCCATGGAGTCTCATTGACTTTCAAATAGAAAACGCAAATGGGAATTGAAAATTTTTAAATATACTTTCTGTTTACATGAAAAGTGCAGGATGCTATTTTACTGGGTTTTTAAGTTTCAATGCATACTATGTTTGCTGTCTGTGCAAATTCATAATGGACCACATCTCGATCTAGCTGATATATGCTGAATCTTTACAGTGTTCCAGGCATCGCTGTTGATGCTTTTACAACTGTTTCCTTATTTAGTACCTATGACAGCCCTGTAAACTAGGTTCTTTTTGCCGTTGTGTTTGGTTGGTTTTGTTTTTTGTTTGTTTGTTTCCATTGAATAGATGAGGATCCCGAGGCTCAGAAAAGTACACTGAAAACAGAACAAAAAAGCAGGAGAGCCGGGTTTCAAATCAAAGTCTCCTGGCTTCAGACACCCAAACAGAATAAGGACAAAAATATTTTCTATCTCACCAAGTGAGGCCCATGCTGATTATGCTCTGGCTTACTGGCATCCACATTAATTATAAGATGAGTGAAATCCTGGTTTAAAAACTGAAAATTAAAACAAATCCTTGATAGTGCTTTTTGAGAAGTTTTCGTGGCAAACATCAGGCACCAACAAAAACAATGGTGGAATGGAGACAGGGAAAGAAAAAATAAAAGCTTATACGCAAATACTAATTAGTAGCAAAGTCAAATTGCGATGGTGGTGGCTGTTGTTTAAATCAAAAATATTCAAATGGGCGTTTCCTTTGTTCCCTTGCTGTGGTCAGCACTATAGCCTTACGGTTTTTTTCTCATAGTCAGACTTCTGCAATATTTCAGAAGTATCCCAGCAGAGGGGGTTCCAGCTGGCATCTGGTTTAGGCTCAGGTCATGATATCATGGTTCATGGCTTCAAGCCCCACAATGAGCTCTGTGCTGACAGCTCAGAGCTGGGAGTCTGCTTCAGATTCTGTCTCCCTCTCTCACTGCCCCTCCCCCACTCGTGTTGTGTCTGTCTGTCTGTCTGTCTCTCTCTCAAAACCACAGGGGCACTTGTACCCCAATGTTTATAGCAGCACTTTCAACAATAGCCAAATTACGGAAAGAGCCTAAATGTGCATCAACTGATGAATGGATAAAGAAGTTGTGGTTTATATATACGGTGGAATACTACTTGGCATTGAGAAAGAATGAAATATGGCCTTTTGTAGCAACGTGGATGGAACTGGAGAGTGTTATGCTAAGTGAAATAAGTCATACAGAGAAAAAAGATACCATGTGTTTTCACTCTTATGTGGATCCTGAGAAACTTAGCAGAAGACCATAGGGGAGGGGAAGGGGGGGAGAGGAAGAGAGGGAGGGAGGCAAACCCATAAGAGACTCTTAAAAACAGAATAAACTGAGGGTTGATGGGGGGGTGGGAAGGAGGGGAAAGTGGGTGATGGGCATTGAGGAGGGCACCTGTTGGGATGAGCACTGGGTGTTGTATGGAAACCAATTTGACAATAAATTTCGTATTAAAAAAATTAAAAATACATAAATGTTAAAAAAGAGTATTCCAGCAGAGTGCCTACTTGGGCCCCGTCTGATGAATGGCGATGCTGTGTAAGTGCCATGGAGAGAGAAGCATGCCATGCCAATTTGCCCAGTGATCAACAGGAGATGATCGGCCTATGTGATGGCCACCAGGTCAGACGGATCATGCTTCCTTAAGCACAGTGGATCGGCTGCCCTCATGGTGCAGCTTTTGTTGATGCTGTGGTGTCTTCCCAGCCCGTCTCCAGAACAGCCTGATTTTGACAAGGTTTTTATTTCCTGCAGCTGAATGGTGCACATCCAACGCCTTGTCAGCTTGCAGCAGTGGTTAAAAGGACCCTTAGCTCAGCTTCCTTTATGTAAAGCTGTTGGCAGGTAGTAAAGAGCTGGGTGGCACACCTGGATGTGTGCTGAAATACCTTGTGTTTTGAGGCATATCTCAAATTCCAAAATGTATGCACTGTAAAGCAAATGCCTGTCGGGTGAATAACTTCTTCCCACAGAATTCCGTTACAGAAGTAAAATCAAGTTTTCCAGGATCTAACCAAGAAGGGGTTGTAAACCAGTTCAATAGCATGTTAATATTTCTATGGCAAAATAAAATACATTTTTAAAAAGTTTCTGTACATATGCCTTGCTGGCACTCCACGTCCCTTCCGAAAGAATTATTAGATGGTATTATTTTATTTCTTAGATGGTATTCTTAGATGGTATTATTTTCTTCCTGGACCAGAAATCCTTTTTCATCCATTAACTACTCGCTATATGATTGCTGTGTAATAAGTTTTTGATAAGAGCTTGACATTTTCCTAAGTCTGTTTTTATACTCCAGTGATTATTGTATTCTTGTTGGTATTGAACATCTTTGGAACATTTTCTGTATTAGGGAAATTTAGTACATTAGGGGTCTAGCCTGCCCAAGCTAGAAGCCTGAGTTTCTTTTGCTACTTGCCTTCAGTTAAATTCAGACAAATGACCAAGCCTCTGTCAATCAGACAGATGCACATGAGAGTCTGATAAAGGAGAGGGTGATGTGAGCAAGAGGATGCTGGGCAGAGTTCGCTAGGGAAGGTACACAAGTGTGATGAAGAGATATCTGGCTGTCAGAGTATCCCATGACCAGAGCTGGCAGCAAAGTGTGCCAGGGTTCAAGTTTGAGAGGCAGCCCCAGCAAGGCTTCCACTAGAGTAGCCCACTGCGTAATCTTGGTGTTGGGATTGTAACCGTATTCCTCTAGTTCTAAGTCTTTGGCCTTTGCAGAGACTCAGTGAGTTACCTCTCTCTGTCAATATATTTTTTTCTAGGTAGGGACATAACGTAGCTAGACTAGGTGCTCTTGCAAAATAACCAAACTTTCAAACATTACCTTTTTGTCGTTTAGTCTTTGTTTAGTCTTTGTTTTGATATCTCATGTGACACAGAGAGAAGAGTGGATGTGTTTCCTTAAATGCCAGAATTGTATTAAATCTGTTCTCTGTTCTCTTTCTCTTTACTTTGTGTAACTATTCACCAAGAATTGGTGTTCTCTCTCTTTCTACCTCAAAACTGTAAACAAATGACTGCATGATTTTTGATTCTTTCCCATCTATCCCAGTATCTTTCTTACAGTGAGTACTCGTTAAATATTGAATATATACCTAAACACTCCTACCAAAACCTTGTGGTATGAAGCAAATTCTGTGTATCAGGGTCTCGAAGGCAAAGTATTGTCAAGTTTATCATGAGTAGAAAATGTAACCTTAGAACATAATGGCTTAAAGGTAACTTGAGGGAGGGAGTAGGAAGGTCCATGAAAAGAAGGAAGGGGAATGGTAGGACAGGAAAAATGGGAAAATTTTGTTTATGATCCACAAATTTTTCTTTTGTTCTGAACGAAAGGAAATAGATACTTTTTCATAAACAAAAAATAAACATTATCATTTCAATCCTTTGAAAACAAATATGTAGTTGTAAAATTTAATAACAATTGTCTGGAATGTTGTTGTCTTATTTTTACAGTAAAGGGTGGAAAATGCCATACATACAAAGGGTAATATAATAAGTCAAGCTGCCAGCATGATAAAACATGAGCAGAGTAATGTCATGTTTAGACTGGACTCCTTTTTACTGGGATAATGGAAGGCTAATAAAGTTAGTCTTGAGGCAATAGGAATAAACAACTCCAACTCACGCAACATCAGAGGTGAGGAAGGAGGATCTGATTTAACAAAACGAGGATGAGATGTGCCATTTTCAGAATGTCTCAGGCTTGTTTGGGACAGCACGCTCATTTGGTTACCCCTTTCTTTGTTGAATTTTTGCAATGAAGCCAATTTTACTTCGTATTAAGTGTCGCCAATTCAATTTTCAAAGCCTGCATGTCTCCACACACTTCTGCCTATCCTAAGAAAAAATTAATAAGAATTCTTCAAATATGAAAGAAGAATTGGGTCAGAAAGCTACTCTGTTAAAACCACATCATTCTCCCACAGCAGGTGAAAATCAGCAAGGTATTGTAAAGTTCAGATGTCAATATAATGAAGGTGTACAATCAAAAAATTTTAGAAGTCAAGGGGACTTTAAAACTCACCTTCACCACTTTTCTACTCCCTTAAGAATCTGTTCAACAGTATCTCTAGCAGATGAGTCTAATTTTTGCTTAAGTAGCCTATAGTGGTGGGACTCAGTTTCCTCCTAAAGTGTCCATGTATTTACTTGACAAAGTAATTTGTGATTATTATGTATGCTACAAGCACAATTCTAGGAAGAGTTACACTAGATATCATATATGAGATGTTGCGAGAGCATATCTTTAGGATGTTTTTCCCATTTTACAATGAGCTAAAATCAGTCTCACTTTAATTCCCATTATTAGGCATACACTTATTTAATATCAGTCAATAATGAAAATGTCAATTTATTTTGAGTTTCATGATCGAAACAACTGAATTTATATTTGTGGGTAGAGAGATAGGCACATGTTCCATTTAATTATACTTTTTTTTAAACAAATGTTCTCTATTAAAATATCAAGGCTTACTAAATACACACCACATTTAAAAGAGGATATATATTCAGATTAAGACTAAAGAAATAAACATCTAAATACTCTTTATCTTGTCACTCATCACTGTTTTTAACAATCTGCTCTAATTGCCAATCTTATTCAAGAGGAGCATATTCCATCCTGTATTCTAACCCAAATCTAACATTTTCTTAACGTTCAGTTAAACATCCATAATTGAATCTAAAGCCGACTTGGCTTTGATCCTTTTGGAAATTCTACCACTGTCAAAAATTTATAAAAAAGGTTATAGTCAATTCTGACTGTATAATAGAATCATTTGGGGGAGATTTAAAAAATATGAGGTTCACTCACTACTACCCATTCTGATTTAATTTGATTTTGGTGAGACCCAGGCTTTGGTAGATTTCTCATCTTTCCTGGGGAAAGATTCTAACACATAGTCAGGTTTCAGAACTACTGTTTAAAGGAAAGCTTGAAATCTTTTAATGAGTCTCTCCTATGTCTGTGTATTAACAGTCAGATACAAGCCCTGCTTTCTTTTCTGATTCCATTTTCTCATATCTCTTTCGTCATATGTGTCAGTAGCTTGAAAATTATAAGAAGACAAATGACCAAATAAGTGGGCCAAACATTAGAACAGATATTTCACAAAGAAAGTGTATAAATGACCTTATCATAAACACCTACAAGATGTTCAACATCATCAGTCATACAGGCCAGGCAATTAAAGCCACTGTAATGGTTAAACCCAATATTTAAATTTTAAAAAAGAGCTAACAGTACCAAGTACCAGAAAAAATGTGGAGCAAATGGAACTCTCATACATTGTTGATAAGATTGCAAAATGGCACAACTAATTTGGGAAATTTAAAGCAGTATCTTATAAAGCTAAATAACACATCATATGACTCAGCAATCCCATTTTTGTATACGGCCACACACAAAGTAAAATGAAATGGAAATAAGTACACACACTTATACATAAATTTTCATAACAACGTTATTCATAATAATCAAAATCTGGAAACAGCCCAAGTTGTCCATCAAGTGGTGAATGAATAAAGAAATTATATTATAACCACGCTATGATGTACCAGCCAGCAATGACAAAGAACAGCATGGATGTAACTAAAAATCATTTTGCTATGTGAAGTAATTAAAAACAAAAGACTATCCACTGTATGATTCTATTTATATGAAATTCTAGAAAAGGCAAACTGATAGTGACAGCGGAGCAATGGTTGCCTGGATACCAGGAGAAGGGATCTGGATTCAATTGCGAGGGAACTTTTGAAGGTGGTGAACAGTTCTAGATTTTGATTGTGACAAAAGCCATGCAACTTTATACACTAGTGAATTCATCAAAATGTACTTCTAACTTAAGTGAATTTTGTTGTATGTAAATTATACCGCCATAACTATTAGAAAATAAATCCTAGAATTAGGCATTCTTACATACTGTAGACGGAACTGTAAATTGGTACATCCTTTTTTGGAGGGCACATTAGAGACATCTATGATAGTAAAACATTTTTTTGAGTATGTAATTCTACATTTAGATATTTATCCTATAGAAATATTTACGTGTCCATAAATATATAAGCAGATTATTTTAGCATCAGGCAGTATTCACCTGGGACCTGCTTCAGGCAGCTATTGCATATCCATACAACGGAAAACCGTGAACCTCTTGTAAAATGTAACACATCTAAATGAAAAATTTCTATCATATATAAAATCAAAAGTATAAAGGCACAGAACAATGAAGGTAGTATGCAAATTTATCTTTTAATATGCATGAAATTTCTGGAAGGACACTAGGCTGAATGTAAAATGGCCAGATTTTACACACATACACACATGTATGGTAAAACTTTAAAAAATAACTTTACATTTCTCTAAAAGGTAATTGTTTAAAGCAAAAAAAGTACCAATATTATATGGCAGCATTTGTAGATATTTAGAAGAGTATAACAGAAATGTAGATATTTGGAAGAATATAACAAGAAGAATGCAATTGTGTTTGTGTTTGAATTTGGGCTAGGAAATGTTAACTGGAATTATAGTCTTGTACATTTTCTATATTGTTTAAATGTAGGCTGTGATAAAGATACATATTGTAATCTGTAGGACAATAAAAAATAATAGAAAGAGGCATATCTCAAAACTCAGCACAGGAAGTATAAATCAAATACTAGAAAAAAATTATTACTTATCCAAAAAATAAGGCAGATAAAACACTGAGGAACAAAGATTGCATCAGTATTTGGTATATCAGTATATCAATACAAATATCAAAGTACACCCGTACTTACAATAAATAGAAAGGGAGTAAATAACTCCAGTTAAAAGGTCTTGATTATAATACCGAATAAAAGAGCAAGGCCTGCCTATGTGCCGTTACAAGGAGTATTAAATACAAGGACACAGAGTGTTCAAGGTACACCTTAAGAATGCTAAGCGTAAGAAAGCGGGTGTGGGTTAATTAATATCAGACAAAGCATGTTGTACTTCAGGAATGAAATATTACCAAAGATAAATCCATACGCACCTAATAACAGAATTTCAAAATACAAAACAAAACTGACACACTTAAAGGAAAAATAGAAAAATTCGTAAGCAACTTTGGAAATTTTAACAGTACCCTGTCAAATAGAAACCAGTGGTAATAGTAGTATCATTATTTTCAAGTGCATATGAAACATTCACCAAGATAGAGAAAATGCTGAGTCGTTAAACAAAACTCAATGTCAGAGGATCAAAATAATACAAAATATGTTATCTGATCATAGAAATATTTAATTTAGGAATTGGTAGGAAAAAGTCATATCCCTCAAGTAACTGGAATGACCTGTTCAGAGAAGAAATCTAGGGGGGAAATTAGTCTTTACTGGATTATGCTAAAATGGTTACAGTGAAATTTCAGATTTAAATCCCTCAATTAGTAAAAACAAAACAAAACAAAACAAAAAACAGTAGAATGTTGATGATCTAATACCATAAAATAAGAGAAGAAGAGTGATTTTAAAAATTAGCTAGTGGGGCTCCTGGCTCTTTCGGTTAAGCGTCCAACTCTTCATTTGGGCACAGGTCACAATCTCAGCGTGGTGAGATCGAGCCCCACATCATGCTGAATATGGTTCCTGCTTGGGATTCTCACTCTCAGTCCCCTTCCCCCCTCACTCACACTTTCCCTCTCTCTCTCTCTCTCAAAATAAAATAAAATAATTAGCTAGAAAAAGGAAAAAATAAATATAAGATGAGAAATCAATGGCATAGAAAATGAAAAACAACAGAGAAAACTTAAAAAACAATTTTTTTAATGTTCATTTATTTTTGAGAGATGGAGAGAGACAGAGCATGAGCAGGGGAGGGGTAGAGACAGAGAGGAAGACACAGAATCCAAAGCAGGCTCCAGGCTCTGAGCTGTCAGCACAGAGACCAACGCAGCCTCCAACCCATGAACTGCGAGATCGTGACCTGAGCTGAAGTTGGCGGCTCAGCCGACTGAACCACCCAGGTGCCCCACAGAGAAAAGTTTTTAAATGAAAAGCTCGTTCCCAAAAAGATCAGTAAACTCTTAGAAAAACTGATCAAAGTTAAAAGGAGAGAAGAGAGAGAAACTAGTAAGAAAATGCAAAACGCCAATATCTTGAATGAAAAAATGTTATATCATGACAGAGACTTCATATGTTAAAATGGTAATAAAGAGTACAGCAATGCCAAAAAAATTACAAAACTTAGATACAGTAGACATATTATTTGAAAACAGTTTTAGGACCAAGGCTTTTAATGCTTGTGATTGATTGCAAATGGCAAGATATCATTCTTTTTGTTTGCTGAGTAATATTCCATTGTATTCATGTATATACATATATATTATCAAAAACAGCCAAACTATGGAAGGAGCCCACCAACTGATGAATGGATTATCCATTGGTCAGTGGACATTTGAGTTTTTTCCATAGTTTGGCTGTTGTTGATAATGCTGCCTGAAACCAATATTGCACTGTATGCTAACTAACTAGAATTTAAATAAAAATTTGAAAATAAAGGGGCACCTGGGTGGGTCAGTTGGTTAAGCGTCCAACTTTGGCTCAAGTCATGATCTCATGGTTCATGAGTTCGAGCCCCACACTGGGCTCTGTGCTGACAGCTCAGAGACTGAAACCTGTTTCAGATTCTGTCTCAATCTCTCTGCCCCTAAGATTGTGCATTTCTAACAGTCTCCCAGGTGATGCTGATGACATAAATATGTATTTCTTAAGAAGAAAAACCCACTATGCTATTGCTGAATGGATTTGTAATAATACAGGACAAGTATATTTTGATCAGGTGTATTTTGATCTGGAATCCAGGGTAGGAAGTCCTGATAAATGAACTGTTAACTTAAATGAGACACTTCTTAAGGATCTCTGAATGGCTAGCTAGTTGGAGTGGGCACCTTGGTACAGGGAGAAGAATATACACAGTACCTGGAGAGGTGCAAAGAAATCTTTACTTCACAAACTTAAAGGCCCTTCATGAATTGAACCGTATTGATCCCTACTAATTAGGTAAAGATACTTGGGCTAGGATAACATCAATAATGTAATTTTGGGTTGTTAATGGTGATAATGGGTACAATGGAAACCTATTTCTCTTTTTATTTTTACTGCTGGGGTGCCTGGGTGGTTCAGTCGGTTAAGCGACCAACTTCAGCTCAGGTTATGATCTCCTGGTTTGAGGGTTGGAGCCTTGCGTCAGGCTCTGTGCTGACAGCTCAGAGCCCGGAGCCTGCTTTGGATTCTGTGTCTCCCTCTCTTTGCCCCTCACCTGCTGGTGCTCTGTCTCTTGGTTTCTCAAAAATAAAATAAACATTAAAAACCATGAGTTGTACTGCCTTTGTGATGGAGAAACATTTTTAAAGAAGATATTAAAATGATCAAAAATGGTTAAAGATCACATTAAAAAGAACCTTTGATTTGCAGATAAAAATAAGTTTAAGCATTTTTCTCGATATAATGATCTTTCTCTTCTAGATGGCTTAAGTGAAGAATTTACATAAACTGATTTAAAAAAGAGGATCACTAGGGGTACCTGGGTGGCTAAGTTGGTGTATGTGTGTGTGTGTGTGTGTGTGTACATATGTGTGTGTACACATACATATATATGTATACATACCATATCTTCCTTATCCATTCATTCATCAACAGATATTTGGGCTGGTTCCAGACCCTGGCTATTGTGAATAATGCTGCAGGGAACATAGAAGTGCAGATAGCTCTTTGAGATCCTGATTTAATTTCCTTTGGCTATATACACAGATGTCAGATTACTGGATCATATGGTAGTTGTATTATTAACTGTTTTGTATTATTAACTCTTTTCTATAGTGGCTGTACCAATTTGCATTCCCACCAGCAGTGAACAAGGATTCCCTTTTCTCAGTATCTTTGCCAACTTTTGTTATAACTTGTCTTTTGATAACAGCCATTGTAACGGGTGTGATATGATAGTTCATTGTGATTTTGATTTGCATTTCCCTGATGATTAGTGGTGTTGAACATGTTTCCATATATCTATTGGCCATTGGTATGTCTTCTTTTGAGAAATGTCTATTCATGTCCTTTACCTAGTTTTTAAATCATGCCATTTGTTTTCTTGCCATTGAGTTGGGTTTCTTTTATATTTTTGATATTAAAGCCTTAGGAGGTCTCTGGTTTGCAAATATTTTCTACTATTTCTAGGCTGTCTTTTCACTCTGTTCATTGTTTCCTTGCTATGCAGAATCTTTTTCAGTTTGATGCAATCCAATTTGTGTATTTTTGCTTTTGTGGCCTGTGCTTTATGGATCATATCCAAAAAATCATTGCTAAGACCAATGTCATGATGCTTTTTTTCTGTTTTCCTCTAGTAGTTTTATGGTTTCAGGTCTTATATTTAAGTCTTTAATCTGTTTTGAGTTGTTTTTTTATATGGAGTATGATAAGGGTCCAATAATGTTTTTTACTATCTGCAACAGTACTTTTTACCTTTGTATGATATCCTAATGTTTCCAAATACTCAAAGAAGTTCTCAAAATTTTTCACTAACAGCAACTTTTTCACCCATTGTATTTCTAAATAAAAAATATATGCAGACTGTGTATTCTAATGGATATTCATCTCAAATAGAAGCTGATCTATAAAATGAAGAATATAATGGAAATTTACCTTCCCTTTGAATATTGGGGTAATAACATATGTTTAATCAGCACATATCAAATTATCTATTCCTCTAATCTGTTTTCCTCTGTCCTCCTTGCACGAAAAAAGGCAATTTCTATAAAATGGGAGGGAAGAAAATCTAGAATGAAGAAAGGATTTGAAAGCCAGCTTTATAACATATATTTTTTAAGAATTTTTTTTAACGTTTATTTATTTTTGAGACAGAGAGAGACAGAGCATGAACGGGGGAGGGGCAGAGAGAGAGGGAGACACAGAATCTGAAACAGGATCCAGGCTCTGAGCTGTCAGCACAGAGCCCGACGCGGGGCTCGAACTCACGGACCGCGAGATCATGACCTGAGCCAAAGTCGGACACTTAACCGACTGAGCCACCCAGGCGCCCCGATATAACTTATATTTTTTAATTATATATGATATAAATAAAAGAATATATGTTATACATGTTAAATATAATCAGTCAACACACATTTATTGAGTAATTATTGATGCCTAAATGACATCACAAACCAAATATATTCCAGCTAAATTCCTGGACATCCCCCACAGACTTGCTGTACTATATCTCATTTAATAGTGACTCCATCCTTACAGTTGGTGAGGCCAAAAATATCTTTGATTTTTCTTTCATTTAAAAACTCCTGTTGTCTCTACTTTCAAAATATATCCGTAATGCCAGCCCTTCCCACTACTTTCTCTGTTTGTCAGAACCACCATCATCTCTAAATTGTAGTCTTGCTTCTCTCCTTGTTCCTCGACAGTCTAATCTCAACCTGGAAGCTAGTACTATCTTTTGAATATAAATCAGATCATGCCACCTCTTAGTTCAGAACTGTCCAAGGGCTTCTCATCTTACAGAGAGTCAAGGTCAGCCTCTTCACAATGACCTACAAGGCCCTACATGACCTACTGGCTCCTTGCTACTTTTCTGCCTCCTTCAGAGAAGAGCTCTAATATCTCTGGTCCCTTCTTGGTTAGTCAACTACGACATCAGGAATTGCCCTGGCTGTTCGTGCTTCAAAGGACACTCTTTCTCCATGTGTTTGTATGGCTCACCCCTATATCTTTCCAATCTTTGTTCAAATGTGACCTTCACAGAGAGGCCTACGCTGGCCACTATATTGAAAATTGGAAATCAAACCTTGACACTTCTGATCATCTTTCCCTGCTGTATTTATGGCTAATAAACTTCTAACATTATACACTTCATCTTTCTCCCCTCACTAGACAATACAAGAAGAAAGGGATTTATTTCTTTAGCCCAAGTTCCTTGAAAAGTAGCTTATACAACCATGAAATTTCATTGATTGGATGAATTAATATATGCTTTTTAACTATATTAAACACCCAGGGATACATATACCTCCTCCTTTATGGAGCCGATAGGCGATTACACTAGTCAGAGCATTTAGAGTTTGAAGCGATTTTTAAAGTGCATGTTGTCAAATTTCAGCCGTTTATAGGTCAGGAAACAGAGGCCTAGTGATGTTATGTGGCTCTTCCTTGATCTTCAAAGGACCAGAGCTCAATTATCTGATTCATACTATAATAGTATTTCAATACACACTGTGTTTAACAGTTTTCATTTATCATAGATTGTGCTTAAGACACATTAGGTACTAAAAAAGTAAATAAAAGACCTAGAAAGTTAATGTACGATGTTATAAATGGTATTATTAATGCTGAAGGAGTGGAATGAACAGATAATCCAGAAGTAGTTCTAAATTGTAAGAAATCTTTGTGCCCTAAAATTGTTATGACATTCTTCAATGAGTTGCAAGATAGGTAAAATAAGAATAATGATGGAGCTAGGTATAATATGACTGAAGGTGTGCGGGTAGCGTAAGTATAGTTTGAGGAGAAAAATGAAGGTGAGTGATAGCTCTGCTGAGTTAATTTAAATCTCTAGGCCTCAGTGAACTGAAATTCTGCTAGAGATTGAGACATTGAAGATGTGATCACAGATCACCTCTGTGGAAGAAGGTAACCTGAATTAAAAATACTCCTTTCTAAAAGAAGATTTTGGTGGATATGAGTGAAGAATTCTATTAAGCTGCTAATAAAATAATATAATAATACAACCTAGGCTGCTTTGCAAGCGTTAGACCAAAAGGATAATAGTTTTGTTTTATTCCTCAGGTCAGATCACACCGGGAGTACTGTGCCTAGTTTGTGGCCCCTAAAGAACTATGAACAAGGGGGATTCTTATGGAGTATGATTAGGACAATAGGGCCTCGAGCACTTTCCTTGCTTATCTATTTATTGTTGTTCCTAAAGGAGTTGTTATGGAAATTGTTCCAAACTTCTGTTTGGAAAATACGTGGAACAGTAGCCTACCTTGTCTTACAAATAGATATCTCTAAATCCAGGTGGTTAGAGGAATATATGAGATTTGAAGTAATGCTAGCTTACTGGGTGGATAGAAGCTCTTAATGACTCTTAAGAGCAATAGGAAGTACTTTTGGTGTAAGCAAAATAACAATACAAACAAAACTTCATAGGGCTATCACACTAAGAAAATTGAACTCCCTCAAATTTTTAATGGATGCATAAGTGTGGTTTCTAACTGTGAAAATATTGTGGGATATATTGATAAGCATAGATGTTTATGCAAGCCAGGAATTTGCTATTTCTAGAAGTTCTACTATTACTAAGAGTGCCATAAAACACTTTATAGTCACCAAGTAAGAGTGGGAGGATAATGTAAAGCACTATAGCAGTTGTAGCATATCATGCAGGGGTAACTTGACCGACTCACATGAAAAATTACACTGCTCTTCATTACACTCTGTTAGACTTCCAGACAGTTCATTTAGCCTTTGATTTGTTGAGTATATGAACTTCAATTTGGGCTTTCAAACCAGTTCCAACTGATTTGACAGAAGCATAGGAGACTTCTGCTTTCAATTTAAAGACTGTGATCAAAGAAATGGTGAATGAGATTTTTCTATTTGCAGCACTGGTTTTCTCCAGTGCCTTTAGCTATGATCTGATGCACTTATTGTTCTTGGAGGAAGAGTAAGGAAGGACTAATTTAGCAGAAATGCCTGCAGCTAGAATAGAATGGAGGGTTTTTTATGTGTCATCTCAGGAATTTTTTTTTTATTAAATTTTTTTTTTCAACGTTTATTTATTTTTGGGACAGAGAGAGACAGAGCATGAACGGGGGAGGGGCAGAGAGAGAGGGAGACACAGAATCGGAAACAGGCTCCAGGCTCTGAGCCATCAGCCCAGAGCCTGACGCGGGGCTCGAACTCACGGACCGCGAGATCGTGACCTGGCTGAAGTCGGACGCTTAACCGACTGCGCCACCCAGGTGCCCCTGAGGAATTTTAATCAATTAAGAGGAAGTGAAGCAATGAAAATTAATGTTCCATTAATATGCTGATTTTGCTTCCGCCAATTCCAGAAATTCTACCAATTGGAAAAATTATTATTGTTTTAGTCTTTGTCAATTTTGTTACTCAAATATGCTAGCAAAGGTCATAAGGAGAAAAGCCATAAACATTTCCACAAATGCAGCACTGACGATCAAGATTACTTTATTTGAGTCACGTTAATGTATTGTGCCGAGGACCATAAAGTATTTTTCATTTAGTTATTAGTCAGCAGTGTTATTAATGGACACATTTCAGATCTATAGAAGATAAAATTGCCTCAGGTGATACTTCAGAAAGTACAAATTAGAAATGTATTCACTGAAGAGAAACACTCCATTTAAAAAAATATAGACATATTTTCAACATTCCTTCTCCCTGTAAATACCAAATATATTGGTAATATTACTGTTAATGCAAGGAACAGACTGAGCTGTTTATTGGCTTAGCACTCTAAGGTCACTGAGACTTTTGGAATTAAATGTCAGGCCTCTACACTCTAGGATAAACACGAGTTCAGTGTAAGGCTTCGAGCAGTTCAATCAATGTGCTTATTCAAAATCTTTACATTATTCAATCAGTGGACCAGGTATTTCTTGCTAACTACAACAGAGTTAATGGAATATTGTTTAAAGTTTATTGATAACTTCATGTCTCTTCTCTCTGCACTGCAGGAGTCATGAAGACCAATTACATCAAAAGAAAAAAAACCCCAAATAATGAAAAGTTTCATAATTTTAAAAGGAAGTCTACCCTTAACTGATCATCAAACAGGTTTATGAACAAAAGTACAAATTAATCAAAAGCATTGGCTCTTTTGCATATGTCTCTGCCTAAATTTTATACTTTGCTATATAAGGCTTTTTAACATAAATATGGATATGAGCATTAGTCAATATCCTCTGAACAAAGTCTTATGGGAAATGGTGTTCTAATTCAGGAAACAAATTATCATCTAAGAATATGCATTCAGATCAATGCAAAAAAATGTATAAATAAAAGCCGAATTTTGATGTTTCTTCAACAAACATGACAAGAGTTTCATGGAAAGGATGCAATGGAAGAAGAGGAATTATTTTGATGCTTCTTTTAAGTATCCTGGCAGGACACGATCTAAACTAAGTAAAGCAAGAGTGTGGGGGAAGATATGGAAAGGGTAATTTGGGGTCATATGAAGAAAAGGAATCTATAGATCCTTTAGTCATAGATGACTACTATGTTTCTGGATTGGAGATGCTGCTGTTTCCAAGGAAAAAAGAATAAAAGAGAAATAGAAAATGGATTTGAAGTGTCTGAAGTCTCTGATGCCTTTTAGATTCACTATCCAGTAAATTAATAAAGGCCTTTTTTTTCCCACTAAGAATCTACATATATATTATTTATACTCACAAATGAGTTTACAAGTTTTCTATATATAAGATCAAAATAAAAAATGCCCTTACAAATACCAGCAACAGACAATTTACAAAAATAAATTTAACAAACGTACTATATTACAGCAACATCAATAAAATCAAATATGAAGGAATAAACTGAACCAAGTTATGCACGAAATTTAACTGAATACTACATCCTATTGAGATTAATTAAAGAAGACCTAAATAAATGGAAGACATACTAGGTTCATGGATTGGACAAACAAAGATTATAGAACAACAATCCCACAAGTTGCTAGTAGATTCATTGCAATATTATTCAGAATCATGAAACACTTCCCCCTATGGAAATTAAAAAGCTCTCTCTAAAATTTATATGGAAATTGAAGGAACCAAGAATTACCAAGAAATCTAATGGAAATCAATCTGGAATCAATATAGAAAAAAAAGATGAACTTTTAACTCTATTTTGTACATCACACAGAAAAAAATATCAGTTGCAGATGGATGGTAGAAAAAAAGATTAAAAAAACAAAACTTCTATAGAGTAGCAACTATAATTCTTCTTATATTTATGGTAAGTAAGATTTTGTAGATAGTACTCAAAAGCAATAACATTAAAGGAAAAGACTAATGAATTGCAATCAGTAAAATTAAGAACTTCCCTTCATCAAAAGACACCATTAAGATAGTAAAAACACAAACCACAGAGTGGAGTGGGAAGATATATTTCCCGTACATATCTTTAAAAAGTACTTACATTAAATATAAATAAAGAACTTTCACAATGAATTAAGCCAACTCATTTTTTTTAATGGGCAAACTTTATGCACATTACTAAAAAGGGATATGTAAAGGTGTAGCTTGCTAGATTTATTGCCTTTTTGACTTTACACTTAGATCTAAAAATATTTAACATAAGGAGAGACTAAAATTTTCAATCATATGTCTTTTTTGTAAAACATGACTGATGCAAGAAGGGTCCTCTTTGTTATAATTCCTAACCCAAAGCTGCACCATCTTTATTGCAGCAATGTCAATGTTAGTTCCTAAATAACTGGTTTTCTTCTCACTTGGTAATAATAACACTAATGACAACCAATGTAAATAATAACAGAAAATCGTAGCTACATTTTATTAAATACTTATTATATGTAAAACACGCTAATAAGAATTCCAAATCACTATCTCATTAATTAGCATACAAGATAGGTACTGTTTTCATGACCCCTCTCTTACAAGAGAGAAAGTGGGGACTAAAGATGTTAAATAATTTTTGCCAAACCAAAGAAATAATGGAAGATAGAGTTCAGATTCAAATTGTCTGCGCACCTATGGAGATTGTGCTCTTGAGCTCTATGCAATATAATGGTGAATTATAGTGAATTCCCCTCAAATTTCAGCAGATTTACCACTACTATTCCTAATCAGTGAGTCCAAATGGGAAGGTTTATTTGGTAGTTTTTGGTCTTAGATATCCACTGAAAGACTGATCCATGAAGTTATGGGAAAATAATGGGTGAAGTTAGGTTTGGAGACAACTGGAACTGAGAAGTGAGTGTCAGCCAGATTCTCTGTGTCTGTCCTTTAATATTTGCTTCCCTATTTGGGCTTTATCTTATGTGTTTCTTTTTTTAATTAATTTTTTTAAATTTTATTTTGAGAGAAAGAGTGGAGGAGGGACAAAGAGAGAGGAAGAGAGAATCCCAAGTAAGCTCCAGTGCTGTTAGTGCAGAGCCTGACGTGGGGCTCAAACCCACAAACCATGAGATCATGACCTGAGCTGAAATCCAAGAGTCAACCGCTTAATCAACTGAGGCACCCAGGCGCCCCTGTCTTATATGTTTCTTAAGTGGAGATCATGTTCCTAGTATCTTGAATTTACATTTTCAGATGAAAGAGGAAGGGAGCTTCCTTATAAGCTCCAGGTAGAAAATCTGTGGAGAAGGAATCTTAGGTCCTTGCCAACCCCTTCTCAGGGCAGAGTTTGCTTCCAGAAAATTCCCGGAAATACCAGGCAGACTGGAAACAGTTCCACTGAGGTTATCAAACTCCACAATTGGTGATATTATAAACAAGCAAAACAGGTAGTATGCCCATTCTAGAGCTCGCTGAGCTCAGTATAATGTGCTTAGGACAAAATATGTTCAGGTATGTGGAGATTTAGTAGATGCATGATTTGTTGGTAAGGTTGATAAGGATTAATAATTTGGCTGTTTATTTTTGCAATCCTGATTTGTTTTGGCTCCTTATATCTCACAAGACACAGAAGACTTTACTGAGATTTTTTGTGTGTGTGAATTGGCCAAGAGGAAAGGTAAAATTTGAACTATTTTTTGCTAAGTGTAGTTGGCTTATGATGTGTGGTTGTTTGTTATAGATGATCACTGCTTTTCTGCTGGACTGGGGTGATTTTGGTGCTTCCTCAACTGTTTGAAATGGTAACTATTCGGGGCGCCTGGGTGGCGCAGTCGGTTAAGCGTCCGACTTCAGCCAGGTCACGATCTCACGGCCCGTGAGTTCGAGCCCCGCGTCGGGCTCTGGGCTGATGGCTCGGAGCCTGGAGCCTGCTTCCGATTCTGTGTCTCCCTCTCTCTCTACCCCTCCCCCGTTCATGCTCTGTCTCTCTCTGTCCCAAAAATAAATAAACGTTAAAAAAAAAAATTTAAAAATAAAAAAAAAAAGAAATGGTAACTATTCTACCACTTTTGCTTGTGTTTAAAGAAAAAAAACCCAGCTTGTATTCTACTAAAGAGGAATATATGTCAAAGATCAAATTTATATTTAAAAAAATCCAGACGAATGTCACAATGTCTAAATTTGGGAAACAGGTTAGGGCTAATTCTGAATTTCTTGCCTCTAGTTACTGCACAATGAGTGCCATAAAAATCAAAACCTCTGTTTCTGAGATGGGAAAATGACTTTTAAAAGACAGACATTGACTTTAATGTAGTTTAATGATAGAATTTATGGATAAGCAGTAAGGGCAAGTTTGTCCTAGCTCTGGTTTACAATTGATTTTGTATTTTCTTAGAAAGTTATTTTGTTTTTTTATTTGTAGGATGGGTTATACAAAATTTTTTCTTTCAACTTCTCAGATTGACAGGTGAAAATAAATGAAATATCAGGTGTACAATTTTGCAGAAGAAAATCATTACCAAATGCTGCATGTTTTATTCCTACTCCTTTTAACTTATTATTACTAACTAATACCGCCAAATAAAACACTCGTTGCATTTTGTATGTACTGTGCAATAGTTTTCTAACTTGTCTATGACCCTTCATTTTAAGTCTAGCCAATTCATAGCACATCATACTGAGAAATACTCTTCCCAAAGAGAGGTTCTGAGTGTTGATCATAAAGGAAGTTTAGACATGCTGTAGCTTTGTCTCTGCCTTTTCCCCAGGGGTTAGTACAAAACTTTATCATATTTGTATACCCTTCTGTCTTCCTTTAAATCCCTTGTTTGAAAAGAAAAAAGACTTCTCCTTTTCTTCAGAAAGAAAATGGATGTAATCTGCATGGGACTCTGTAATCTGCAGGGACCCTGTCCCTCCCCTCCCCTAAAAGTACATACATTACATTCTTATTTCAGAGGAAACCATGTAGCTTCTCCTCCCCAAATTGCTAACTCCACCTCTGTAATCAGTCATCCCTCTCAGTTTCCCCAAACCCTTGATTCAGACATTTTCTTTAATCTTGTGTCTTCTTACTTCTCTGTGATTCCATTCTTTTTGTCTATAGGTTGTTCAAACTGCCTTCATCCTTTAAAAGCTCATTGTAACCTTATCCTGCACCCAAGCCACCACCATCTGTTGTTATACTTTTCCTTCACTGACACATTACTTAAGCTAAGCCTCTAATTATTTTTCACTTCTTTAGCTTCTGTTTTTCGATTCATTTCAATTTAAATTTGTCATTAATTTGAAATCAACCTTGGTAAGATCCCCAGTGAACTAAAAATCATTCATCCAACGGCTCATTTCATTGCTCACTAAATAGACCCCTTTTGAGCATGTAACACTGCTGATCTCATTCTTTAGAGTCTCTCCTCCTTTGATGCACAGGAAATGAATCTTTTCTGATTTGCCTTCTATTTTGGCCTAGTCACTGGGTCCACTCCTTTATTGTTCTTTTAAATATGATATTTTTCATGGAGCTCTCAATTACCCATTCTCCTCTTCATCGACATAGGCTTCCTTGCTGTGTTAAACATATACTCACATGGCTTCACTTTCTCCCAAGCATTCATGTCTAATAAGTATCTCTGGCATGAGGATGCTTCTCTAGTCCTTCCATACCACAGTCTCCCTGATTTCATGCTATATTTCAGGGTCTTATTCAAACTCCTCCAGTAGGTGTCCCTCACTTCCTCCTCTCCCTCCTGAGATACTTTACATGGTACTTTTTTTTGTCCCGTTTGTGGTGCATGACTTTCTACCTTGCTTTATTTGTGAAGATTTGCCATGTATGCTACCTGGAGGCAATGTTCTCGTTGTTTTATCTGCGTATCTCCCATAGTGCTTTTCACAATCTTTTGTATAGTAGTTTCTCAATAACCACTTGCTAAATGCATGAAAATGAATATTACAGTTGAAAAAGATCTTTATACATCATTACTTTCCATGGGCAGTCTGGGGAGTCTTATATTTTAGCCTTGCCCTATACTCAAAATAGTCTAATTTTAGATTCTACACAGTTAATGGAGGGGCTTTGATAATACACACACCCACAGGGAGCTGACTACCCTGGACTACACAGGAGACAAACCTCAGATGCAAATTTAGTTCCTAAAGTATTGTTAAAGTTGTATGTAAATGCAACTGCCTCCGTAAAGTTTCTCTGATCAAGCAATGTGAGGTGACACGGTTCTTTCCTCCCTCTAAACCCAAATTGCTACTTTTCAACTGCAGAAATAGATAGATAACACATAGCATAAATATTGGCTAATCCCTTTAGACATACACATTTTACAACATATTTGGCCACACTGATTTATGGTTTTCTGATGTGTGTGCATCAGGGAAAAAGGGGCATTACAATGGCTGACATGTTGCTGGAAAACGTTCTTTAATTTCAACAGCAGAATAAAGACAATGCAATATGAATGAAAGAAAAGACTGGAGATCCTTTTAGACTTCCTCAAGTAATACTGTGCTAATATCAATCCCTGCAGACAGATATTAAGGACTATATAGAAAAAATGAGATCTGGTTTCTTAATTTGCGGGCTATATGAAAAGTTAAAGATATTTGATATTATAAAAGTGTATTTCAGAATAACAAGAGTTTAGCTAATACAGTTGAGCACCAATTATTACTGATACTGATGTTAGATTTATTTCTATTTTAAAGCTTTATTTTATTTAGGTATAATTTACAATTAAAAATTATATATATTTATGGTATGTAATTTGGTGATTGATATATGTATGCATTTGGAATGATTGTCACAATCAAGCTCATAACATATCTGTCACCTTACATAGTTAACCTTTCTGTGTGTGTGAGCGGTAAGAATACTTAAGATCTACTTTCTTAGCAAATTTCAAGTATATAGTAAATTATTAGCTATAATCATAATGCTATACATTAGATCCCCAGAACTTAATAATCTTATAATTGAAAGTTCGTACCCTTTGACCAACATCTCATTTCCTTCCTTTCCTAGCCCTTGACAACCACCATTCTACTCTGTGCTTTTGTGATTTCTACTTTTTTAGATTCCACATATAAGTGAGATCATACAGTATTTGTCTTTCTCTGTCTGGTTTTTCACTTGGAATAATGTCTTCCAAGTTCATTCATATTGTTGCAAAAGACAGGTTTTCCTTCTTTTTTAAGGCCGAATAATATCCCATTCTGTATCCTGACCACATTTTCTTTATCCATTCATCCATTGACAGACATTTAAGTTGTTTCCATATTTTGGCTCTCATAAATGTTGCAATGAACTTGACAGGGCAGATGTCTCTTCAGGATAGTGATTTCAGTTCCTTTTGGATACATACCCAGAAGTAGGATTTCTAGTTGTAGTTTTAAATTTTTGAGGAACCTCCATACTGTTTTCCATAATGACTATATCAATGTACATTCCCACCAACAGTGTACAAGGGTTCCTTTTTCTCCCCACCCTTACCAACACTTGTTATCTCTTGTCTTTTTTGTGTAGTTAGTTTTAGCTCTGCCAGTTCAGGAGCAAGACTCAGAGGAATGAAATGTCAAAAACAGAAAATGACTGAGATCTGGGAAAGATGGTCAGGGCACATGTTAAAATCTAAATCAGATAAGTTCAAATGAAGAGGCTGGAAAAAATGAAGTAATTTCCTACCTCTGTAGAATGAATCATGTGAACTGAGATTATTCCAAGTCCTTACTCAAAGAGCAGAAGGTATTTCCCCAGAAATTCTGACTGGGCTAAGATTGGTGATTCAGTCATTCAACAGACATTTGTTAAGAATCTTAGGTGTGCTAAGCACTGTTTTATGTACTCTGGTTATATTAGTGAATCTTTATATATTAGTGAATAATTATATATAATAATATAGTAATCTTTATATACATTATATATATAACAATATAGTGATTTTTATATACATTATATATATGTTATATATATATAACATATATATAATTAGTGATACATAACACCAATACATATAACATATATAATTAGTGATCTTTATATATGATAAAGACCTGGCATCTTCTGTGGCTTATATTCTAGTGGGAGAAAACACATAATAAGCAACAAGCATGGTAATAAGTAAATTTTATGATATATGTTAGAGGATGGAAAGCATTATGGGAAAAGATAGCAGAACAAGTTAAGGGGAATGGGAGTTTCATGACATATTAAATACAGTGGTCAGAATAGATTCACTGGGGGAGGTGAGGTTTGAGCAAATACTTGAAGGAAGTGAGTTAATGAGCCAAACTGTTGTTAGTTGCCAGTCAAAGTCTATTTCCAAACTGTTGTAAGCTTGGCCATTAAACATGGTCAAAAGAATTTTGCCCTTGGAAATGAACAAACTTGATTCCAGCTTTTTATTCTTCTCTATACAGATGCAGTTCTATGTCTAAAACCATTTAAATTCAATGACTCAATTTTCTCATCTGTAAAATGAATTTTGCAAACCAGTACAGTATTAGTATAGGAAAAAATTAAAAGGCTCACATTTAACAAACATTTGATTTTAGAATAGATTTAGACTTGTAGAAAACTTGCAAAGATAGAAATTCCCCATATACCCTGTATCCACTTTCCCCTATTATTAACATCTGACATTAATATGGTAGATATATTGGTCACAATTAATTAACCAATATTAATGTGTTGTTATTATTAACCAAAGTCCATGATTATTCAGATTTCCTGAGTTATTACCCAGTGCCCTTTGCTGTTGAAGGAGCCAAACCCATCTGGGACACTACATTTCATTTAGCCTCATGAACTCTGAGACTCCTCCTGGCTGTGACAGTTTTTCAGATTTTCCTTGTTTTCCTGACCTTGATAATTGAGGAGTAAGGTCAGGTACTTTGTAGAATATCCCTCAGTTGGGAATTGCCTGAGTTTTAGACTGAGGTTATGGGTTTGGGGGAAGAAGACCGCAGAAGTAAAGCGCTGTTCTTATCAGGTCATATCAAAGGAACATACTATCAATATGACTTATTAACTGCCGATGTAAAACTTGAGCAGCTGACTGAAAAGTTTGTCCAGTTTCTCCAAAAACTTCACACTTACAAGCTGGTTTCTTAGCGACTAGCAAACTACAACCTGAGTCCATGTCACTTGATGATGTTTGTTGAGTCTACCTCCTTGGTCAGGAAATCTATATCCATTACATGTGTATTACAGAATCTATTTGGGGCTGCATTGTTGTCTTAGGAATCAGTTCCAGAAAGCAACAGATCTCTATTGTGAAAGAAAGTAATTTCTGATTTATTTTCCCTAAAATGGATTTTGTGGGAAGAACAAGAGTTTGACCAGGTACTTCCTTGTTATTATCTATAAGCCTTTGGTCATATTTTGCTTCAATTCTGTTTTAACACAAGAGGGAAAAAAACATGTCTCTTTTAACTTGTGACATGTCAAATGTATAGGTTGCTTCAGAATGTAATTGTCCTACTGTCCAGCAAATTCTGTTTGGGAATTGGAAATACATTTCCTAGTGACAAGAGCATATTTCAACTGAAGCAATAGCAAGTTGGTTATAAGGCCCTAGGTTGTATTTCAGAAAATGAAAAGCAAACTAATCAACAGAAGGATAGGCAGGCCTCTCAGGCTATCCCAAACCTTCATCTCTTTCTAATTTTGCTTTCATGATTCCCACAGAGTAAATTATATTGCTCAGAGTGAAACTGGACCCCGCATGTTCACTCTTGTATCCTTTTGTATATGTCTCGAAAGATGCCAGACCCAGAGCAAGCCCACATTTTAGAGCTGTACTGTCAACACTAGTGACAAAGACATTTACGTTATGTAGTGTTTTTGTTGTTGTTTGTTTGTTTTTTAAAGAAGTTCATTTCAATCTTAAGCAGCCCTGGGAGGGCACAGAGTGGCAGCTTGGGTTGGTTCATTTTAGAGTGTTTGGTTCATGATTTTGATCTGTAAACGTGCAGCAAGCAGCTAATATAGCTGCAGGTCTTAGTGTGGGAGGTCAGCTTTCCCTTTAGGGAGAGATCTGATCTTTGCCCAGAGAAGCACATTTGTCTTTGGATTGTCCTCTACTGCTGTGGTGCCCGGGGTCCCTTCTGCCCCTACACGCTTCCATTGATCCAGAGCTTTGATTCTGTGAGATGCAAATCCAAAAAGTTGTGGAAATTGACACAACTTTGAGAACTAAAACACACAGTATTTTATCCAAGAGATACATTTCTAGTCATGGAATATTAGAGAATTTTTATTTATTTTTTTTCCTCAGATGATTCTGTCCACATTTATCAAACTATTACACATAGTATGACTCTGGGTAGCTATAAACTATTTTATTGCCAAAGACAATCTGATATTTAGCTGCATTTGTTAAATCTACTTTACTATTTCAATATTTCTTTTAGCTACCCCTTCACTTTTTCCATAACTAAGTCAGAACCATCATCATTGTAAGCTCTGATTATAGCATACTGGCTAAAAAGAGGGGAAAAAGGAATAATTCATGATGGGAGGAAAATATTTTTCCTTTAATATTGCTCTTTTTAAAAATTTTATTTATTGTTTATTTTTGACAGAGCGGGAGAGACAGAAATGAGCGGGGTAGGGGCAGAGACAGAGATGGAGACAGAGAATCTGAAGCAGGCTCCAGGCTCTGAGCTATCAGCATAGAGCCCGACGTGGGGCTTGAACCCATGAGTCGCGAGATCATGACCTGAGCTGAAGTCAGATGCTCAACTGACTGAGCCACCCAGGTGCCCCTAATATTCCTTTTTAAAAATAGTACATGGTGTCCCTTTAAATAATTGGCATTTAGTGTCCATGAGCAAAATTCCTGTCCTGTATGCCTAATTTTTCCAAATCCATGTTTTTTATAACCACATTATGTAACCATCATCAAATTCCATATCTTTCTTCCTGGGATACTTCATTTAATTCATCTTTCTTGTTTATTTAACCTCTCTAAAATATCCTTTCTTAAGTAAGGGGTAAAATTCCCGGTATGAATTAAGGAAGAGTCCCCAGGAATAAGTAGGTGAATCAATTTGTTGGCAGACAGCCATGCTATATGGGAAATAAAACACTAAAAACATATTAGCAGAGGTGTGTGTTCTAATCAAATAGGACTTACAGTATAGTTAATCTAACATATGTCTGACAATATCTGTATTATTATGCTGCATGATAATTAAGAAACAGTTAATGTAGTGTCTATAGTTAACATTTCTTATGCTGAACAAAGCATGTTTTTCACACCTCTTTGCATGCTTTCCAATATGTATAAGTGACATGTACTAAAATATGGGTTTCCCAGAGGCAACTAATATCCTTTTTATAGTGTGTCCTCAAGTCTTAGCACAATACCTGCTTTGTGGAAGTTTCATAATAAATGTTGAATGAGTAAATCTATTTATCTATCTATCCATGTCTTTAAGTTGAGAGTTGTCCACGAAAATGTATTATATAAGCCTCATTTCAGATTGGCTTACTGACTAACTGAAATGATCCTAGAAACCCACACAGTTCTGGATTTATTTTTAAGTTCCTGCGTTGTGCCTGGCATTGGTGTATAGCAGGTCTACAGAGATAAGAAGGTACTGGGTATGATCTCCAGGAGCTAACAGTGTATGGGGAAGGCAGATAAGACAAGAAACAGTGTGGAATGGCTGCATCATAAATTCCCTATGGGAGAATAAAGAGACTGGAAAATTATTCTTAGAAATTTTATCATCTTAGAAGTAATGGATGACTTTTAAGCAGACCATGACAGGAAACACTTAATAGGTACGTGGTCTAACACTCCGAAAGCCATAATTATCTGTACTTATAACTTTAGCCCAATGCCAAGAATTCCAGTAACTGCCTTTCTAGCTTCTTTCTATCTCAGTGGTTCTCAACCTTATCTGCTTATGGAAACCATCTGAAAAAGCATATAAAAGTTGGTATAGTTAAATAAATACTGTATTTGAAGCCTTTTCTGTCTTTTACACAATTGTGCTCTGTTCTCTTGTTTTCAAAGAAGCATCTGAACACATGCGCTTGCATATTCTTATCCAAAGGCATCCCCATATTAAGTAGGCTTTTAAAGCTGATTAATTTTTTTTCACCTACAGTAGTTTCTACAAACTTGTAGCCAATTGGCTCTGAATGTCAGTAGTATGACTATGGGAAAGGTGAACATAGTAGATTAAAACTCTTATAAAAGCTTTAAGCCAAACTATGGACTTGTACCATGATTTAACAGCATTCTTGGATCTTTCTTGCACACTGATTCATTCCTTTATTTGTACCAGACCTCTGTGAAATGTCACTGTAAATTGATATTATAATCAATAAAAAGCTTTTAACCAGAAAAAAATTGGTATAGACTGGGGGCTCAGGCATCATTTTTTTAAAGACACAAACCCCCAGGCAATTGTAATGTTCAGTTATGGTCGAAATAATGATTCTGTTTGTTTCCTTCCATCAGTTGTACAACTTGGAAGAATTAGGCTTCAGAAATTCAGACAGGAAGCTACAAATGGATAGCTAACATTGGAAGCTGTGGTATTATTGTGATGCTATAAGAAGTCATGTCAGTTTGTAGCTCACCTATGTGCTTGTTTCACACATTATTGATATTCTGTTCTCCCCATTAACTTAGAAGCTCTTGGTAAAGACCCTCCAGCATTGCCAATCAGGCCAGGTCTAAATTCTACATTGATCTTTGATATAATTTTAGAATTGGCGTAGGGAGGAAAAAGAGGAGATAGAAAATAGAAACAGTCTAGAGATAGTGGAACTGAAAGTAAGGGTGGGGAGTGGGATGAAGAGAGAGAGAAGGGAACATAACCTGAAGTTACAGATCCCTTTTCATCTTCATTTTGCTATCATATTAACATGGATCTCCGAAGAGTGGACCAAAAATGTTTCTCCCCATATCTGGAGAAATAATGTAATATGGCAGTGATAGAGCTTTCCATGAAAACCCAACTTTGTTCTTTACATTTAAGAGTCTGTTTGCTTTGTTTGTTTGTTTTCTAAGTACTACACATAAATAAAATCATAAATTATTTGTCTTTGTTTTATCCTTCTGGAATTCCTATAATGTGAATGTTATCATGCTTGATGATGTCATAGAGTTCTCTTAACCTATTCTCATTCTTTTATTCTTCTTCTTCTTTTTTTTTTTTTTTTTTTTTTTTTGCTGTTCCACTTGGTTGCTTTCCATTACCCTGTCTTCCAGATCACTGATCTGTTCTTCTGCATCCTCTAATCTGCTGTTGATTCCCTCTAGTGTACTTTTCATTTTAGTGATTGTATTCTTCAGCTCTGACTGGTTCTTTTTTATACTTTTTTGTTTCTTTATTGAAGTTCTCACTGAGTTAATCCACTCTTTACTCCAGTCCAGTGAACATCTTTATGACCATTACTTTTAACTGTGTATCAGGCATGTTACTTACCTCCATTTCATTTAGCTATTTTCCTTTGGTTTTGTCTTGTGCTTTCATTTGAGACATACTTATCTCCTCATTTTGTCTCACTCTGTGTTTGTTTCTATGTATTATTTGTAGGTCAGCTGTGTCTTCTGTCTCAAAAGTAGTGGTCTGTGTGCCTATAGTGTGCATCCATTCCCACCATCACCAAAACTGGTGCTCCAAGAATGTCCCCTGTGTGGGTTCTGTGTACCCTCCTGTGGTGGCTGAGCTGCAATTGCTGTAGGCATACTGGTAGGTGGGGCTGGCCTTCAGCCCAACCAGCTACAATGATCTGCCTTGCCTACTGTGAACGAGCTGGGCAGAGTTTGCTCCCCACACTGTTGAGAGGCCTGGCTGCAGCTGTCATGGGCTTACTGGTGGGTGGTGCTGGCACTCAGTCTAGCTGTCTGCGGTTATCCTCTGCCACAGATGCAGGCATACCAAAGGGCAGGGCTTGCAACCTGCACGGCCAGCTAATAGGCCTGGCTACAGCAACTGCACATGTGCTGATATGCGGGGCTGTCTTTCCCGCTCCCCAGGGCAGGAGTCACTTTGGAGTGGCACCGGCTGGGGCTACCTGCCAGGTGTGGGGGGTGCAGGAGCCACTGTGGAGGGATGTCTACTGAGTTGGGCCTGTGTGTGGGGTGGGTCAGATGGTGCTAGCAAGGTAGATGGAAGCTGTTAAAATTGGCTCCAACAAACACCCAGCCTACCTAGGCTAGGGGAGAGTAAGAAAAATGGCACCTGCCAGCACTTTTGTTCTTGGGGAAATCTCCTGCACATCCCTGCCCCTTTAGTACACATTTTAAGGTTAGTGAATAAATCTCCTTCATGTATATCCCAAATGGTTTTCAAGCTATTGCTCCCATACTGTGTCTAGGGCTGAGTCATTTAGTGTGCTGGCTCTTTAAGGGCAAGGACTCAGTTTCCTGTCCCCCTCTAGCTCTCCCAGATTTAAGTCCTGCTGATCTTCAAAGCTGGATGCTATGGGAACTCCTACTTTGCCATATTCTACTTTGCTTCTTTCTACTGCCTCCTCACAGTTGGTTTATTCCCTAAATTGAGGCCTTTACTGAGTAGTAAGTACAAGAAGAGTTTTGTGGGTCTCAACTGGGCAAGACCAAGAAATAAAGCAATTTTTTACCTTCGTGACGGAAAAGAGATGAAAGTTGGAGTTACTCTGAAAAGCTTTGTAATAAATTCTTTAAATATATTGGGGACAGGCACTTGATCTCTTGTATAATTTAGAATTATATTTAGCTCTAGAAACATAAAGCTCTACTCTAGTTGCTTAAACTGAGAGATTAACAAGAATAAGTAACAAGATGTTTGGAGTTGAACTCCAAAGTGATTGCAAATGCCCAAGGACTTAGTTTCTTATTTCCTGTGTAGCCACTTTTTTTTTTTTTTTTTTTTTTAGTATATGCTGTCATGATCACAAGAAGATTGCTGCTTCTACAGGCATTATGCCTACTCCACTAAAAATGAGTAGACAGAGATCAAAGAGAAAAATCCAAAGTTCCTTGCAGCTGAGTTCATCCCTTTTATAAAGCTTTCCCAGAAACCCCTCACCCCCAGAAATTTTCTTTAACATTTCATTGTCCACATCTTGAGCATACGGCTGCCACCGCCTGCAAGGAAGACCAACGGGGACTAAATTGGTCAACCTAGTCTATCACCCAATTTCTCTCTCCTGGTCACCTCGCCCCAACTTCCTTTGTTCCTAAACTCTAATATCTGGAATGAAATTAAGAAGGCAAGTTCAGGGGTGTCTGACTTTGACTCGGGTCATGATCTCACTGTTTGTGAGTTCGAGCCCTGCATCGGGGTCTCTGCTGTCAGGGCAGAGCCTGCTTGGGATCCTCTTGTCTCCCAATGTCTCTGCCACTCCCCCACTCACATTCTCTCCCTTTCTTTCTTTCTCTCTCTCACTCACTCAAAATAAATAATTTTTTTTTTTAAAAAAAGAAGGCAAGTTCAAGTCACAAAGCTTAAATTCAATGTTAAGATTGTTGATATTCACATCAGAAACCACAGGCTTAGGGGTTAGATTAAGTAAGTGAAGGATCAGTTCATACGTGGGATAGAAGAAATGACATTTTCCTCTTAAAAGTGCAAGAATATTTAAGAACTTCAGACTTTTAAACAATTGAGTAGATGTTTTGACTTCAGCTTACTCAGTTCTTGCTAAGAATTGTATCAGTAAGTTCTCTCTCAGAATAAAATAGAAAAAAGTAACTTGAGAAAAGCAAACACCTGTGATTTTTCTCTTCAAACTATCTCGAGATCTAGATAGCAATTTGAGTTGCCAGATTCCATGTGGGAAGACATTTTGGTGGCAGTGTTGCTTTTTTTTACGTTATTAACTACCCATTCTACATACCAGTGAGAGAGCATTAATTTTTGACTAATGAAATAGTTACTTCATCCAAGCAAATCGGTTAAGAGGTATTATTTCTGTAGGTGTTCAGTGAATACATTCATTAATACTGATTAGAAGTACTTAAGATAACGAATGTGTCCATGTTACGCCTAAATAATATATACTAGTTTTAAAATCCTCTATTTTCTTAATAAATATTTGAATCTCCATTAGGAGCTGCAGTTTCCAACCTAATCACCTGTTACTGAGTTTTTCTTGGTATATGGCCTCATGCATATAAACACATACAAACAAATACAATTCTCTATTTTCCTTATTAAACCAGTCTTGATTACTCGCCAATAGTGATAACAATTAAAACACAACACACACACACACACACACACACACACACACACACACACACACACCCGTCATTATTCCAGAGAGTAGTTAAGGTTACTTCCCTAGTTCTCTGATTAAGGAGAATAGAAGTTTCATTTCACTTTGATGTTAACTACAGTTGGAAAATCTAGAATATAAAAAGAAAAACAAATTCACACAAATTAAATTGATTAATTAATAAAGAATAGTTCCAGGAATTCTTTTGAGGAAACAGATACAAATTTTGCTTATTGGTTCTAATTTAAATATGGCAGCAGTTTGATGAGTGTTCAGATTTTAGTGAAGTATGGTGGAACATATTTATCAAGGTGGTTTCATTTAATTTGTCACCTTGTATTTTGTGTTATGACCTTCACATTTAAAGCAGTCATGACATTGTTGACAGAGATCTGTGCTGTTGTAATTTTACTGTCAGTAAAAATTACACATGAGTTGCTTATATACTCTGAGGGAAGATATCCCTTGCTTGAGGGTCAAAATTTTGAATATGACCACATTACTGTTAGTTTACAGACACATTCACTTTTAGTTTTAAAGAAAAAAAAAATATATATATATATAATCTTTTGGTCAAGAGCACAGATCTGCATTTTGTCCATACTTAATTGTCTACTGCTCTTACAGAATTAACTTCTAGAATAAGTCACCAAAGTAAATTGTCCTAGAATAAGTCACCAAAATAAAATAGTTAGAGCTGTGTTTTTTTTTTTTTTAATACTTTTGGGACTGAATTTTCTGTTGGTAATAGTCTGTCACCAGTTGTTACTTAGAATGTTTATTAGAATTTTTCCTTGACACTATTCTCCTATAACACAAGTAGTTAGCAATATATAATCTAACTTAGACAAAAAGTAAAAGCCCCTTTTCTAAGATCAACCGATCTTCAGTAAAGGTACCAATACCATTCAATGGGAAGGAATCGTCTTTTGTGTTGGGACAAATGGATATCCAGATGCAAAAGAATGAAGTTCACATCATACATAAATATTAACTCAAAATGGGTCAAAAATGTAAACTTAAGAGTTACAGCCATAAATATATATTATTTCAAAATTTTCTGCTTTATGGTACAGTAAGTTAATGGAACTCTTTTGGAGAACAATTTGTAATTACAAAAAAGCATCTGGTTCACCATTTTGATCCCTCAAAAGGGAGAATAAAATTTTTGGCACAGATATCTCAGTGATGTCCTCAGAAAACTGAAGTTCAGCCAAAAAGTGTCAAAACCTATAATTAAGCAGCACATTTATGACTTTGTTTCTTCTTTCCAACAGTTAGCTTGAGATGGGCTTTATTTCCTCTTAAGCAATAATTGATTGTAATTATTTTCTCTGTTTTTGAGTTACAAAAACAGGGAAAAGTTGTTTGATATTGGTTACTATTCTATGATAAACAAGAATTGTCTCAAGTTCTTTAAGTGTAAAACTAGGATGATAGTATAGTGCTATTATTTTACAGTTTTTGCTTCAACAAAAATATGTGTTCCCCCATCTATATTATCATATCATAGAAATGTGTATATACCTGTGTACACACGTAGACTAAAACCTCATGCTTAATACGTTATCTTGATTCATATTAATACCAAACCTGTCATTCAAATATATACTATACTAATCCATATGTACATTCATATGAGCATGGGTATATCAAATGTCTGTGTATGCATATATTATTTTTCCATTATATTTTTATTTCTTAGCCTTGGATGTTTAATCTAGATACTTTAAATGAAAAGTGCTACCAAAAGTATTACATAATATGTAACACATGTGTTACATACATCTTCTGTATTATTCTTAAGGGATAAGCTGATCTACCACATGCTTGTTGGAAGATTGGGCATTTTTACATATAGGACTCAATAATTTTACAATAGAATCACTATATTCCCTTTGTGTATGCTTTACATTTTCTGCTTGAAGCAAAACCTAAAGAAGGAGGTTTCCATTGGACAATTCTCTCCTTTTATTTTAAAAGCGGGACTACAGTCCTATTTAAAAAAAATGTGAGATTAAGGTTACTCTTTGTCACTCTTTAGAGACATTTTTGAGATGTTTATTTCTTCCATTTAATTTCCTCTTCCCTTCCCTCCCCCCTCTCTCCTTCTTTCCGTCTCTTTTTTCATCACTACTTGTCATGCATTAAGATTTGTGCGGGGCGCCTGGGTGGCGCAGTCGGTTAAGCGTCCGACTTCAACCAGGTCACGATCTCGCGGTCCGTGAGTTCGAGCCCCGCGGCAGGCTCTGGGCTGATGGCTCAGAGCCTGGAGCCTGTTTCCGATTCTGTGTCTCCCTCTCTCTCTGCCCCTCCCCCGTTCATGCTCTGTCTCTCTCTGTCCCAAAAATAAATAAACGTTGAAAAAAAAAAAAAAGATTTGTGCTAGGTGCTGGGACTGAAAATAATCAGAGCAAAAATTCGAACCCCAAGGAACTCTCAGTGTGATGAAGGGAAGAGAGAAACAAAATGAACAGTTTTCTGTTTAGAGTAGGATAAGTTACAAGAGACGGCACGGAGAGAGTTCCAGAAACACTAAAGAGAACATCCCAGCTCTCCTCAGGGTATCCCGTGAAACTTGGCTGAGAAGATGATACCAGAGTCCTAGGCTAAAGAAGAAGTAGAAAACAACAAAGGATCCTCAGTGGAAAGGGAACATTTGTAATTAGAAAAATGCAAGTGGTTTGATGTGGCTGTAGTTTCATGCATACATGCATTTTCATTTTATAATTCTTACCACTTTGGCCACCAGGGAATAGAGGCTTTTCTAACGTCACCGTCATTACCAAGACAGTTTTCTCTTTGTATTGATTTGAACCTACTTTTTGTTCTCATCTGAAGCAAATTATTTAAAAGGTTTCTAATCTACCCAAATGTAGATTTATCATGATTTTTTTCATATTAGAGCTATTTAGCTGTCCAAACGCTTTGTGACTATTTCCACGAATCATACCTCCCCTCATTTTTCTCATGCACTTGTATTCTCCCATAGGGGAGAAACTAAGGTGAAATGATTTTCTCATATCTACATGATGATTTAAGAAAGAAAATGGGATTAAATATATGATAGCTGCTTAGTTTGGAGCCTATTGTATATCCCATTGCATTTTAATTCTCATTATCTTTTTTTTTCCCCTTTATGCATTTATGCCACGGTACACATCAGTTGTGATGAATTGACCTGTTCTGGAAACATTTACTCCCTCAACAAAATCTTACATAGAAGAAGGCAGTTTTCCTTAATTTTTTTTTATTTAAACATCTAATTATTTGCCTTTTTTTTAGTATTTTTTAAAATTTTAACCATGTTTATTTTTTTTTAATTTACATGCAAGTTAATTAGCATATAGTACAACAATGATTTCAGGATTAATGCCCCTTACCCATTTAGCCCATCCCCTCTCCCACAACCCCTCCAGTGACCCTCTGTTTGTTCTCCATATTTAAGCATCTCTATTTGTATTTTTTTAAATTTTTTTTAACGTTTATTCATTTTTTGAGAGAGAGAGACAGAGCGTGAGCGGGGGAAGGGCAGAGAGAAAGGGAGACATGGAATCCGAAGCAGGCTTCAGGCTCTGAACCGAGGGTACAGAACCCGACACGGGGCTCGAACCCACAAACCATGAGATCATGACCTGAGCTGAAGTTGGACGCTTCACCGACTGAGCCACCCAGGCTCCCCTATTTGTATTTTAATCCTAACATTTGATTATATCAATCATACAGCCCTATGGACTTCCTGAACTCAACATGGAAGAGGTATTTCACTATTGTTTCCTGATATGTCTAGAAACAGAATTAAAAGGTAAGAAGAAACTCCATTAGGCCTTCAAAATCTCCTCATGTGCTTCAACATTACAGCATGCTCCATGGGCTTAGGGGCCTTTTTGAAACAGAGCTAATTCTGTAGTCAAATTAATTCCTATTCTACTTTCACAGCTGCACAAAATGGCACAGATACATTTTCTGTCCAGGATAGATGTTGATCTGTTTAGAGGTTAATATAGAGACATTAAATAGAAAAAAAATAATTATATTGCTTATGTCTCAGCCTCCTTTACTTGCTTCCAGGATTAGAGAAATACTCCATGAAAGAGGTTCGGAGTGACAGCCAGCAGATTGAACCAGAATGCACAGTGGGAGCAAATATAAAGTAATAAACACACACAAAGATACTTACATTGCTATAGAAAGTTGATAATAATTCCATTTGTATTTGTTTGACAGCTGAGAGACTAGGAGCTATTTGAATACATTTCGAAAGTCCTCATAAGTAGTTGGATATAATGCCAGTAAACTGGTCTATAATTTCTTCTTTATATCTACAAAGGTGGACGTATTCTGACACGCACAAAGTGTCACATTGAACCTAGCTGCTTATAAATTTTAAAACCAGTCTTAACAATTCCTGGTCTTATTATTTCTATGGACCTATCACACAATGCTTACCTTCTGAACAATTTGAGATCGAAAAGTGTAATGTAACAATACAGAGCACAAGTTTTGGAACCATACAAAATAAGGGTTTGAAATTACATCCCGTTTACTGGCTGTATGACACTAGGCAGATTACTTTGTCTACCAGAGGCTTTGTCTCCTCATCTGGAAAACAAAAATAGTAATAGAATATATATGGTGATTAAGTGAGTTAATGATATAAGGTACTTAATGCAGCAGTTGGCAAATCAAATGCCAAAAAAAAAAAAAATAGTAGCACTTGTTATTAGGCTGAAGTTGAATAGTTGTGTTGTAGCCTTTCCGCCTATGGATTTTATTTCTTGTACTCAAAGTACTTGAGAGAGTAACTAAATACATGAACTTTTCCAATAACAAAGATACTATTTGTGCAGGTAGTATTGTGATATATTGGACTGAAAGAAGCATCATGGACTGAAGGAAGAAATGTTTCTTTTAATGTATCTTTTGGATCAGTTTAGCTGATTATATAGGATGGATCTACTAACACCTTTTTTCCTTGTGATATTTACCCACGAATAAACCATAGAGAGCCTCCTGTAAGCCTTCCCATTTGTAAGCTTTTAATTGTTCCATTTTTAAGAAATTATTATAAGGGAAATTCATTTCCAATCAATCTATTGAGTTTTGTTGGTTAATATGCACGAGTCATCAGCCTGAAGTAAAGAAGGTGGCTGGACTACTGGTAGAGCTTTATCAGGCCCCTGAAACAGCTGTTCCTTTTATAGAGAGAATAAAAAATGAATGAGCATGTTCCCAACAAAAGAACAAGATAAATGTACAGAAACTGATCTTAATGAAACAGATCTTATCTGATAGAGAGTTCAAAATAATGGTCATATAGATGCTCACCAAGGTCAGGAGAGCAATGCATAAACAAAGTAGGAATTTCAACAAAGAGAAATAACATATTTTAAAAGCACCAAATGAAATTACAGAGTGAAAGAGTATAACCAGATTAAAACAATCAATACAAGCATTCAACAGCGGACTAGATCAAGAAGAAGATGAGATCAGCAAACTCAAAGACAAGGATAGTGGCATTCATCCAGTCAGAGAAGCAAAAACAAAAATGATGAAAAAAAGTGTAGATAGCATAAGGGACTTATGGGACACTATCAGCAGGTCAATATATGCACCGTAAAGGTCACAAGAGGAGAGAAGAGAGCTAGAGAGGAAGAAAGCTTAATGAAAGAAATAATGGCTGAAAATCTTCCTAATTGGGTAAAGAAACAGACATCTAGATCCAGGAAACCAAAAGAGTATAAAAAAGATGACTCTTAAAAGAGCTACAGTTAGATCCTGAAATAAACTGCTGTAATTATAAGATATTTTATCCAAGCATTATAGTAATCACAAAGCAAAAACATGTCATAGATTCACAAAGGAAGAGAAGCAAGAGCCCAGATGTAAACCCATGCATATATGGTCAATTGATTTTTGACCAAGGATCCAAGATGATATACAATGGAGAAAGGATAACCTCTTCCAAAAATGATGTTGGGAAACTGGATATCCACATGTAAAAGAACAAAACTAGACTCCTATTTTACCCCATATACAAATATCAACTAAAAATAAATTAAAGACTTGAATGTAAGATCTGAAACCATAAAACTCATAGAAGAAAACATAGGGGGTAAGTTCTGTGACATTGGTCTTGGCAATGATTATTTGGATTGACACCAAGTGCAAAGGCAACAAAAATAAAAATCAACAAATGTTACTACCTCAAGCTTAAAACCTTCTTCACAGCAAAGGAAACCATCAACAAAATGTCCAGACGTTTTATGGAATGGGAGAAAATATTTGCAAACCGTATATCTGATAAGGGGTTGATACCCAAAATACACAAGGAACTCACACAACTAAAGAAGACATACAAATGGCCAACAGGTACATGAAAAGATGCTCAGCATCACTAATATTAGGGAAATGCAAGTTAAAACCACAATGTGTCACCACCTACCACCTTTAGGATGTCTGTTAGCAGAAAGGCAAGAGATGAGTGCTTTTGAGGATATGGAGAAAAGGGAACCCTTGTACACTGTTGGTGGGAAGGTAAACTGGCATAGTCACTATGAAATATTATAGGAAAGTTGCCCAAGAAATTAGAATAGAACTACTGTATGATCCAGCAATCCCACTTCTGGGTGTATATTCAAAAGAAACTAAATTACTATCTCAGAGAGGTCTCTGTGCTCTCATTGTTCACAGCATCATTATTCTCAATAGCCAAGGTCTGAAACCAACATAACTGTCTGTCAGTAAATGATATATGATATATATGACAAATATATATAATGTATGTATATATATATACATAATTGAATGTTATTTGGCCTTAAAAATGAAGGCAATCCTACCATTTGTGACAACATAAATGAACCTGGAGGGCATTGTGCTAAGTGAAATAAGCCAGACAAAGAAAGACAAACACTGCGTGGTATCACTTAGAGCTGGGATCTTAAAAAATAACTAAAACAAGTATAGTACAGTGAGTATAGTTTATAATGCTGAAATGTATCATTGAAACTTGCTAAGAGAGTAGAAATTAAATTTTTTTCACCAAAAAGAAAAAAAAAAAGGTAAGTATATGAGTTGATAGATGTGTTCATTAACTCAGTGGTCAGTATCCTTTCACAATGTATAATGTATATCAAATTATCATGGCATATACTTTATTACAATTTCATTTGTCAATTCTGCCTCAGGAAAGCTAAAAAAACACATAAAGGAAAATTAGGACATTAACATTTTGTGCAGTCAAGTCCATACAGTTTTTATATATGCAGTAGTTGCCTCTGTTTACTGATTTTTAGAATTGTGGTAATACATATTTTAATCTGGCTGTTTGTGCCTTTTCTGTTCGGTATAATTTTTTTTTTCATTTTTAAAAGACAAATCAGTCCATCTCCACCTAGTCTATTTCTCTTGAAGTTGCTGTTTAACTCTTGTATGCTTTTACTCCACACCAGGGTTAAAACCATTACATTATTATTGATAGCATCAGAATAGCAAGTGACGTATGTTTGGATGAGATTAATAGCCATGCGGCTGAAAGATTAGATTGCCAAACCATGTACTCATGTTAAGAGTCTGTGTTTATTTCTCTTTAATATTGGCAAAGGTTTTCAAAGAGATAGAGTCCAAAATCTCCCCTGGAGTTCAGAAGCTGACATGAGCCTGTCTCTGGGAAATGAGGCTGGTGATATAGTTTAGGAATATGGTTGATGAGTCGGTCATATAGAACCACACACAAAACGAGGTAGGAGCTTACTTTCATCATGACCTTCAAAAATTTCTCAGTAATAGTGTGGGAGGCTTTTTTAGGAATGGAATTGGAACAAGATGTGCTTCTTCCCATGAGTAAACTGTGAAGTCAGTCTTTTAAATTGTTTCTAATTACAATTTCTGAGCCCAGTGCTTGAAGGTGCCAGTCGAGCTGAAAAGCAATGTTGTTTATTTCATTGTCAGGGTGAGAGTATGATGGGAAAGAGTTCCTAACAAGCTTTGGAACCAATTTAAACGTTGGAAGGAAGAAAGCTTCCCTGTTTGATGGTTATGTAAAATATTTTCTTTGAATGAATTTTGAGTTCAAGAATAATTTATATCTTCTCTAAGAAACTTATGTTACAGTTTTTAGACTTTGGTGTAACATATTTAATAATAAGCACAATCAAAAGTTGTTTTTCAGGCCAAGGCTACTATTTTTTTTAACCAAAAATGTTATTTGTTTCATGAATTTACAGATATTGAAACCTAAGAATTTCCTCTTATTTGTACATTTTTCTTTCAGTTTTTGTGCTTCATTTTTATTTTTTTCAACGTTTATTTTTATTTTTGGGACAGAGAGAGACAGAGCATGAACGGGGGAGGAGCAGAGAGAGAGGGAGACACAGAATCGGAAACAGGCTCCAGGCTCCGAGCCATCAGCCCAGAGCCTGACGCGGGGCTCGAACTCACGGATGGCGAGATCGTGACCTGGCTGAAGTCGGACGCTTAACTGACTGCGCCACCCAGGCGCCCCTGTGCTTCATTTTTAAAATTAAGCCAGTGACAAAAGAAAAAAATATAACTCAAGTAAAGGGAAATATTGACACAAATGAAGTTTGGCTACTAGGTTCTAAGTCTTCTATAATAGTGATATTTTAAAATGGGCAAAATATTTTTTTATTTATATACGATTTGCTATCAAGAATCTGTGAGGGACAGAACAAATTTTTTAAAAGTAGGAAACTAGACAATGGATATGTTTTGACTTGAAAGTTCTATTAAAAAATGGGTAGGGGTGCTTGTGTGGCTTAGTTGGTTAAGCGTTCAACTCTTGATTTCAGCTCAGGTCACGATCTCATGGCTCATGCGTTCAAGTCCTGCATCAGGCTCTGTGCTAAGCCTGCTTGGGATTCTCTCTCTCTCCCTCTCTGCCCCTTACCCACTCGTGCTCATGCTCTCTCTCCTTCAAAAATAAATTAATAAACTTAAATGGACACAGAAGCTTATGAAACCAAGCAATAAAGAAGGCAGTCTGTCAAAATTATTCAAAGTCAAGAAGATATATGGAATTCTCTGGAAAATGGATTTAATAACTTCAGGAATCCATATTAGTTAAGTCTGCCTTATTTTATATCACATTCAGGTTTTTATTTTAAAAATCCTTTAAATGATTGGAGAAATTTGTTATTTAACAAAACCATTTATTAAACATTTTCAAAAATAACCCTCTCTCAATATAAGCCACAGTTCTACAAAAAATTTTATTGTGTAAATTCATTAGTTAATAAAAATATTAATACACAACTATAATACACTACATATTTCATCAATTCTAAAATGAGCTTTTTTTTCACTTTTTTAACATTTCCAAAATCAAACTGCATTTCACAATTACAGTGAGATAGCTACTCATAGTTTAATGTTTTCAACTTATGTGCCTTGATGGTTCTGTGCATGTTGAGGTTAATTGTCATTTAAAAGTCTTCAACATGATTATGCTGCAATTGGACATTGAAATAAAAAGACACTGTGCAATCAGCAAGGCCTGAAAGCATGGTGGCATAGCACAAATACGATAAAGTGAAGCAATGACTTCAATTCCATATTTTCTTACAGAGCAACAAAATATATTACATATTCTAAGGAAGCAAGATATTCCCAAGCAGATAAAGCTGTGTTATTATCTTTTAAAATTCTTACCAAACACCAGGTAATGCAACTGATGACAGCTGAAAAGATATGAGTACCTTAGAATAGATTAAAGAAGTTCCAAAGTGACAAGCATTTATTGTGACCAATTTATGTGCTATTCTGGACTCTTTTTAAAAAGCACGTGTCTTAGGATTTTTTCCAACAGTGTATTTGTCTTAACTAATGTTACATAAAATGGTAATGTTATGACTGGCTTCATCTTAGAGTCTATATGAAATATGAGGTATTAGGGTAAGTCAGATATTTATAAATGATATGCATGTACTACCTGTCTATATTAGCTGTTTTAGTAGTCTTTATCAATTAGTTATGTAATATCTCTATAAAAGTATCTTATGTGCACACATTCATGTTTTCTTTGAGAATGACCCATGGATATTGCTCATATCCTTCAGTACATACACCATACATTGTAGAACATTGACGTAATCAAATCCCCTCTAGCAGGAAAGCTTTATTTACTCCGGTACTAATTAATTATTTTTTTTAAGTAATCTCTATACCCAGTGTGGGGCTCAAACTGATGACCCCAAGATCAAGGGTTGCATGCTTTTCTGACTGAGCCAACCAGGGGCCCTTCATTTATTTTTATTAAATTACCCAATTTGGATTCTTAAAAAGAATCATGCAATAAATTATTGCCTACATGCCTACATCTACTGAATCCTGTGGGATCTAGTGCCTGCTGTCCTGGATTTCTCCTTTCCCCAACCATCCTGTTTTCAAGTGTCAATACACTAACTGCTAGGAATAGCAGATACTGACAGATCTTAGCTTTCTCCCTCACTGGGACATGTCCCAGGCCACACAAAACTGTTTCCCCCAAGGTTATAACCCTCTCCAGGCAGCTGCTCATGGCTACCAGCTCATGTAGAAATAGAAAGGCCTGGCTCCCGCGACTAAATTTGGGATAATGCCAAAGGGCCACCCCCGAGCTCCAGCAGTCATTGTCGGACTTCGACTGAGTAGGTAGTTAGTGCCACATTGTGAGTTGGCTTCTCTCTATGCCCAGTCCTGCTTTTCTCACTTCCTTACAGGTGTTACTGCCCAATAAACTCTCTGTACACAACTCCCTATCTCAGAATCTGATTCCAGGCAACCCAATCTAAGACACTACATCATATTCTAATTCTCACTGTAGAAAGAACACTGTTCGTGGAGTTTTGAATGATGATTTATATTTTTTTTTATGAAAAAAAATTTTTTACATTTATTTTTGAGACACAGAGCACAAGTAGGGGAGGGACAGACAGAGAAAGAGACACAGAATCCGAAGCAGGCTCCAGGCTCTGAGCTGTCAGCACAGAGCCCGATGCGGGGCTCAGACTCACAAACCATGAGATCATGACCTGGGCTGAAGTAGATGCTTAATGGACTGAGCCACCCAGGGGCCCCTATCTGCAAATTTTTAAATAAGCTTTATTTGTAATAAAAACCACGGTGCCACGAATTAACCTAGGTAAGAGAATTAGAAAGTGGTGTTAAGGCAGGCCGGTCTGTGATTTAAAAAGAAAACTAGCCTGGTACATAAAGACTCACATACTACAGAAGTTTATTTTCTTCCCATGAAAGAACAGGTAAGTGGGTCTTGTGGTGATTCGGTGTTCCTTTCATAGGCCAGCTTACCTAGGGTGTTGTCATAACCTACATCCTAGGGACAGCAGAATGGAAAAAGGAGTGGAAAGTGGGTAATACTCCTAAAGTGCTGTAGCCTAAAAATTGTGTACATCATTTCTGTTCACATTCCACTGGCCTGACTCATTTACTTGCAAGGGAGGCTGGGAAAGGTAGTCTAGATGGGGCCCAGGAAGAAGGGAAAATGGAGTTTTGATAAACTACCAGAGCCTGTGATATAAGTACCTGTCTGAGAATGCAAACGAACTCCCAGGAAAGATGGTCAAGTAAATATATAATTACCTACACCTTACTCAGTCATCTTGAAATGAAAACAAATGAACCAATTACAAGGAACGAGGCTCATTTTAAACTGTAACTCAAGAATTGTTACAATCTCATACAAACGTTATATAGTTAAACACCATACAGTTTTGAAAATATTGGAAAAAGGACTCCAGATATAATATACACCTTCCCAATGTAAGCAAAAAGTGACAATATATTCTAAAATGCCCACAAGTCGTCCCTACTTTGAAGGGAAGAGAACGAGTAATTTGTTCGAATCTTTTAGGAAATTAAGAACACTACTTGAAATCCAAATAGAATTTCAAATGGAATTTTGAAACTTGACAAAATGGTTCTTGATTTGGAGTAATAAATAGATGAGATGAGCCAGTAAAAATATTGAAAATGAGGTAAAATTAAGGAGAATTTGTCTTTCCATTGAAATGTGCCATACAGCAGTTAAACCACTGTGATACTGCTATAATCACTGATGGTTACATCAGTACTTAGTGCAGTGACTGATGCATAGTAGGTGCTTGAAAAATAGTTCTTCAGGGGCGCCTGGGTGGCTCAGTCGGTTAAGCGTCCGACTTCAGCTCAGGTCACAATCTCACGGTCAGTGAGTTCGAGCCCCGCGTCGGGGTCTGGGCTGATGGCTCAGAGCCTGGAGCCTGCTTCGGATTCTGTGTCTCTCTTTCTCTCTGCCCCTCCCCCATTCTTGCTCTGTCTCTCTCTGTCTCAAAAATAAATAAAACGTTAAAAAAATTAAAAAAAATAGTTCTTCAGTAAATGAATGGATTCATTGGTGAATAGTAAAAGCCAGAAGTTGATAAAATTATAAATATATATTATATAATTATCATGACATTTCAAATGAGTGAGGAAAAGATGAGTTATTCACTACATATTGATAGTCCAATACATTAGTAACCTGGGAAAAAAATCAAATCTGTGTTGTATTAGAAGCAACTGACTCCAATGCATGCATTTTACAAATATTTTATTTTTAGCAAATAAATAAAAGCATAGACTATTGAAAGAACCAGAAAGATTGCATCGTTCGCCATCATCACCTTACAGTAGAAGCAAACTGATTGTAGAGAGGTTAAGGCCAATCAGGGGCTTTCTGTTAAAAGGCCAGTTAGGAGCCTGAGTGGCTCATTTGGTTACGCATCTGACTTTGGCTCAGGTTATGGGCTTGGGTCATGATCTAATAGTTCATGAGTTCAAGCTCTGTGTCAGGCTCTGTGCTGACAGCTCGGAGCCCGGAATCTGCTTTGGATTCTGTGTCTCCCTTTCTCTCTGCCCCTTCTCTGCTCATGTTCTGTTTCTCTCAAAAATAAATATTAAAAAAAAATTTTTAACACCAACTAATTTAATAGAGAGGCATAACATGGGTATCCAATTCAGTATTTGTTCTACTATGTTATGCTTTCTTTAAGAGAGTTAAATACACGTAGAGCCTTCTGTGAAGCTTAAATTTAATTCCTTAACATTCTCATCCAAAGAGACATAAATAGATAATGGAATTAAAAGGTAATTAAGCTTATAATCTTTATAAATGTTTCTTATTTTCAAAAAACTCCAATAAATGTAACTTCATAACAATTCTTTTTTTTAATGTTGATTTATTTATATTTGAGAGAGAGAGACAGAGACAGAGAGCAAGAGGGGAAGGGGCAGAGAGAGAGGGAGACAAAGAATCTGAAGCAGGGTCCAGACTCTGAGCTATCAGCACAGAGCCCAACGTGGGACTCAAACCCATGAGCCAAGAGATCGTGACCTGAGCTGGTCAGATGCTTAATGACTGAGCCACTCAGGTGCCCCTACTTCATAACAGTTCTTATCAGAGTGAGTAAGCCCTGGAGTTCAGTAATACACTTTGTCTTCCAAATGTCCAAACTCAATCTCGTTTTCTGTAGTTTGAGCCTTTTCTCTCATATTCTTCTTGGAGTAGTTCAAGAAAAATTCTATAGAGCTGACATTTATATAACTTAATTTTAGTGGGAATCTAGAGATAGAAAAAAGTGCACATTTTCTTCAAGCAACATTAAATTAGTTTGATCTATTTTCAGAAGTTTCAGATGTAAGAAATGGCACAGTCAAAAGAATGGACCCTATTCAGTTATTATACTGATATGAGAAGGGTTAAACCATTTTCTGGAATAGTTGGCATAGCCCTGAAACACTTTTGTTTTAGGGGTTGAAAAGTGTAGGCATGCTTGGTGCCTTGCTCAGTTCCCCTTCCCTTGCTGGTACAACAGTGTCCTGGGCCCTATTGAGTACTGGCTGCTAACAGCTCAGAGTCACCTGTCACCTGAGAATTGCCACTTGGCCTGGGAATTGACTCTGTCTCCACAATGGGTCATCTTAGCTGATGACTGACTTATACTGGAATACAAAAGGTCACTCCTTGTCCATGCAGGACGTTGTGTTATTATTCGTGCTCCAGAGCTCACCTGGGGTCAGACTGACTGCGGGCTTCAGGTGAATCCTCATTTTTGCCCAGGTTCCTCATACCTCATTTCCTCCATTCCTTACAAGTTTTCATTGAGTGCTCTCACTAAGTTACTTGCACGAGAATTCTCACATCAGGCTCTGATTCTAGGTGATGCAACTTAGTAAAAGGAATTGGCAATGAGTTTCTGTGGTTCCAACAGATAAAGTGTTTTGCTTTGAACTACCAATAAAAATAAGCAAAAAGAAACCTTTTACTTGAAGATATGATGCCCCTTTGTTTATATCTTGTGATAATTGTTGAGTCTGCCAGCCCATAAACAGTTGCCTAAACTTCGTCTATGTTTTCTCCTAGCTTGTGACATATGGAAATATACATTTATATTCCTTATACCCATCTGTTTCTTCACCCTACTTAGCCTATGACGTTGTCTAGTGCTTTAGCTATAGCTACTTTACCCCCTTAAATTTCTCATGCAGAACTGGGTTGCAGACAGAGTATGGCTTCATGACCCACTTCACAAGGCAGCAAGCAGAGAGGCAATCAGAGAACCTGGCCATGTTAACCATGGAGTGGGTTTCTGTAGTCCTCTGGAATAGTAGTACTGAGCTATGAAGACCACATAAAAAGAAATGTAGAGACAGTCAGTCATTTACTTCCCCATTCAATCATGCATTCAGCAATTATGTGTTCAATATTTTCCATATGCCAAGAACTATGCTAGGGCTAGAAACACAGTGGCACCCCTGGCCTAACAGACTTAAACTTTGCCTTCAAAGAGCTTAAATACTATTGGAGAAAAAGAGCTTTCATTCAGTAATTACAATAAATGTTACAGGTTCTGTAATAATAAAAGCAGAAAATGCTCAGTAGCACATGGCAGTCATATAACTCAGCATCCAGTGTATGACTTCCTAGGGGAAACAATGCCCGAACTTGGATATGAAGTTTGAGTCACATTAGCAGAGAAAATTAGAATGTGGAGCGATCACCCCAGACAGTGAAGACCATATTATGAGGCCCAGCAGCAGAAGATGTCTGGAGTGTTTGAGGAAGTAAAGTGCAGTATGGCTGGACGGGGAAGGAAAACGAGGGATGAGACAGAGACTAGAAAGGAAAAGAAAGGGACAGACCGCAAAGCACCTTGTGTTACTTATAACTGAGAGAACAAGATCCTTCTCTCCCACTCCTTCTCTGTGTCAGGCTAACCATAAACTTCTCCACCGTTCGTAGCCACGTGGCTTTCAGAAAACAAAAAAATTACAGTGTACTAGGAGATGTATATATTCATATTTGGTCAGTGACAAAGCAGGGGGCTTGAAAAGCAGTGGCATTTTGAAGGTCTGAGTGTAGCTATGTCCCTTTCCTCTGGTATCAACTCAAGCGTGCTAGGTCAATGTGCTGCAAAGTGCTACCGCATCCTCATGATAACTCACGCTGACGTAGCGCTTAGGCACTTACAAAGATCTTTATCCCTTTTCCTGACTACACTCTTTGCTCTTAGCTGCAAGAGACTAGTCCTTGTTGATTCAAATGGCATTTCCTTTGGGTCAGTCAGATGGGCTATTTCATCATAGTCGCTTAAGGGGACGGGAAAGTGAGGCTAAACCCTTGTAAATGATTTTTGTGAATTAACAGCCAAGAACACATTGGATTTTGGGCACAGTCTAGGTCTCTAGATTCCACGTCCAAATCTCATTCTAAAGCACTGTGCCCATCACATGTGTCCATCTCAGTTCTTCCCCTGGCCTCAGGTCTCCGCAAAGTCGAGGGCTGGATTAAATACTTCAAACTTTGGTTGAAATGTTTAGCTTTTATAACCTGAGGCATGGTATGTGTATCTATGTCTTGTTAGAAAAAAAATGTCTGAAAAAGATTCTTGTCAAAGAAAGAGGGGGAAAAAAAGAGTATCGTGATTTTTAAAGGTTTTGTTTTAAAATTTTTCGAGTTTTCGGTCCTTTCAACATACACGTTACACTAAGAAATAGAAATCAGTAAGTAGGATAATCTCAAATTAAGGACTACTTCAAACAGAAAATTCATGTTTATCTGTTGTGTGATCAGTGGAAATGATGACCAAATGTCTACATACAACTGAATTCTCACGCAATTTATTAAAAAGGTATGTGGATGGAATTTCAATCCAATTAAATTCTGCATGGTACAGTGCCTGGCAAACATTCCATTTTCTAGTTGATGAAATCGTTTTTGTCTTATCTTTCTTGATGGTGATTAAAACCTTTTTTGTTGTTGTTGATTCTCTGTGGGAAATTAAGGACATTTTTGAGAAAATTTTTAAAAGGTTCACATTTTCTCCATGCTGAGTAGGAATAAGTTTTCTCACAGTAAGAGATATTTAGAGATATTGATGTTTTATTATTTTTTTAATTTAATGTTTATTTCTGAGAGAGAAAGAGAGAGAGAGAGAGAGAGAGAGAGAGAGAGAGAGAGTATGAGTGGGGGAAGGGGCAGACAGAGAGGGAGACACAGAATCCAAAGCAGGCTACAGACTCTGAACCGTCAACCCAGAGCCCAACATGGGGCTTGAACCCACAAACCATAAGACCGTGACCTGAGCCAAAGTCCCATGTTTAACCGACTGAACCACCCAGGTGCCCTGAGATACTTATGTTTTAAATCTGTTTCCTTTGTGGTGATCACAAACAGTCATATTGTGCGGGTCCATCACAGATCTTTGATGTGTCTCTGTGATGACATTTCTTTTTCTGAGTAAAGGTCAAAGAGCAGAGAGAAGTGGCCTGGCATCTGACCAGGGCACATTTTATTCAGTAGCCCACAGGGAACAAACACTCTGAAGACAACTGTGAAATAAAAGGGTTCCTTTGAGGTCTTCCCTCATCTGTTGCCAGTGCCCACTTTTACGCCTTGTAGTTCTCCATCTTTATAACAGCTCTCCAATCATTATTTCAGTTGGGGCTGAGCCCTTAGGTACCTGGCCATTGTTGTTGAGTTCTTGTCTCTCCCACAGGGTGTTTGTTTTTTATTTTTTTAATCTTTTTAAAATTTTTTTTAACGTTTATTTATTTTTGAGACAGAGAGAGACAGAGCATGAATGGGGGAGGGTCAGAGAGAGGGAGACACAGAATCTGAAACAGGCTCCAGGCTCTGAGCTGTCAGCACAGAGCCCGACGCGGGGCTCGAACTCACGGACCACGAGATCGTGACCTGGCTGAAGTCGGACGCTTAACTGACTGAGCCACCCAGGCGCCCCTGGTGTTTGTTTTTTAATTCAAAGTTCTCTTTCTTTTTGCTTCCTACTTTACGTATTGTTTGGAAATTCTGTAAGCGTACATTGGTTTTATAACGAGAAAATGAAAAAAAAAAACGTGTCTTCATTTTGTGAAGATGCGGCGTTTGCGGGTGAAATTTTTTAAAAGACTGAATTCTAGAGAAAGATCCATTGGACAAAATAATGGGGAAGACAGATGCTGCTCATTATTCTGTTCTGTTTAATCTGGAGATCGGTCACATGGCTGATGGAAGAGCTGAAAAGACAGCTATAAGCTAGGAAGCCAACATGGTGATTAAGAAGCTATTACTATGTAACAGTAAAGAAACATTGTGAATGATTTAAAATGAAGTTTGCAAAAGATGATTTCAAGATAATGCCATATTTCTTCTGAGACATTTCTAGGAAGATAATCCTGCTTTTGACAGAAATTAGAAACTAGGAGGAAAACCTGGTTTAGAAGGAAGGATCATCTAATGGGTTTTGGTGACGGTGGGAAATCCAAGAAGACATTTTTAATTTTATTATCAGTATTTGACACATAGGAGATACTGGGAATGTGCTTTATTATTATTATTATTATTATTATTATTATGTGAAAAATACCATGAAAAATATCGTGGTTAAACTATCTGTGTAAATTTAATATTTATCAGTAGTGGACAAAATCACAGAGAGAGTATATAAATGATAGATAAAAAGCCAAGGACCAGCCTTAAAGAATGCCCTAATATAAGAGCTGGAGTTAAAAAAAAATTAGAAAAGAAGAGGAAAATAACATATACTGTGCATGTTTGATGAAGCACATACAGTGAGATGCTTTATAAGATGCAAAAACAGTAATTAATAGAAGAATCCTATCTGAGAAAGAAAATCACAAAATTGGAAATATGAGTTTCTCTCTAAAAAGAAAGCAACATTTGGGGCACCTGGGTGGCTCACTTGGTTAAGTAAGTGTCTGACTTCGGCTCAGGTCGTGATCTCGCAGTTTGTGAGTTCGAGCCCTGTGTCGGGCTCTGTGCTGATGGCTCAGAGCCTGGAGCCTGCTTTGGATTCTGTGTCTCCCTCTCTCTCTGCCCCCGCCCCATGCACGCTCTGTCTGTCTCTCTCTCTCTCTCTCAGAAATAAATAAACATTAAAACAAATTTTTAATAAAAAGAAATAAAAAAGAAATCAACATTTAGTTAAAAGGAAGTAATGACCTTTGACCTGAAAATGCTTTTCAAATGTTCAGATACTATGTAAATGTCTTCCTTGACTGATAAGAAAAACTAAATGATAGAAAATATTTATGAACCATGGAAATAAGTAAGGATACCTTCTTTCCCCCAGCTTTATTGAGATATGACTGACATATAACATTGTGCAAGTTTAAAGTATACAATATGTTGATTTGATGCACTTACATATTGCCAAATTATTGTCATCCTTAGCTAATCCTTTCACCATGTCACATAATTACCATTTCTTTTTTTGTGGTGAGAACATGTAAGACCTCTTAACAAGTTTTAAGTAAATAATACAATACTATTAGCTGCAATCACCATGCTGCACATTAGATCCCCAGAACTTGTTAATTTTATAACTGGAAGTTTATACCATTAAGGATCTTTTTTATGACTTAGTTTGGGACAGAAGTTTCAAGAATAATTTTGCTCATGTTCCCATCTCTTTCAAAATTAATAGGTTTCTTCTCATTCTCTGTTTTTCTTTTTGTTTTGTTGTTTGTTTTCGTTTTTGCAAAGAGAAGGAAACTCTTGCTGCCAAATTTTTTATTTCCGAGCTTGCCTCCATCCAGCTAGAGATGTAAACATAGTATTAACACAGATATCAATGATCAGGAGGTTTGTTGCAGGAAATTGTGGAAAGTCATAATCATGTTTTCTACATGACAAATTTTGTGGTGATTTGTGGTTAAAAACAACACAACTTTATTACCCTACAGTTCTGTAGGCTGTAAGTGCCACTGCTGGTGTTGGTAAAGCTGGTTCCTCTGGGGGCCCCATGGGAACATCCCTCTCCTTGCTTTTTTTTTTTTGCAGCTTCTAGAGACCACATACATTCCTTAGATGGTGGCTCCCTTCTTCCATCAACTGGCAATATGCCTTTTTGACATTTGCCTTTGGCAATATGCCTCTCTTCCAGTGTCAGTCCCCCTCTGATCACAGGTGGGAAAGTTCACACTTTTTAAGGACTGGTGATTATATTGGATCCATCTGGTTAATCTAAGATAATTTCCCCATCTCAAGGCCATCTGATTAGCAACCACCATTACATTTTTAACCATAATTCCCTTTTGCCATGTTCACAGATTCTGGTGATTAGGACATAGACATCTTAGGGGAAAGTGAGTGATGGGCATTTGAGGAGGGCGTCTGTTGGGATGAGCACTGGGTGTTGTATGGAAACCAATTTGACAATAAATTATATTTAAAACTTTTTTAAAAATTAAAAAAGAATAAAAAATGCACACACACACACACAAAGGACATAGACATCTTTGGGAGGGAGGCTATTATTTTGCCTGCCATCCATAGGTAAGATATTGTTAATCACTTCAGATATAACTTTATTTAAAAGAAACTTGCTGGTTGTTTAGTTGTGTGTGTGTGTGTGTGTGTGTGTGTGTGTGTGTGTGTGTGTGTTTTCAACTCCTTTCCTAACTGGAAATTTGCTAGACCTTATAGAAACCACAGAGAAACTTCTAGTGTTTGGAATCACTGACTTTTAAATAACGATCTCTCTGCTGCTGCTATTGGTAAGAAGTTTCAATCAAACTAAAGTGTTTATGGAAAAAAATTTTTGAGAGACCATGTATGAGCAAGGAAGAGGGGCAGTGGGAGAGAGAGAGAGAGAGAGAGAGAGAGAGAGAGAGAGGGACAGAGAAACGTAAGCAGGCTCCACACTCAGTGCAGAGTCCAAAGACAGGGGGGCTCAATCCCACAACCCTGGGATCATGACTTGAACTGAAATCAAGAGTTGGACTCTCAACTAACTGAGCCACTCAGGCACCCCATGTTTCTTAAATTTTATGAACATAAAATTCAATGAATATTTTTTCCTCACACATTATTTTCTCATTTATTTCTCATCACAATGCATGATGTAGGCATTATTTTTAATCTCATTATACAGATAAATCTGTGTTCAAATCTCTGATTTGCCTAATAGGTAATATTTTCAGGATTGTAATCCTCACTGCCCGGTCCTGGTCTTTTTTCTATCTTGTTTCTAAAATCCCTTATGTCAATAATATAGGGTTGTTTGTTTGTTTGTTTGTTTGTCTGTTTTAGGATTTGTTTTTACCCACTAGAAAGTTAAATTCCCAAGGCAGAGATTTTGTTGTTTTTGGACTAGGTGTTCAGTGCTATCCACCCCCGAACCCCAGAACCTAGAACAATATCAGGCCCTTTCTCTCTGTTCCACATTAACCCTCAAAGAAGGCAAAGACTAAAGATGGTTTAGAATTGTGGAAGCCAGTTGAGTTGAGGGTGTCTTCTCTGCATTGAATATGATACAATGAACCTACTTTATGGCTCTGTCACTTATGCAACAAGAGGGAGAAACCAACCTGACATATGGATCCCTATTCTAACATCTACGTTAGAATCTAGACAGCAATACAAGCACAGACACAGGTATATATACTCACATTGGTATCAGTAAGGGCTTTCTATGGGCAAGACACTATGTGAATTTGGATAGAAGGGGCAGAAGGAGGAAATCAGTGCATTTTCACTTTAATTACTGTGAGTTCTAATAACTTAGAGTGCCCCTACTCCCAATGAATTTTTATTATGTTGGTTTTTTTCCATAGTCAGAGAAAACATGAGAGCTAGCCAATTATCCCCACTGGTTTGAAAATTCCTTTGAGCACAAGAATCATAAAAAATAATTTGTAAACAACGATTCCACTAAGTCAATAAAAACCTTCGCCAAGTTGATGATAATGACTGCTGTATTCCAATCAGAAGGTACTCTGTGAACACAGTTCCTTTTCTGGTCCTAAGCCCTCACATCTCAGTCCACTTATTTGAGAACACAGGGAAAAGATGAAATGTTGAGAGTCATCTGTAATATGATGTATCCCTCTAAGAGAGGACTTCAAACTAACAATTTGACAAATCCTATTTTAATGGTGCAAAGCTCCTATTTTCTCTATGACTTCATCTTTTCCTGTTGTGCCTTACCTGTTCCACTCCAATAGGTTTCTTCTTGCTATCTTTTTTTTTTATTAATTTTTTTTAACGTTTATTTATTTTTGAGACAGAGAGAGACAGAACATGAACGGGGGAGGGTCAGAGAGAGGGAGACACAGAATCTGAAACAGGCTCCAGGCTCTGAGCTGTCAGCACAGAGCCCGACGCGGGGCTCGAACTCACGGACCGTGAGATCATGACCTGAGCCGAAGTCGGCCGCTCAACCGACTGAGCCACCCAGGCGCCCCTCTTCTTGCTGTCTTGACATGACATGTCTTCAACATGACAGCCATGCTCCCATCTTAGAGTCTTTCCACTTCTGTTTTCCTGGAACACTTTGTTCCAAGACACCCAACTGAGTTACTCCTTCGTCTTCTTCGGGATATTATTTAGATGCAATCTTCTCAGCACAACATTCCTCAGGCACCCTTCATAAAATTGCAAATTCTATATCCTTTTCCTGATTTGTTATTTTTCTTTGTGATACTATTCCTCATCTTTCTTTCTCAGAATTTAAGATCGTGAGACAGAGGATATTTAGTGCACCCTTCAGCAGGTAGAGCTTTCCTAGAAACTCAATAATTATTTGTTTAAAAGAGTAGATTTAAATGACACCTAATCTAATTCCAATGCGTAGCTCTAGTACACACTAAACATGAGTTCTTAAGAATAGGATCTAAATCTCTCTCTCTCATTTATTTTTTAAATTTTTGTATTATTATTATTATTATTATTATTATTATTATTATTATTTTTACTTTGTAGCTCCACAGTGCCTGGCAAAAAAGCAGTCACTTAAATGTTTGATAAATTTAAAGTTGGTGATATTTTATATCACCCCTGGAAAGACTGGGGAAATTATAACTAACTTTAAAGAAATCTGTTGTCATAGAATAGCTTTTGGGTCCCAAGCCTATTTGATTTTATGCAATAATTCATGAAACAGGACGCATTTAGCGCAGTGGGCGATTTTGCAAGGAAGAGGTAATTGGGAAGAGAATTCAGTCCTTTCCTGATAAGAGAGAATTAACTATACTTCCTTTCACTTCAAATAGTTTTACCATATTCAGAATAGGGTGATTTATGCTAGAGAAGAACCTTATATAAATACCACAAAAACACTATTTCTGACAAGAAGCATGGTGTGTGGGAGGAAGTTCTGGCAAAATGGTCACTAACTAAATTCAGCCAAATTTTTGATGGCTTCAGCAGAAAGTATGGGTATATTAAAGAGTCATGCCCAGAATAGAATACTTGAAGGTTGCTTCCGTTTAATTATAGATAGTTCACTGACCTTCCTGATTTCCCAAGCCAGTCTGTTGCCTGTTGGTGGCTCTTGACATAGCACTAAGATAGTGATGCTTTACATTATTGCCAGTTATTCTCCATTGCTGAACTATCTTGCTCAACTGTCTTGCTGAAGCCAACTGAGGTGTGAGTGTCTTCTCTGCATTGAAGATGATACAGTGAATCTGCTTTGTGCCACTGTCACTTACGAAGCAAGAGGGAGAAACCAAGGACCCAGTGGTCAACCTTCCAGGTGGATCCCTATTCTAACATTTACATCAGAACCTAGGCAGCAATATAAGGATAATATATACTCACATTGCTGTGAACGGTCAAAGACTATATACTATGCTACATACAATATATGTGAAATATACTTTTTACACTTCCCACATACTAATACCAACCTGTAATATGAAAAAAAAGGAGGAACAGAATAAATCCAGAAATCCATATATGCTGAGATAATAATAATATTAGGAGACGATTGGTGGATTTTTTTTCTTAGTTTTATTCTGGGTTTATCTCTGTTATCCCCTAAACTCTAAGTATACACATAAACCATAATTTCTGTGTTTTCATCCATTAACAAAGAGAAGAGGGTTTTTGGAGTTTCTTAAATCCAGGATTCAATACGAAAAAGATAAAAAGTATTTCTTAGGTGTTTTTTACCAGACACCAAAATATGGTCTGGTGCTTTTCTAAGATTCTCTTTGAGGTAGTATTGTACCTATTTTCTCTTTTGTGGGTTCTGTCTGTTCAATCCCAATATTATCTCCTTTGCCCTATTTAAATAGTAAGCATTTAAGTAGCAAATTTGTTAATATAAAACAGACAAGATTTTGAAAACTTACATGGGATGACATTTGCTAAGTTCTCTTTCCCTCTAGAAAATAATAATCTAACACAACATAATAATTAAACATTCTCTAATGAGAGTACTTTAAGAGAAGCAGTGTTGAGCTTTCCTATTTCATCTGATTACTTAAAAATGTTTTTATGTATTTACTGTATTTGCTATGTGAACTATATAACTATATTTATATTTACTGTATATAACTATATTTACTAAAGTTAACTGTATTTACCATAACCAAATTTTTCTTTGTTTTTTTCTGGGACATTTTCCTAAAACTCAAATTGCTACCTTCTATCTTTCACTGATATACATATTTATTCCCCTTAAAATGGGAAAGTGCTGGCAGTCAAAAGTTCAAGATAAAATCATAAGATTGTTTTGAAAAGCAGCTATAATTTTCAGACTTAATGATCAACCTAATTGCCTACATTTCCCCTGAGAATTTCTCATATGATTAAGAGAATCAGTTAAAATGGATTTGGTATAATTCAGCTACAAAAAATTGGCTCATACCAATGTAGATGGGAGCACCTCAATTCTCATTGACAAAACAATTGTCTGTGAATCTAGACTGGCTGTGAAATTTTTTGTGCATTAAGAATAGGCCTCTATAATAAATAGTTGTAACAGATGTAGCATAGAAACATAAGATGTGAATAATCGAGGAAGTTCAATGTAAAGTGTATGAGAACTCTATACTATCTTTGTAACTTTTCTTTTTTTATGTCCATTTATTTATTTTGAGAGAGAGAGAGAAAGTGCACGAGAGAGCAAGCCTGAGCAGGGGAGGGACAGAGAGAGAGGAAGAGAGTGAACCCCGAGCAGGCTCTGCACTGTCAGCACAGAGCCTGATGTGGGGCTCAATCTCATGAACTATGAGATTATGAGCTGAGCTGAAATCAAGAACTGGCTGCTCAACCAACTGAGCCACCCAGGCACCCCTCTTTGTACCTTTTCTGTCAATTAAAACTATTCTAAAGTAAAAAGCTTGTTTGCATATGTTTATTTATGTAAAATTATTAAATTTGTACGTGGGTTTATAAACAGAATGTGGCAGAACATGAAGCAGTAAATGCCAACAGCAAAAATCATAAGCCATAAAATCTTAGCATTAACCCTAAGATTCACATAGTGATGAATATCTGACTCAGTCTAGGGGTTTCCTAAAATACACATGTCAGATGACTATTAATACATCAGCTAACTGAATGCTCAGTACCTTTCAAGGCAATACATGTCAGTATCTGACAGCCCTGATTATTAGAAATGGAATTCTTACACCGAGTAAAATGAATTCTTTCTCTCCTTAGGTCATCTTACCTATTAATTAATATGTAGGAAATTCCCGTATCTAAATCACCAGCCGTGTTCTCCTTAGAAATTCCAGGCTTGACTTCCAAATTGTCTTTTATTATCACTACCTGTACAGAGAGTAAACCTCTCTAACTCAATATGAGCTAAATGACCTCTGAATGTCCTTATCCTTTTTACATCTGAATTACCCATGTTATACTCCTATGTACATGAGAAAATAGATTTAATTTTGACCTCTACTTCATACCATATATTTAGTTCTTCAATAATCCATGTACATTTCACTTACAAAAATGTTATTTATGTTAATTTCCCTCATTTCCATTTTGACAGCCTCTGCAAGTCTTCCTTATTTATCCTCCTCCTTTTCTTCCTCTTCTTTATATTGATTCCTGGATGCCAACAACCATTTTTAATATAATCTGTAATTTATGATGTGTTGCCATAATTATCGGATGCATGGGTCTTTTGCTTTACTTATTCTAATGATATAATGCATACTGTGACCACATTACTGAACCCTGGAACTAGAAAATTAACAACCACTTCTCTCTGATCCTAAAACCTTCTCTTCCACTAAATTCCATTTTAAATTTTTTTTTTTTTTTCAACGTTTATTTATTTTTGGGACAGAGAGAGACAGAGCATGAACGGGGGAGGGGCAGAGAGAGAGGGAGACACAGAATCGGAAACAGGCTCCAGGCTCTGAGCCATCAGCCCAGAGCCCGACGCGGGGCTCGAACTCACGGACCGCGAGATCGTGACCTGGCTGAAGTCGGACGCCCAACCGACTGCGCCACCCAGGCGCCCCTAAATTCCATTTTAATATACTTGCTCTTTTTAATGGTTTTATCACATATCTTTATTATCAACGTATATGTTGTTACTCGTTTGTTTTTAGTTTTTATTTAAATTCCAGTTAGTTCATATACAGTGTAATATTAGCTTCAGGAGTAGAATCTACTGATTCATCACTTACATATACCAGCTGGTGCTCATCACAAGTGCACTCACTCCTTAATTCCCATTCCCTATTTTACCCATCCCCCCACCAACCTCCCCTCTGGCAACCATCACTTCTCTGTAGTTAAGAGTCTGTTTCTTGGGGTGCCTGGGTGACTCCGTTGGTTTAGCGACCAACTTTGGCTCAGGTCGTGATCTCTTGGTTCATGGGTTTGAGCACCATAGTGGGATCTGCACTGACAGCTCAGAGCCTAGAGCCTGCTTCGGATTCTGTGTCTCCCCCTCCCCAACTTGTGCCCCCTCCCTCAAAATTAAATTAAAACATTAAAAGAATGTTTCTTGGTTTGCCTCCTTCTCTCTTTTTTTTCCCTTTGCTCATTTGTTTTGTTTCTTAAATTCTACATATGAGAATTTATAAAACTCAACACCCCCAAAATGAATAATCCAATAAAAATTGGGCAGAAGGCATGAATAGACATTTAACCAAAGAAGATACACAGATGGTCTAAAGACACACGAAAAGATGTTCAGCGTCACTCATCAGCAGTGAAATGCAAATCAAAACTAAAATGAGATATCACCTCAGACCTCTCAGAATGGCAAAAATCAGCAACACAGGAAACAACAAGTGTTGGCAAGGATATAGAGAAAGGGGAAGCGCCTTGCACTAGTGGTTGGCCTGCAAACTGGTATAGCCACTCTGGAAAACAGTTTGGAGGTTCCTCTCAAAGTTAAAAATAGAAGTACCCTATTTGCCCAAACAATGCAAAATACTAATTCAGAGGGATTCACACACCCTGATGTTTTTATAGCAGCATTATCTACAGTAGCCAAATTATGGAAAGAGCCTAAGTCTCCACTGAATGGAGAAAGAAGATGTGGTGAACATACAGAATGGAATATTACCCAGCCATAAAAAAGAATGAGCTCTTGCCATTTGCATCCGCATGGATGGAGCTAGAGAGTATTATGCTAAGTGAAGTTAGGTTGGTCAGAGAAAGACAAATACCATATGGTTATTTTTGAATTTAGTAAACAGTGATCATATTTTAGATACTCTTCTGTAATGTTCTTTATTCACTTAACATCAGTACTAATGTACTAATATTCATTTTCATTTGTGCATTATATTCCATTTTGTGAATCTACCATAAGTTATCCATGTTTCTGTTGATCACTGTTTCTTTTTGTTTGTTTCAGCTTGGGTCTTTTAGGAAGAATTGCTATGAACTTTGTCTCCTTCTGTACATAAGTGAGGGTATTTGGGGGACATATGCAAGAATGGACTTGCTCTCTGTGTATACAAATATTTGTTTTAAAATATATAAGCATATTGTTTTCAAGATGATTCTAGCAATTTGTGTTGTCATAAAATATGCAATTATTTAATAGCAAAGTTCCTACTCTCTAAATTTGGTTTGGTTAGACATTAAAATTGGCCAACTAAATGCGAGTATTATTACATCACTTCTGATTTACATTTCCCAAGTAGTAATGATTTTGATATTTATTTTTGTGTATTTATTAGACACATGCATTTTGCCTTTCAAGAACTGCTAGTTTGTGTCTTTCACCAATTTACTCTAATATATATATATTTTTTTCCTTTTTCATTCATTTTTAGGAGTTCTTTGTACATTTTGGGTATGTTTTTTTGAGATGTTTTTTCACAGTTTATAACTTGTCCTCTCTCTTTAAGGTGGAATTGGATGATTAGGACTTTTTAATTTTAAGGTTGTTAACTTCATAATTGCTGATATTTAATGGGTTGTTTCTTGCTTAATAAACCCTTGCCTACATGGTAAGAAAGATTTATGTTATTGTTGATATTATACTGAAGTATAGTTGGCATACAATATTATATTAGTTTAGGTGTAACAACATAGTGATTCAACATGTATTTACATTACAAAATGATCACCACAGGGGCGCCTGGGTGGCGCAGTCGGTTAAGCGTCTGGCTTCAGCCAGGTCACGATCTTGCGGTCCGTGAGTTCGAGCCCCGCATCAGGCTCTGGGCTGATGGCTCAGAGCCTGGAGCCTGTTTCCACTTCTGTGTCTCCCTCTCTCTCTGCCCCTCCCCGATTCATGCTCTGTCTCTCTCTGTCCCAAAAATAAATAAACGTTAAAAAAAAAAAAACTCAAAATGATCACCACAGTAAGTCTAGTTACCATCTGTCACCGTACAAAGTTATTACTATCTTCCCTATACCGTACTTTACACCCTGTGATTTATTTATTTTATAACTGGACGTTTGTACCTCTTAATTCCTTTCACCTATTTCACCCATTCTGTCATGCCCCTCCCTTCTGGCAACCACCATTTTGTTCTGTACTTGTGAGTCTGCTTGTTTTTCTTTGTTTTGTTTTTTAGATGTTACATGAATATGAAATTTTGCAGTATTCATCTTTCTCTGTCTGACTTATTTCACTTCGTGTAATACCATAGAGATTCATCCATGTTGTCACAAATGGCAAGATCCCATTCTTTTTTATGGCTGAGTAATACTCCATTATAATATATAACACATCTTCTTTTTTTTTAAATAATTTTTTTAACTTTTATTTACTTTTGAGACAGAGAGAGACAGAGCATGAATGGGGGAGGGTCAGAGAGAGAGAGCGAGACACAGAATCTGAAACAGGCTCCAGGCTCTGAGCTGTCAGCACAGAGCCCGATGCGGGGCTTGAACTCACGAGCCGTGAGATCATGACCTGAGCCGAAGTCGGACACTCAACCGACTGAGCCACCCAGGCGCCCCACACATCTTCTTTATTTATTCATCTATTAATGGACACTTAGGTTGCTTCCATATCTTGGCTATTGTAAATAATGCTGCAGTAAACATAGGGGTGCATATATCTTTTTGAATTAGTGCTTTTGTTTTCTTCAGATAAATACCCAGAAGTGGAATTAATTACTAGATTTTATGGTATTACTATTTTTAATTTTTTGAGGAAGTTCCATACTGTTTTCCATAGTGGCTGCAACAAATAAATTACCCCCAACAGTACAGCAGGGTTGCCTTTTCTCCACATCTCTCTAACCCTCATCATTTCTTGTCTTTTTGGTAATAGCCATCCTAATAGGTGTGACACCACCCTTATTGTGGTTTTGATTTGCAATTCTCTGATGATTAGTGATATTGAACATCTCTTCATATGTCTGTTGGCCATTTATTTGTCTTTGGAAAAATGTCTATTCAGGCCCTCTTTCTTTTTTTTTAATGTTTATTTATTTTTGAGAGAGAGTGTGTGTGCACACAAATGGGAGGGGCAAGGAGAGAGGGAGACACAGAATCTGAAGCAGGCTCCAGGCTAGGAGCTGTCATCATAGAGCCCAGTGAGGGGCTTGAACCCATGAACCATGAGATCATGACCTGAGCTGAAGTCAGATGCTCAACTGACTGAGCCCCCTAGGCACCCCCTCTGTTAATTTTTTAATCAGATTCTTTGGGGGTTTTAGTGTTCAGTTGTATGAATTATTTATATACTTTGGATACTAACTCCTTATCATATGTATAATCTGCGAATACCTTCTCCCATTCAGTAGACTGGTTTTTTGGTTTTTTGGTTTTTTTGTTTTTGGCTGATGTTTGCTGTATAATTTTTTTTTGTTTAATGTAGTCCCAATTTTGTTTTGTTTTGTTTGCTTTTTTGTCCTTACCTGAGGAGACAGATCCAAAAAACTATTGCTAAGATCAATGATCAAGAGATTACTATCTACATTTTTTAGGAGTTTTATGGTTTCCAGTCTTACATTTAGGTCTTTGATCTGTTTTGTGTTTATTTTTGTATATGGTGTAAGAAAGTAACTCAGTTTCATTCTTCAGCTGTTCAGTTTTCCAGAAACCATTTATTGAGGAGACTGACTTTTCCCCATTGTATATTGTTCCCTCCTTTGTCATAGATTAATTGAGCATGTAAGCCTGGGTGTATTTCTGTTCTGTTGACCTATGTGTCTCTTTTTGTGCTGCTATCATACTGTTTTGATTACAATTGCTTTGTAGTAGAGTTTGAAATCTGGGATTGTGATACCTACAGCTGCGTTCTTATTTCTCAAGATAGCTTTGGCTATTTGGGGTCTTTCGCAATAGCATACAAATTTTGGGATTGTTTGTTCTAGCTATGTGAAAAATTCCATTGAAATTTTGATAGGGGTTGCTTTGAGTCTGTATACTGGTTTGGGTAGTATGGGCATTTTAACAATATTCTTTCAATTCATGAGCATGGGTATCTTTCCCTTTATGTGTGTCATCTTTAGTTTCTTTCATTAGTGTCTTATAGTTTTCATAGTAGAAGTCTTTCACCTCCTTAAATTTATGCCCAGGTAACTTATCCTTTTTTATGCAATTGTAAATGGGATTGGTTTTTTAATTTCTGTTTCTGATAGCTTATTAGTGTATAGTAATACAACAAATTTCTGTATATTAGTTTTGTATCCTGCAACTTTACTGAGTTCATTTATTAGTTCTAATAGTGTGTGTGTGTGTGTGTGTGTGTGTGTGTGTGTGTAGTCTTCAGGGTTTTTTATGTGTGGTTTTATGTCATCTGCATATGGTGACAGTTTTACTTCTTCGCTGATTTAGGTGCCTTTTATTTCTTTTTCTTATCTGATTGTTATGGCTAGGACTTCCAGTACTGTGTTGAATAAAAGCAGTAAGAGTGGACACTCTTGCCTGTTCCTGATCTTAGAGGAAAAGTATTAAACTTTTCACCATTGAGGTGAGGCCTCATATACGGCCTTTAGTAGGTTGAGGTATGTTCCCTTTGTACCCACTTTGTTGAGAGGTTTTATCATAAATGGATGTTGAATTTTGTCAAATGCTTTTTCTCCATCTATCGAGATGATCAAATGATTTTTACCATTCATTTTGTAAATGTGGTGTACCATATTGAATGATTGTGGGTATTGAATCATCTTTGCATCCCTGGAATAAATCCCACCTGATCATGGTGTCTGATGCTTTTAATGTGTTCCTGAGCTCAGTTTGCTAATACTTTGTTGAGGATTTTTGTAGTTATGTTTATCAGGCATATGAAGGATGTTTATATTTCCTTTAAAAATTTTTGCTTTATGTATGCAAGTTCTTAGCTCACTTGGGGTTAATTTTTGTGTATGCTAGAATCCAACTTCCTTTTTCTTCTATAGGATAACTTATCTCTATGATCTGTAACAATACACTTGTCACTTATCAAACTTCCATAAATTTGTAGATATGCTTCTCCATTATCTATTTATTTTGATGGATCAGTCTACTATCCAAATGCCAAAATGGCCTTCACTTCTAGGGCTTTATAATTAGTGTTAATATCTGATATGGTAATCTGCTTCCCTGTATTTATTTTTCCTTTCAGAAGTACAGCAGGGGCTCAGTCAGTTGAGTGTCCAATTTTGGTTCAGGTCATGATCTCTCAGTTCATGAGTTCGAGCCCCACATTGGGCTCTGTGCTGACAGCTCAGAGCCTGGACTCTGCTTTGGATTCTGTGTCTCTCTCTCTCTCTGACTCTCCCCTGCTCGTGCTCTGTCTCTCTCTGTCTCTCAATAAATGTTAAAATTTTTTTTTAAAAAGTACAGCAAAACCCTTGGTTTGCAAGCATAATTCATTCCGGAAACATGCTTGTAATCCAAAGCACTTGTATGCCAAAGTGAATTTCCCCATAAGAAATAATGGAAACTCAGATGATTCGTTCCACAACCCAAAATATTCATATAAAAATGATCACAATACTGTAATATAAATACAAAACAATAAAATACAAAATATAAAGAAAAATAAGCAAATTAACCTGCACTTACCTTTGAAAAACTTCGTGGCTGGTGTGAGGGAGAAAAGACAGAGGAGGGTTATTGCATAGGATGACTTTCACTAACAGAGTCATTGCTATCTATTGGCTCAATGGAGTCTTTCTCTTTTGGTGCAACTTTAACAAAGAACCTATCTAATGACCTAGAATGAAGCAAAGCCTTCCTAAGCTCACTCTTGTATGGAAAAGCAAAGGCCTGTCCATAGGTGCTTTGAAGTGACAAAAATACGCCAGTACCAGTTGTGGGCACCTTCCAGTGTTCTGAAAAATCACCGATTTCTGCCAAACACCACGGCCTGAGACTGAGCATCCCAGCATAGGAGATGATCACCCATATTCCCTCAGCAAAAGGCTGGGGGGTGGGGAGAAAGAGAAGAACCATTGGCTCAGTTGTGATCATGTGACATCCAGCATCAAGTACTACTTGTATTGCAAGACATTGCTTATTTATCAAATTAAAATTTATTAGAAGTGTTTGCTCATATTGCAGAATACATGCAGAACAAGTTACTCGCGATCCAAGGTTTCACTGTATCTTGAGATTTTATGGCCATGTACCTTTCCATATAAGTATGAAATGAAAATTCTGTGTCATACTTAGTGAAAAATCTGGTAATAAATTTTTATTACAGTATCATTGAATCTATAGCATTTAGGGAGTATTGCTATTTCTACAACTATAATTTCATTGATAAACACAGAACCTCTTTCCTTTTGTCTTTCTTATTAAATTTTAGTAAGATTTTTTAAATATTGGTTTTCTATACCTTTTGTCAGAATGTTCCCACTTTTTTTAGTTCTTGCTTTTTATTATTGTAAATAGTGCCTATTCTTAAAAATCCTTTTATTAGAAAATTATTGATATACAAAAAATATTCATATCAAAAGGGTGTAGCTGAATGAGTTTTAACAGAACATACTTGTGTAACCAGCATCAAATCAAGAAAGAGAACATTAATTGATGTCTTTTTAAAATTACCTTTTTTCAATCAGACAACAAAAGGAAATCAAAGGCATCAAAATTGGCCAAGATGAAGTCAAGCTTTCGCTTTTTGCAGATGACATGATATTATACATGGAAAATCCGATAGACTCCACCAAAAGTCTGCTAGAACTGATACAGGAATTCAGCAAAGTTGCAGGCTACAAAATCAATGTACAGAAATCAGTTGCATTCTTATACACTAACAATGAAGCAACAGAAAGACAAATAAAGAAACTGATCCCATTCACAATTGCACCAAGAAGCATAAAATACCTAGGAATAAATCTAACCAAAGATGTAAAGGATCTGTATGCTGAAAACTATAGAAAGCTTCTGAAGGAAATTGAAGAAGATTTAAAGAAATGGAAAGACATTCCCTGCTCATGGATTGGAAAAATAAATATTGTCAAAATGTCAATACTACCCAAAGCTATCTACACATTCAATGCAATCCCAATCAAAATTGCACCAGCATTCTTCTCGAAACTAGAACAAGCAATCCTAAAATTCATATGGAACCACAAAAGGCCCCGAATAGCCAAAGGAATTTTGAAGAAGAAGACCAAAGCAGGAGGCATCACAATCCCAGACTTTAGCCTCTACTACAAAGCTGTCATCATCAAGACAGCATGGTATTGGCACCAAAACAGACACATAGACCAATGGAATAGAATAGAAACCCCAGAACTAGACCCACAAACGTATGGCCAACTCATCTTTGACAAAGCAGGAAAGAACATCCAATGGAAAAAAGACAGCCTCTTTAACAAATGGTGCTGGGAGAACTGGACAGCAACATGCAGAAGGTTGAAACTAGACCACTTTCTCACACCATTCACAAAAATAAACTCAAAATGGATAAAGGACCTAAATGTGAGACAGGAAACCATCAAAACCTTAGAGGAGAAAGCAGGAAAAGACCTCTCTGACCTCAGCCGCAGCAATCTCTTACTCGACACATCCCCAAAGGCAAGGGAATTAAAAGCAAAAGTGAATTACTGGGACCTTATGAAGATAAAAAGCTTCTGCACAGCAAAGGAAACAACCAACAAAACTAAAAGGCAACCAACGGAATGGGAAAAGATATTTGCAAATGACATATCGGACAAAGGGCTAGTATCCAAAATCTATAAAGAGCTCACCAAACTCCACACCCGAAAAACAAATAACCCAGTGAAGAAATGGGCAGAAAACATGAATAGACACTTCTCTAAAGAAGACATCCGGATGGCCAACAGGCACATGAAAAGATGTTCAGCGTCGCTCCTTATCAGGGAAATACAAATCAAAACCACACTCAGGTATCACCTCACGCCAGTCAGAGTGGCCAAAATGAACAAATCAGGAGACTATAGATGCTGGAGAGGATGTGGAGAAACGGGAACCCTCTTGCACTGTTGGTGGGAATGCAAATTGGTGCAGCCGCTCTGGAAAGCAGTGTGGAGGTTCCTCAGAAAATTAAAAATAGACCTACCCTATGACCCAGCAATAGCACTGCTAGGAATTTATCCAAGGGATACAGGAGCACTGATGCATAGGGCCACTTGTACCCCAATGTTCATAGCAGCACTCTCAACAATAGCCAAATTATGGAAAGAGCCTAAATGTCCATCAACTGATGAATGGATAAAGAAATTGTGGTTTATATACACAATGGAATATTACATGGCAATGAGAAAAAATGAAATATGGCCTTTTGTAGCAACGTGGATGGAACTGGAGAGTGTGATGCTAAGTGAAATAAGCCATACAGAGAAAGACAGATACCATATGGTCTCGCTCTTATGTGGATCCTGAGAAACTTAACAGGAACCCATGGGGGAGGGGAAGGAAAAAAAAAAAAAAAGAGGTTAGAAAGGGAGAGAGCCAAAGCATAAGAGACTGTTAAAAACTGAGAACAAACTGAGGGTTGATGGGGGGTGGGAGGGAGGAGAGGGTGGGTGATGGGTATTGAGGAGGGCACCTTTTGGGATGAGCACTGGGTGTTGTATGGAAACCAATTTGTCAATAAATTTCAGAAAAAAAAAATAAAAAAAAATAAAATAAAATGCATGTTCTTTTTAAAAAGAGAAAAAAAAATAATAAAATTACCTTTTTTACTTTGTTGCATGTTTTGTGCAGCTATCTATTTTGTAAATGATACTTGTGATTAAGACGACTAAAATTCTCAGGACAGAGTGCCAGGGAGGAGAGCGAGAGCACTTTACAAGAGAGCGACCTGAAGATTTGACAGCTGAAGACTCTGCAAAGACTTGAGAACTTCAGCCTTCCTCTCAGACCATCATTTCTAAAGCACTGAGGCATGAGCCTGTGGCAATAATAGGGTTTAATATGTTTGCTTCCCATTTCTTAGCATTGCTGACCTTTGTTACCTGATGTGCAATGCTTGCAAGCCAGCTTTCACATATTTTGTTCTTTTTTTTTCTGATTGTTTCCAGTGGAATGTTAAATGTGGCTTCTGTTATCCCATCTTGAAAGAACTTGAATTTTCTTTCCTGCTTTCATTTTACCTCTCTCTCTCCCTCTGTCTGGTAAAACAAAGAACACATAAGCTAGAGGAGGGAAAGTATTGTACAGAATTCGAGTGCAGAAAAACCCGTGAAAAAGAAAGTGGGGGAGTCTAGAACAGACACTGAAGTATGAGATTGGCTTTCTGAAAAACAAATAGTGTACATTTGACCCACTGGCATGCACCTTTGAAGAGAAGGTCATTAATAGGTCATCATAATTCTCTAAATCTAACAGAAAACAGTTTTATATTTCAAGGTGAAATATAAAAGTGATACTTATAAAATATTAGGAATATTGGATATATTTATAGCTGACATGGAAGTGTCATAAATAAACTCAGATCCCAAAAGGCTCTACTCATGCTGTTTTCTTAGTTTTGTTATCCTGAATGCCACATTTCCAAATCCCACTCAATCTTGGAAGATTAGTTTAAGTCCTACCTTTACCAGAAAGCCTTCCAAGCAGCTCTAAGCTTTTTAAAATTGTAGCATTTATGACAGAAGAAAGCATTCCAGTGTTTTATGTTATTCTATCATGTATTATCGATTTCTTTATATCTTAAAATCCTGTGACAACAGAAATTAACTATTTTCTCCACATTGTTAGATGTCTGCATACCTTTCTTCACCTTTTTCCGATGGCTGTTATACTAATTTACTGGATATCATCTAAATTATAATGTTATATTTATTACATACTATGTATAATAACTGTTTAGTTTAGGTTTTAAATTTCAGTCTGCCTTCAGAGGTTAGATGTAACCAAAAGAAATAGCTTTTAGTCATGCTGTTGTTTTTTTTTTTTAACGTATCTATTGTTAATAAAGGCTGCTTGTGAAAGGCCAGTAATGTGAGCTTTAAGTCAAATACAGAGGTAAAGAACACTAATAGCAGAAATCCAGGCTAAAGTCCTTTAGATGGAGCCAATAACCAGCAAAAAGACAGAGAAACAGAAAATGTCAAGTGTAGCCAGGAATAGGATTGTAGCTGAGATGTAGAACCAAGTTTCAGGAACAAAATGAAATCTGATGGAAACAGGATAGATGGGGAAAGTATGAAGAAAGGCAAGGAAAGTTGTTACAATCTGTCCAACTTTTTAGTGCACTGGAGAATTTCTTGGATCGTGTGGTAATGATCCAGATTTTTCCCCAGTGTGAATATTTAATTAAGTCAGCACCTTTGATTTAAAAACCCTCCTCTCCCCCACTGTATTGTATAACACTATTGCCATTAATCGGGTGATCATTTATGTGTAGGTCTGTTCTGTTCCATTTGTCTATCTTTGAAAGTTTATATTTACATATCCTCAGAATTAAATTGCTAACCTCCACAAAAGGAAAACTTCTAGGATCCTGATTGGGCTTTGTTTACATATATAGATCAATTTGAGGGGACTGATATTATTACTCTAGTGAATTTTCCAACATGTACATGGTTTACAATTCCATTTATTTAGGTCTTCTTTGTTTTTTTCTCCACAATGATTTGTAATTTCCTGAGCAGAGGTACTTTTCACATAACTACCAGATGATTTCTGTCTTTTATAACTATCCTTTTAATGTCTTTACTGATAGGCTGTTCAGGGTTGTTTTTTTTTTTTTTAATTATATTGCTTAATACTGAAGTTTTGGGTTTTTTGGTTTGGTATGTTTTTTTTTTTTTAAAGTAGGCTCCACACCTAGTATAGAGCCCAATATAGGGCCCAAACTCATGATCCTGAGATCAAGACCTGAGCTGAGATCAAGAATCTGATGTTCAACTGACTGAGTCACCCAGGTGCCCCAATGCTGAAGTTTCTAAAAAACATTTGCATAACCTTGGAAAGTTCCTTTATGGCTCTTCCTAGTTAATCCTGAACCCACCCCAACCAGATATAATACATTTAAATTTTTTTTCTACTATTATATAATATTTTTTCCATTGTCAGGGCGCCTGGGTGGCTCAGTCAGTTAAGCTTCCAACTTCCGCTCAGGTCATGATCTTATGGTTCGTGGGTTTGAGTCCTGCATTGGGCTCTGTGCTGACAGCTCAGAGCCTGGAGCCTGCTTCGGACTGTGTCTCCCTCTCTCTCTGCCCCTTCTGCCACTCATTCTCTCTCTCTCTCTCTCTCTCTCTCAAAGATAAATAAACATTAAAAATTTAAATAAATATTTTTTCTATTCTTAAATCTTATATAAATGAAATCATACAATGTGTACTCTTGCTTATAGCTTCTTTATTCAACAGTATTTTTGAGACTCAACAGTATTTTTGTTGCATATATAAGTAGTTTATTTTTACTTCTGATTAGTATTATGTTTTTGTACTATACCATAATTTTTTAATCTATTTTCTTGCTTATGACATTTTGATTATTTCCTATTTTTTATTATTAAGTGTAGAGCAGCTTTGGGTATTCTTACACAAATATTTTATAGACATATATCTTTATGTAATTTTAGTAAGATATTTACCTAAGTTTGGGATTCATAAGTTATCTGGCAGTGTGTGTTTAAATTTATTGGAAATTCCCAGTTTCCCAAAGTTGTTTATTACTTTATATTCCCATGAGTAATATAGTAGAGTTCAAGTGACTCTGTGTTTTTGTCAACACTTGACATGATCAGTCTTTTAATTTTGCCCATATTGGTGAGTATGGAATACTATCTTATTGTGGTTTTATTTTTAATAACCCTAGTGACTAATAATTTTGATCACCTTTTCATATGGTAGTTGTTGCCTCAGATATCTCCTGAAGATATCTCTTCAAGACTTTAAGCAACTTTTTTTTTTAACAAAGAGGACTACCTTTTTATCATTGAGTTCTTTATATATTCTAGATACAAATCCTTTGTTAGATATATGTATTATATATATATTTTTTCCCAGTCTCTGGCTTGCTTTTTCACTTTCTTAACCTTTTTTTATTCTTTTTAAAATCTTTATCCTTTTTCCTTTGAAATAATTATAGATTCATCAGAAGTTGCAAAAAAATATATACAGGCAGGTCCTGTGTTTTTTTTTTTTTCACCCGATTTTTTCCAGTGGTAACAACTTGCATAACTATAGGACAATATTGACACCTGGAAAATGACTTTGACACAATCCACAAAGCTCATTTAGATTCTACATGTATGTTTTACATACACGTGTGTGTGTATGTGTGTGTGTATTTCCATGCAATTTTATAATGCATAGATTCATATAACTACCATCACAAAGAAGATAGAGAACTGTTCCATACTTCAGGATACAATATGCAGCACATATACATTTTTGAATGACATTTAATTACGTTAGCCATGGGTAATGCAAAAATTATAATATCACTTATTGATAGGGGAAAAATAGAATGATTTTTCCCTTTCCTATAAAAGTTTAACTTATTAAAGAATAAAAATCATTTTGGAGTTGTTGCAGGCTTTGGATTAGTGTGATTCTATTCTAATTTATATCAATAAGAAATATGGACTGTTGGAACAGAAATTCAATTAACAATGCATGTACCTTGATAACAGAATAAGATTTGTGTTAGTTTCCTGTGACTGTTGGAAAAATTCTCAAATCTGATATGCTTCAGTATGAAGGAGTGTCTGCCTCTAAGTAGATTTATAAGAAACAGACTTCTGCAAATGGATCCAACAAAAAGCAATGTATACTGATGACAGATCACACCCAACAGGTGGCTCAGAGTGATGCCAATGGAAGCCCCGAGAGACAGAGAATTATTGTCAGACATTCCTCTGTTGATTCATGGAGACCCTTGAAAATCAATAGCCATGAACTAGTCATTGTCATCCATTTCTAGTGATTTTAGTTGAGGAAAACTTTGAAAAACCAAATGGAAAAGCTTCTGAACACTTAAGTCCTAGGAAAGTCATCATTTAAATTTAAATTTTTAGAAGTAGTTCACATTATTTTTTTTCAACGTAAACTTTTCCATTATTAAAATTGTTTTTAATTAACATACAGTGTTCTATTAGTTTCAGATGTATAATATAGTGATTCCACAATTCTATCCATTATCCAGTGCTTATCACAATAAGTGTACTCTTAATCCCCATCACCTATTTCACCCATCCCCACCACCCACCTACCTTCTGGTAACCATCAGTTTGTACTCTAGAGTTGAGTCTGTATTTAGACTTTTTCTTTGTTCATTTGTTTTGTTTCTTAAATTCCACTTTAAAAAAATTTTTTTTTAACGTTTATTTATTTTTGAGACAGAGAGAGACACAGCATGAACGGGGGAGGGGCAGAGAGAGAGGGAGACACAGAATCGGAAGCAGGCTCCAGGCTCTGAGCCATCAGCCCAGAGCCCGACGCGGGGCTCGAACTCGCGGACCGTGAGATCGTGACCTGAGCTGAAGTCGGACGCTTAACCGACTGAGCCACCCAGGCGCCCCTTAAATTCCACTTTTGAATAAAATCATATGATCTTTCTCTGACTTACTTCACTTAGCATAATATCCTCTAGATCCATCCATGTTGTAGCAAATGACAAGCTTTCACTCCTTTTTAATGGCTGAGTAACATTTTATATAAGATATAAAAGATATATGCACCCCTATGTTTATTGCAGCATTTACAATAGCCAAATTATGAAAGCTGCCCAAGTGACAATCAATATAACCACATCTTCTTTATCCTATCATCTATTGATGATCACTTGGGCAGCTTTCATAATTTGCCTATTGTAAATAATGCTGCAATAAACATAAGGGTGCATATATCTTTTTGAATTAGTGTTTTGTATTCTTTGGGTAAATACCCAGAGTGGAATTACTGATAATTCTAAGTTTTTTTAGGAACTTCTATAGTGTTTTCAACAGTGGTTGCACCAATTTGCAACCCTTTCAAGTGCACAAGGGTTCCTTTTTCTTCACATCCCTGCCAACACTTGTTTCTTATGTTTTTTATTTTAGTCATTCTGACAGGTGTGAGGTGATATCTCATTGTGGTTTTGTGTTGTATTTCCATGATGAGTGATGTTGAGCATCTTTTCATGTGTGTATTGCCCATCTGTAAGTCTTTTGGGGAGAAATGTCTGTTCATGTCTTCTGCCCATTTTTAATTGGGTTATTTGTTTTTTGGGTGTTGAATTCTTTAGTTCTTTATATATTTTGGATACTAACCCTTTATAGGATATGTATTTTACAAATATCTTCTCCTATTTGGGAGGTTGTTTTTCAGTTTTGTTGATTGTTTTCTTTGCTGTGCAGAAGCTTTTTATTTTGATGTAGACCCAATACTTTATCTTTGCATTTGTTTCCCTTGACTCAGGAGACATATCTAAAAAATATTGCTATGGTTGATGTCAGAGAAATCACTACCTGTGCTCTCTTTTAGGGTTATTATGGTTTAAGGTCTCACATTTAAGTCTTTAATCCATTTTAAATTTATTTTTGTGTGTGGTGTAGTAAGAAGGTGATCCAGTTTCACCTTTTTGCATGTAGTTGTCTAATTTTCCCACCATTTGTTGAAGAGATTGTTTTTTTTCCCCCAATGCATATTCCTGCTTCCTTTGTCGATGATTAGTTGGCCATATAATTATGGGCTTATGTCTGGGTTTTCTATTGTATTCTATTGAGCTATGTGTCTGTTTTTGTGCCAGCAACATACTATTTTGATTACTAGAGCTTTGTAGTATATCTTGAAATCTGGGATTGTGATACCTCCAGTTTTTTCTTCTTTTTCAAGATTTCTTTGGCTATTCAAGGTCCTTTGTGGTTCCATATAAATTTTAGTATTCTTTGTTCTAGTTCTATGAAAAATGCTGTTTATATTTTGATAGGGATTGCATTCAATCTGTAGATTGCTTTGGGTAGCTCGGACATTATAATATTTATTCTCCCAGTCCATAAACCTGAACTCTTATACAAAATTCCAAATTAAAAAACTAACAAAAACAGATCACATTTTGCAATGGGAAGAGGAGATCCTAAAAGCCAACTTCTCCACGAGCAGTATCAACTCCATGGGTTCTTCTTAGATATTGAGAGTAAGTACATAAAAAATAAATATAAAAATAACAACTTTTCTGGAGGATATTACTTACTATAGGTCCAATTACATCCGTGCATTCATCATTACTCTCTTCCTTTCAAACTGAGTTACATCCCCTGTGACTTTTTTTTGGGAAATGTTATGATAATTAACCACACCTGGTGGGTAATCACAAAAGTTGGGAACTCAGGAAGGCAGTCTCTAAAGTTGTACATTTTGACTACACTTTTGCAACAACAGAGTGTCAATCTAAACCCACCCTTTGCCGTATTCATTACCTTTGGAGAGAAGTCTTAGAAACATGCATTCCCAAGAGTTCTTCCGAGGACAATGACTGAACCTTCTATTTTTTGTTTTTTTTTGTTTTGTTTTGTTTTGGTATCTTTGATATCAAATGTGTGTATTGCCCATCTGAGGGCATATTTAATTCCTGGTAGGACCCACAGCTATCTTGCATCTGGCAGGTGCTCAATGAATATTTGTAGTGGTAAGGAGGGGGGACTTGGAGCCAGAAACGTGGGGTTTGAATGTCTCAGCTAATAAATTGGTAAAGCCAATCCACCTCTTTAGTTTTTCAGTCCCTATATAGCTAAATAAGGATGATAGTTTTAAACTAGAAGGAAGGGGGTTGTGAGAATTAGAAGTAACATCCATAACATCTGGTATATTATACGGCACTTAGTAAGCCTCTGAAATGCTTACTTAAAAATGTTGCTTTACATTTTTAATGGATATTGTTAAATTCATTGCTGAATTATTTCATTATTTCATTATACCTAATTCAATTTAATAAATGCTGTTAGTCTACTAAAAGTACCTTTATTTTTACCTAGACTTTAGAGATTTGAGAAAGAATCATTTCTTTATGATTTGGCTAACTTTATTTGTGCAAGAGAAAAATATTAACATGGGCTGGAACTCCAGAAAAATTCAATTCCATGAATCCTGAGGAATTACTTCAAGGGGATGAACCAACACACAGCCATAGATAGTGTCACTAAAACTCAGATAATTTACTCCCTTATATTAAATAATATGTAGATAAAACAAAATACCTAATAAGTTCTCAAAAATAAGTTAGTCTCTATTTTGTAGTTGGAGTCATCCTGTAATATTAGATATACAATGTTAATTCTAACCTTTTATTTTCTAGTTTATCAGTTTCTCCGATATGGTAACCAAATTTTATGCTTGATGATATAATGTAATAAAATGTATTAACCCCAATTGCCCCAGACACTCCTAATCAAAATAACTTTAAGGCAAGCTTTCAATGGTGCACTGACAGAAGACATTAATGAGTATGACTTAAATATAGAATCAAGCAGTGCTAATATGTCATTTGCTAAACTGGCAGATGATATGGGATCACTCTGTCAACCTTATAGGTGTAATTTAGAGGTATGCAACATAATTAAACCTTCTAAGGTACCTAGATCTACCTAACACAACTGAAACTTTATGTCGTCTGGAGCTTTGATTGGTACAGCTTTTGTATCGTCTGAACTGTTTGTTATTACATATACTAAGAAAGACTGTGCTTCAGAGCAGAGAGCTCCAGCACTGTTATAACAACTTCTTTCCATTGTCCTGACACTGAGCCATCAATGCAGTCCCCTTAAGTTTAACTATTTTGAGGTAAGTGATTCAGAGAAAATTCAAATTCAGCTGTTGACCTTGTTAGTAGATCCTAACTTCAGGTGCTAACTTGTATACAAAAAAAAAAGCTGAAACAAACTTACCATCTTGACAAATTGTTGTATAAATTAAATGGCTTGTGTCAGAAACAGAAGGTTTTCGGGGTATGCTATCTATTTAAATTTCAATTTATTTCTACGGCTCAAGCAAAGAAAGAGTACTCCAGTATTTCTTTTGGCTCTCATGAGGCCTATGAAACCAAGTGCAGTTTGTTCTTGGATTGGGAAAAGGGCTTGATTTTATAAGAATTGCCATTTCCTCCTACTCACTGCTCCATTCACAGAACAGCTGTTAGCAACAGGATATGTGGGAATTTTTGTTATCAGAACATAATAAACATCATTCTCCAGCAAAGCCCAGGAAGTAGGGTGAAAAGGCTCAGTCCCATTAGGTTGTAAAGTGTAGCAGAATATTCTTCAAATGTGACACACTCTTCGTGTTGACTGAGCAACCTATTTGGCAGGTAGAAATTCCTAACAGTTAATACAGAAACAATAACAACAGAAATCACAAAATCAAGCTTTAATATATGCTGGTTTTGAAAAGAAAATGGATGGGAGAACTCAGAGAAATCAAATTTCAGATATGACAGGAATCTAACAAGACTTTGAAGTAGTTGATTTTCTAAATTCGAGTGGCTTCCTTTCTATTTCTTTCTCTTTCTTTCTTTCTTTCTTTTGTTCTTTCTTTCTTTCTTTCTTTCTTTCTTTCTTTCTTTCTTCCTTTCTTTCTGATGCTAGGGTTAAGGTGGAAACTAAGTAAATCTTATGCTCTAAACTGACTATAGCACTGGAAGAATGACTAAGATTGAAAGAGGTGAATTAGGGTAGGAATGGTTGGATCAGTGATGCAGGGCCCTAGGGGTGATAGGCAAGATTAATCCAGCAATGACAGATAAATGGGATAAGGGATGAAAATTACAGATGAGTTTAGAGCAGCATGAGGTCATAATTAACGTTTACCTGGAAATAATATGAATATAAATCTGTTACCAGATAAATATGATTCTCACTGAAGATGAGTCAAACATGCAGTAAGAAGGGAATGGCACCAAATGTAAAGTAAATATTCTGCTAAACAAAACTATAGAGGGATATGCTGTTAAGAAATACAGTAAATCTCAAATCTTGGAAACAACTTTGCCTAGCTGAAAGAGAAATAGAGGTTAGGATATGGATGGACTTTAATACTACTTTGACTAATAACAGTATGGATATAGGTAAGCCAGTTTACTGCCTTTGAAGTCAGTGTAGCAATATGTGCTCTTTTTAATTAGTTGAAAAGTACTAGTTGAGGGGCGCCTGGGTGGCTCAGTCGGTTGGGCATCTGACTTCGGCTCAGGTCACCATCTCACGGTTCGTGAGTCCGAGCCCCGCGTCGGGCTCTGTGCTGACAGCTCGGAGCCTGGAGCCTGCCTCGGATTCTGTGTCTTTCTCTCGCTCTGCCCCTCGCCTGCACACGCTCTGTGTCTCTCTGTCTCTCAATAATAAATAAACGTTAAAAAATTTTAAAAAGAAAAGAAAAATGTTAGTTGAACACAAATTTTATGCCCAAAGCTATATGCTACGTGCTGAGGTTAGGTAGTATCTGTGGGGGATCACAGGAACAAAGAAGCTCAAAGAACCAAAGATACTGAGGTAGTCAACTGGTTAGGGAACACAAAACAAACACAAAAGAACAATTGGGAACTAAGTTAGATGATGTTTATGCCTAGTGTTATAGAACTCATCTTTTTATATCTCAGGTGTGATTTTTAGGACAAAATAAAATAAAATTCTTTTAAATCAAAGATGTTAAATATGTATCTAGGGTGATTTGGACTCAGAAAGAACTGGGCTAATTTCCTGACCTCTAAGAGCTGCGTGAGCTACTGTGGGTCATTTATCTAAACTCTTATTAGTTAACTATAAAACAAGAATAGTATCATTGTTGTCTTGTGACTTAATAAACTAATGCACTTAGAACATTTAACACTGTGCATGACAGCTAATAAACATTAAATAATTGACACTTTAAAGTAATAAATTTAAAGTAATAAATAAATTACTTTATTTACTGGTGGGATTATAATATTAAAAATGGAATAAAACAGATAATATACCCATCTTATATTTATAAAGTATGACAGCTTTTCATTCTTTTATCTTGCATTATCCCATGAATATGTATTGTAAAAAAAAATCACACTAAGCAAGGCATAGAAAAGTAAATTTGCCTGACATATATCCATATAAAAACTCCATGATTTTCAATTAACAGCTATGTATGCCATGAGTGGTATGTGTTATATGATAATTTATTGTCCAAAGATACAATTAAATCAGAACATTTTGGGGGGTTCTTTTAATGAAATGATTGTGCTCAAGGCAAAATCTTACCTTTATAATCATTTCACTTTCATGTGCTTTCAACCATCCTATGCTTATTTCTAAGTAGCTATAAAATCGACACAGGAATAGTACAAGGTTGCATGGATTATTTAAGGCCATTTTGGCACTCTAATTATCTTTCCATTTATCCCTGTTTTCCTGGTTTTGTAACCACTTAATCTGTGTCTCTTCTCTTTCTCTTTCATTCTGTTTTGAGGAGATTGATGTTTTCATTTCCTCAACTGGCATGGTTGCTTAAAGAAGGGGATTCAATTACTAAGACTTACTAAAAATTACTCTGGAGAAGATCAATCTTTACACATTTGTTAATTTCATTGAATAAGCAAGAAGTCCTCCCAGACATCCTTCCCTCCTCACTCGAAATGCCAGGAGACTCAGGAAAGACTATAGGAAGACTTTTGCCAACACTGAGAATTGGACACTCAATACTTGAGTCAATACAGTTGATCACAGTTCTAGGAATGTAATACTTCTGTATTGACAGAAAGTCTTGATCTAATTTTATAGGTACTATCTTCTTCTCACTTTCATCACTTCTTCTATATTTCTTTAGAAATCCCCACTCATGGGGCACCTGAGTGGGTCAGTCATTTGAGTGTCTGACTTTGGCTCAGGTCATGACCTCAGGGTTCATATATAAATATGTATATTCGTTAGGATATTCTACTAAATGTAACAATGAAAATGCTATATCAATTAATGGTTTCAAATATTCAAATACTACAATAGTCAGCAAATAGTTTCTTGAAAGGTCAGATATTAAATCGTTCTTTTTACCTTGCTGACCAGTCTCTGGCACTAACTACTCAAATCTGCCATTATAGTACAAAAGCAGGTATGGAGAGTAGAGTGGATGTGGCTGTTCATTAAGGTCCAATAAAAACTCCTTTATAAAAACAGGCAGCCTGCCACGTGCTTGCTGACTCCTGAGATAGACTATCATAAGTTTATTTCATACTTTAAAAAAAATGTTCATTTATTTGTTTTGAGAGAGAGAGAGGGCAGGAAGTGGGTAGAGAGAGGGAGAGAGAGGACCCCAAGGAGGCTCCACACTGTCAGTGCAGAGCTGGATGCAGGGCTCAACTCCATGAACTGAGCCATGACCAAGAGTCAGACACTTAACTGTCTGAGCCACCCAGGCACTCCTGTTTGGTACTTTTGAAAGTAATGCAAACGCTATAAATTTGGCCTCAAGTATCTGAGATATGTTGAATCTTTTATTATACTCTGTTGTTATTTAATTATAGTTAAATATTATTTCTGTGCATGCATATCTTCATTTTGTTTACATATTTATTTATTCATCAAATACCCAAAATAACAACCAAGTCCCAAACATTGGACCTTGTGCGAAAACAACAAAGATGAATAAAGTATAATCCCATTTCAAAATGGAAACAAACAAAAACATGTTATTTTCATGATACCTCTATATTCATATGCAAGGAGAGTAGGATTAACATTATAGATCTATAAAAAAAATGAGTAGTCTCTCAAAGTTCACAGCTGTGGTAGATTGCAAAATTGTCAGAATATTTGGCAACTCCTCCACATTCAAGAAGTGGAATCCATTCCTTCACCTCTTGAATCAAGCGTTGGCCATGTGTTTTGCTCTGATAATAGCACATTGATAAAAGTGATGCTAGCAGAGGCAGAAATATTCTTCAGAATTGTGGCTTGTCCTTTCTTGCTGCTCTTTTGGATCCAAAGACCACAATGTGAAGAAGTTCAGGACAGCCTATTGGAGGATAAGAGATCATATGGACCAGAAATGAGCCATCACAGCTGAGACTCCCTAGATTAATCAGTCTGCCAGCAACAGATGTGTGAGTGAGACCATTCTAAGCCATCCAACCCCAGCTGAGACTCCTGTTCACCATAAATATCAGACAAGCTGGCATAAATCAGATAAACCATAAGCCATCCAGCTTACCCATAGACTCATAGGCAATGATAACTTTTTTTTGTCTTTAATCATTAAATTGTGTTATTTTTATAATGCATCCAGAGATAACTGACATAAGAGCTAGTGTTCTATCACTAGGAACACACATGCAACACCTTGAAGCATCGACATGTACATTTCTGTGTATGTGTGTTTGGTATGTGTATTTGTATAACAAACATATTCACAGTATCCTATTTTATAACTCTTTGATGTATACAGTAGCTCTGTTAACTAAACTGAGATGTTTTATAAAGGATGCCAATTGACGTAACATTGTATTGACATCTTACGACTGGCCTTCTTCAGCTACTGAGAGAGGGTCTGTCTGCAAGACGAAGAAGAAAAAAAAGGAATGAAGAAACAGGCACTGCAGTGAACTTTTGCCCAAAATTAAAATGTGTAACATTTAAAAATTTGCCATGTACCATATGCCACATTGGCTTCTATTACTACAGTAATTCATAACATTTCTGGGTGCCAGCAAAACTTAGTAGTCTGTACAATATGGTCTTCACTTCAGTGGCATTTGCCATTGCTTTATGTTATATTTCTAACTGTTAGTAAAAGGATGAAATTTCTGACCATTTGGAGGGCCATTAATTCCTATACCTCATTTAGTAACAATTCCTGCGGTAAGAACCAAAGAGACTCCAGAGCTTAAACCGGATAATGCCCCCCCCCCTTCCAATCCCCCACAGAGATGAACAATTCTTCCTTTTTCTACAAGTAAAAAAAAAAAAGACTAAACAAGCACAGAGCATACTTAAATCAAGGTGCTCATCTGCACAAAACCTCCACAGCATCTAAGAGCTTTGTGGACTCTCCCATTGGGGCGTGCTCTTTCTTCCATTACCCCATCCAATTCCCGACATGGGGCTTTCCTTTTTGGCTGCTTCCACAATGAGCCCAGGTTATCCTTAGGGGTGTACCCTAAGAAGAGCATCCTAGCTGGTGGCCCTCTGTTTTCTTCTTGTTCTTAGAAAGGTAGTATATTTGTGCAAATGGGGTGGAAGAAGTGTGGATAGTTTGCAACAGTGAAGATCCTCCAGCTTCAGAGAAGGTCTCTTTTTAAGGGGGAAAATAAAGGAATAAAAAACCAGACACTGCAATGATGTTTTGCTCAAAATTGCAGTGCATAACATTTAAAAATATGATGCTTCTCCTCAACGTCCTGTCATTTCTGTAAAAACATAAAGAATATCCTAATGAACCTGACAGTCCCACAACATGCTTTCTACTTCCCAGGAATTTATAGAACCCATAGAATTTATTTCTGAATGCCAGGAGCTACAATTTTATGAGTGTTATTATAGTATGACCACTGACTCAGTTATTTAAAAAAAAACCTTTCTAAAACTTAGTGGCCTTTAACAACTAGTTGTTCTATTTTTTATGATTCTGTCAGTTGACTGAGTGGCTCCCTGCTGGATTCACCTGGATTCATGAAGCTACATTCAGCTGGAGGGTCAGTTGGTTTGGAAGGCCCAAGATGGCCTCACTTCATATTTAGGACATATAAGTTCTCCACTTGGCCTCTCATCTGGTATTAAACCTTATTGGCTTACTTGTATATTAATTTCATGGCAATATTTCAAGCAGATGATGGAAGAAGAAACAGACTGGTTTGATATCTCAGGATATAAGAAATGACCTGTGTTAGGTTCCCTAAGCTTTCTTTTTGCCTCATCAATCTTGGTCTGAGTGTTGGAGAAACCAGCAACCTGGAAATACCAATGGGCACGCACAAAACAAAGCCCCAGCAAAGCCTGTTCTCCGTAACTAAAAGACCAGGAAAGGGATAGTCTACCAAAATAGATACTAACCGTTGCACTCAAATCGAACACCATAGAAAAACTGTGGCCCCATTTACACTCCCAGCAGCAAAGGCTGAGCGAAGAGACTAGATTTCTACTGTGGTCAGGCTATAATGAGGTGCACCAACACTCTACCTGGGGTGGTGTTAGAGAAGGCTCAGTAGGGACTGGGGCATTTACCCTCCACCAGGTGGTAAACAAAGCCGCTCTTGCATACTGTCAGTGGAGACCAGATAGGGAGCTTGGACTTCTACTCCACATGGTGGTAATGAAGCATCATGCCTCCTTGCTGGGGTAGTATAAGAGGAAGTCTTTTGAAGATTCAGAACTTCCATGACCACCCAGCAGTAAGACCACCTCTTTACATGTGGCCATGTGGGTATCAGCTCTAGGGTATCAGTAGAGTCCCAGGTAGAGTACCTGTATTTCAATCCACTATTCCATCTGGCAGAAGTAAGGAGTATCCCCTTTACTTGCTGGAGTGGTATCAGAGGAAAGACACCAAAACAAAATACCCAGAGTCTCATAAAATAATACCCCAAATGCCGAGATTTTATTTGAAAATCACCCCTCACACCCCAAACCAGAAATATCTAAACTTGAGTGAGAGAAAGCAATCAAAGAAATCCTGTAGCTGTTAGAATTATTTGAAAAGGATTTTAAAACAACCATTATACGGGGGTGCCCGGGTGCTCAGTAAGTTAAGTGTCCGACTGGCTCAGGTCATGATCTCGCCGGTTCTTAAGTTCAAGCCCTGTGTCCGGCTTTGTACTGACAGCTCAGAACATGGAGGCTGCTTCAGATTCTGTGTATCCCTCTCTCTTAGCCCCTCCTCTGCTTGTGCACACATGTGCTCACTCTCTTTCTCTCTCTCTCAAAAATAAACACTTAAAAAATTTTTTAAAAACAACCATTATAAAATTGATTCAGTGAACAATTATGAATACACTTTTAACAAATGAAGAAAATTAGAATTTTAGCAAAGATACAGAAATTCTCACAAAGGAAATAGAATACATGAAGATCCAAATGGAAACTTTAGAGTTAAAAATACAATAGCAACGAAGTAATCCTCAATGGGTATGCTCAACATCAGAGTGGAGGGAACAGAGGAAACAATGAAGTTGAATTTAGGACAATAGATATTATTCAGTCTGAACAATGGAGAGAAGAGTGACTGGGAAAAAAAATAACAAAACCTCTGGGACTTGTGGAACCACAACAAAAGCTCTATCATTTGCATCATCAGAATTCCAAAAGGAAAGGAGAAATAGGGTTGGGATGAAAAAGTATTCAAGAAAATAATAACTGAAAATTTCTTAAACTTGGCAAATGACTTACACCACAGATTCAAGAAGCTGAGCAAACCCCAAACAGGATTTAAAAAAAAATGCCAAGGTACATCATGGTCAAACTTACAAAACCTAGTGACAGAGAAAATAGCGAGTGAGAAATGACATCTTACCTGTAGAGTAAAAACAATTCAAGTGACAGCAGAGTTTTTATAATGAAGCATGGAGGGCAGAATGAAGGAGCATCACATTTTTCAGATAGTGAAAGAAGAGAACTGTCAAATCAAAATTCTGTATCCATAGGGAACACACTTCAGGACTGAAGAGGAGATCAAGATATTTTCAAATGAGAAAAAAAAATGAAAAGAATTTGTCATCATCATATCTATTTTAAAAGAATGGCTAAAAGAAGTTGTCTAAACCTAAAACACATGGTTTAAAAAATCAGTCTTGAAACATCAGAAAGTAAGAAAGAACAACTCAAAGAGCAAACAAAATACAATAGAAAAATACAATGTCCTTGTTCTTGAGTTTGCTAAATTACAGATGACAGTTGAAGCAAAATTTATAACAATCTTTGGTGTGATTCTCAATATACGTAAATGAAATCTTTTTTTTAATGTTGATTTATTTTTGAGACAGAGAGAGATAGAGCATGAATGGGGAACGGTCAGGGAGAGGGGGACACAGAATCTGAAACAGGCTCCAGGCTCTGAGCTGTCAGCACAGAGCCTGATGTGGGGCTTGAACTCAGGGACAGCAAGATCATGACCTGAGCCAAAGTCGGCCACTTAACCAACTGAGCCACCCAGGTGCCCCACGTAAATGAAATCTTTAAGACAGTTATATAACAGGAGAAGTAGTGGGATATGGAGATTCTACACTGGAACTAATAAAATGTTGACACCAACAGATTGAGATAAGTTATGTATATATATAGTGGAACACCTAGAACAAAAACTAAAAAATATACAAAGAGATACACTCAAAGAAACTATAGGAAAAGCAAATTGGAAATTTAAAAAAGTCTCCAACTAACAGAAATGCTGAAAAAGCAAACAAAAGAACAAAAACAACAAAACAAAACAAAAAACAGAGAGAACATACAGGAAACCAAAAATAGAAAGTCAGACTTAAAAAACTTCATATATAGGGGCGCCTAGGTGGCTCAGTTGGTTGAGCATCTGACTTCTGCTCAGGTCATGATCTCACGGTTTGTGCATTCAGGCCCCAGGTCAGGCTCTGTGCCGACTGCTTGCTCAGAGCCTGGAGGCTGTTTCGGATTCTGTGTCTCCTTCTCTCTCTGCCCCTCCCCTGCTCGTGCTCTGTCTCACTCTGTCTCTCAAAAATAAATAAATATAGAATAGAATAGAATAGAATAGAATAGAATAGAATAGAATAGAATAGAATAGAATAAAAACTTAATATATCAAGGGGCACCTGTGTGGCTCAGTTGGTTAAGAGTCCAGCTCTTGGTTTCAGCCCAGTCATGATCTCACGGTTGAGGAGTTGGAGCCTTTCATCTGGCTCTGCACTGACAGTGCAGAGCCTGCTATGATTCTGTCTCTGTCCCTCCCTCTCGGCCCCTCTCTTGTCTCTTTCTCTATGTCTTCTCTCAAAAATATATATAAATAAATAAATAAATAAATAAAATTTAATATATCAAAAATTAAATTTAATGTAAATGGTAAACACAAAGAAGAGAGATTGGCAGATGGATTTAAAAATAAAACTAAATAGTATTCTGTCTACAAGAAACTCACTTCAAATATAACACTATCTGTGTTGATATTAAAAGGATGGAAAAGGATATACGATATAAAAAGTAATCAAAGGAAAGCAGGAGTGGCTAGATTAATATCAAATAAAGTAGACTTCAGATGGAGTGAGAGGTGGATAGATGGATGAATACATCTAACTATATGCTATAAATGGTAATCATAGATGATAGGTGGTAGATATATAGTTACTATAAACATTTTTTAGTTTTTTTGTATGTTTAAAATTTGTAATCAAGTGTTTGGAAACATATCCATATCAAAAAACAGATTAGAAAAACCCAAGGAATAGTCATGCTTCAGTACCAGATCAAAAAATTATCCATAGATCAGAAGTTGCTATGAGTCTACCTAATAAAGCCTAAAAGCAAATCTCCAAAGGATAAAACAGTTTCAACAGAAATCAACTGCATTTCAGAACAAAGATAAAGAATATTTAAAAGGATTAAAAGTATCCAGCATCTAACAAAATAAAATGAACAATACCTGACAACCAAACAAAAATTATCAGGCATGTAAAGAAGCAAGAAAATACAAGCCATATTGAAAAAAAAATCAATAGAACCAGGAAATAGATGATAACATAATATGCAAGGACATTAAATATTATTGTAGCTATATTAGATATATTCAAGAATGTAGAGAAAAGTATGACTCCATTAAGGTGACATATACAACATATGATAAAGACTAAAACTGGATTTGTAAATATTAAGAAAACTGGCGTTTAATATGAAAAAGACACTGGATAGATCAACACACAATTAGACACTGCAGAAAAAGTGACTAGTAAACTGGAAAACATAGCAGAAGAAATTATGCCAAATGAAACACAAAGACTAATAATAAGAGTAATAGTGATTAATAATAAATAGAGCACCAGTAAGCTGTGAGACAACTTAAAGTGGCCAAATATGTGTGTGAATTTCCTGAAGGATACAGAAAACAATATTTGAAGAAATAAGACTAAAATGTTCCAAATTTAATGAAAACTGAAAATTCAAAAGGTCAAGAAAATTTAGTACATACTAAGTACAAGAAACATGAAGAAAATTCCACTAAAGCGTATCATAACCAAATGGCTTAAATTAATGGTAAACAGAAGATGTTACAAACAACAAGAGAAGAAAGATGTAATACATACAGAGGAATAAAGAAAACAATGACAACAGACTTATTTTGAAAACAGTACAACTTCGATAACAGTGAAGCAACATATTTAAAGATAAAAGGAAAATCTCTTGGAATCTGTACCAAGCAAAAATATATTTTAAAAATAAAGGCAATGTAAATTTTTTTTCAGACGTGTAAATGCTAAAAGAATTTATCCACCAGTAGGCCTGCTGTACAGGAAATTTTAAAGGAAGTCTTTTAGGAAGAAGGAAATGATGCCAGATGGAAATATGGATTTCTACAAAGAAATAAAGAAAAATGGAAGTGGTAAACACGTAATATGTGGATACTCGTAGCTGGTTCACTGTCTTACACCATACACAAGAATAAACTCAAAATGGATTAAAGACTTAGCAACATATTTATGGATATGTTTCTTCAGGCAAGGGAAATAAAGGCAAAAACTGAAGTATTAGGACTACACCAAAATAAAAAGCTTTTGCACAGCAAAAGAACCATCAAAAAAACAAAAAAGCAACCTACTGAATGGGAGAAGATATTTGCAGATGATATATCTGATAAGGGGTAATACCCAAAATATATAAAGAACTTAAATAACTCAACACCAAAGACCCCCCAAATTGTCTGATTAGAAAATGAGCAGGGGACCTGAATAGACATTTTTCCAAAGAAGGCATACAGGTATCCAACAGACACATGAAAAAAATACACAAGGTCACTAATCATCAGGGAAATGCAAATCGAAACCACAATGAGTATCACGTCACACTAGTCAGAATGGCTGTTATCAAAGAGAAATAACAAGCATTGGTAAGGATGTAGAGAAAAAGGAACCCTCACGCTCCCACCTCATGGTGGGAATGCAATTTGGTTCAAGTACTGTGGAAAACAATATGGAGGTTCTTCAAAAAATTAAAAATAGAAATACCAGACAATCCAGCAATTCCCTCTTTTAAAAATGTTTCAAAATTAAGCCTGTACTAGGTGTTAGGCCTTTTGTATCAAGAGCATTATATGGAGGAAATTCCTTTATACCTATGGCATGTATATCTTGAAAGTAAAATTATTATGTTCATTTCATACAAAGGAAAACAGGTTGGAAAAGCAATGTGGGTTGCCCAGGGTCACAGACCTACTGAGTTACAAGACCACAATTCAAAATCAGACAATCTGATTCCAGGATCCACATTCTTTATAACCCATTTTTATCTTACCAATACTGGTAGTTTAGTATCTATGTTAAAATCAATTTTGAAGCAATTCGTGTCAAATTTGCATCTCACAGTTCTTTCCTTTTCTTTCTGCAAGCCCCATCCTCACTGGAGTTGATTTTCAGCCTTGCACAATTGAGAACTAGGAAATAAGAACACTTCATTCTAACACTGTCTTTGTTTGGGTATTAATAGTTCAATATTCATGAATAGCCATATGCTATTTTTTGTTTCAGTGTTCCGAGAGGCTTATCAAGTTATTCTTATCTGGCCTTATCATTTGAGGTAGAACTCAAACTTTGAGAAAATGTATATAATTAATCTGATTATCCATACAAGTGGCTTATTAAATATGGTAATTTTGTTGTTGTTTACCTTAAGGAAATTCCATGTGGAACTGGACATTATGTATTAAAAGTCTTGAATACGGGTCATATTAAATTGTTTGAAAAATGAAGCCAGGCTTCTGATTTCTGATTGGGAAATGGCATTTGGAAATGAAGCATGCAAATAATAAAAGATAATCCATTTTATTTAAGCTAAAGTAAAAAGAGACTAAACTGCAAGAAATTTTTGTCTCCAGAATAATAGCCATTTTATCAATTTTCCGGCCCAAAATATTGAAGTCCCATTTCTTATCTCTGTGGTTTTCAGCTTGGATATTTATAGTAAGTGTTTTTATTTTTTCAGTTAAAATCTTAGTCCAATTCGATTCTTTGATTTAGTCCAATTTGATTTTAGTCCCTTCATCCTGGCCCTAAGCTTCGATACTGAAACACAAGGTGGCTGCAGCAAATATCTCATCCCTGAAACAGTGTCATCATCTGCATGAATATCCTGTGGACCATTTCCAGAACAACCGTTGTAAGGCACACTAGTTTCCTCAGATTCTTCCAGATCTCAGAATATCTCTGTGATTCGGTATCCTACCCAAGCTTCATAAAATTTCCCTCTTCTGCCCCCCCTCCCACTGCTAGCTCCATACTACCATTTACAATTTCAGACTTCCACAACTTCGTCTTTAGCATGTTATATACCTATCCTCAGACCCGTGTCTGAGCTCAACCCTTCTCCTCTGTCAGGAATCCCATCTCACTTATTTAGGAATATCTGAATCCCGGCCTTTCTTTTCTACTGAAATCAAACTCTGTTTTCTACGTGGATCCCATTTCTGGATTCTCCAAACCACATTCATATCCTTTCTTTCAGGATGCCTTTATGTTTATAATCACCGTTTAATGTTTAACTCTTGTTTATTGGTTTTAGGTAAAGCTTCTAAGATCATAAACACTTTCAGAGTGTGACATACTTTCCCTTTTGCATCAACTGCAAGTTTAAGGTAGTTGGTATACCTCTAAGGAATTACTAGCTCTTTGAATCGTAAAATATACATTTTGTACTTTGCGAGGTGCTTTTTTTGTAAAATTTTAAAGCGGTATTATTTCGATAATTTCTACTTGCATTTAATTATGTCATTACATACCAGTATCATTACAACCAGTTTGTAGGTGAATAATGGAAAGGAGCTACCCAGTTTTATGATTCATTTCCATACATATACAAAGCATAGGGGCACCTGGGTGGCTCAGTCGGTTAAGCATCCGACTTTAGCTCTCATCATGATCTCACAGTTTGTGAGTTCGAGCCCCGCATCGGGCTCTGTGCTGACAGCTCAGAGCCTGGAGCCTGCTTCGGATTCTGTGTCCCCCTCTCTCTCTGCCCCACCCCTGCTCACGCTCTGTCTCTCTGTCTTTCAAAAATGAATAAACATTAACAATTTTTTTAATAAAAAAGTGTATATGTTGTGCAGATATTGCACATATGCTTGTGTTCCTATCATTTACCACCACTATGTTCCAGATATTATAATAAATATTCCCTTTGAGCATATTATTTTGAATAATTGTCCTTACAACACCTCAGCATCTCAGAGGACTTCAGCTTTATTGTTTGGAGCAGTACTGTCCTGTGCACAGGCTTATTGATGTAGCAAGTCCAAAGACTCAACTGAATGGGTCAGCACCCTTCTCAGAAACTCATTAACTTCTCTATTTGTCTTAAAAGCATACAATGCTTTCATATAACAAGTACTGAGTGTCTGCTTTGTTGCAATAACTGTAAAAGGTACTAAGGACACAGTGTAATGGAACACAGCCTCCGCAACCAAGGAGGTTATAGTCTGTATCTTTGAGATAGAGAGTAGACCATGGAATTGCAGTGTGAAGCAGGCTGTGAAAGCAAGGCATCCAGAGTACCTGGCATCCCAGAGGAGAGCTGTATAACCCACCCTGAGCAGCCTAGGCTAGAAATACCAAATCTTAGGTCAAAATTAAGATATACCCACTCATACTGTCACAAATTAGTACCAATTTGAACCCATTTAAAAAGATTAACTTGGGGGGTGCCGGGGTGGCTCAGTCGGTTAACCGTCTGACTTCAACTCAGGTCACGATCTCGCGGTCTGTGAGTTCAAGCCCCGCGTCGGGCTCTGGGCTGATGGCTCAGAGCCTGGAGCTTGCTTCGTATTCTGTGTCTCCCTCTCTGCCCGTCCCCCGTTCATGCTCTGTCTCTCTCTGTCTCAAAAATAAATAAACGTTAAAAAAAGAATTAAAAAAAAAGATTAACTTGGAATCTGTAATTGTTTTATTTTTTTTTAATGTTTATTTTTGAGAAGTGAGAACAAGCAAGGGAGAGGCAGAGAGGGGCGACAGAGGATCCGAAGCAGGCTCTGCACTGTCAGAACTCCCCAAGGAACCATGAGATCATAACCTGAGTGAAATTGGTGCTTAACTGACTGAGCCATGCAGATGACCTGTGTTCTTTAAATTCAGTTAAGTGAATATTTCTGAATCGTAGATCGCCTACTAGATTACACGCAGGCTTCTGGGCACTGTTGTTGTGCTAGAAGGCGGAAGAGACACAGTAAAGTATCCCCCAAACTGAGATGACACTTTGAGACCGCAGAACAAAGCAGGCACTCCATAACAGTTTACACGGAGTTTTATTCAGGGTAACTTACTGCCAGAGTGGATGGGGTGAAGGATGAATCACGGCAGCTGCATAGTTATTCTCCGCAAAATCTGGACCTTAGTCCACAGATTTTATAGAATGAAGGGGCATGCAGGAGGGCGCTGTTGTGAGATCAAGGGGTTGTCACATACCTCAAAGAGCTTGCATGCACCTAATTGACACCTACCCTTCAGTTAGATCTTGTGACACCACCTGTGCATCAGAAAGAGGAAAGACTGTGTTATCTCTAATGGATTCATGGAAGTCCAAAACATGCTTCATGCTTCCCCCCATCCTGGTCCTGGCAGGCATTTCTCCTCCCCCTCCCCCTCTTCTCCCTCCCCCTCCTCCCCCTCCCTCCTCCTCCTCCTCCTTCTTCTTCTTCTTCTTCTTCTTCTTCTTCTTCTTCTTCTTCTTCTTCTTCTTCTTTTTTCCCTAAGACATTTATATTAATCTCTGAGGAGCCCGGAACCCATAGCCCCAAGAGAGGTCACTGAGCAAACATTAACAAGGTGGAGGGCCAAACATGGAGTCACTACTGTCAGCACTGCTACATGTTGACCAAGAATAGAAAAACAAACCTTGGGGCACCTGGGTGGCTCACTCAGTTAAGCGTCCAACTTCAGCTCAGGTCATGATCTCACGGTTTGTAAGTTGCAGCCCCTCATCGAGCTTTGTGCTGACAGCTCAGAGTCTGCAGCCCGCTCCAGATTCTGTGTCTGCTCCTCTCTCTGCTCCTCCCATGCTCATGCTCTGTCTCTCTCTGTCTCTCAATAATAAATAAACGTTAAAAAAAAAGAAATACAAACCTTTACCTTTTGAAGTTTGACTATTCTTTGCAGTGTACCTTCTCTAATTTGAAGGAAGACTTGCTTTCAAAAAAGAAATAAATGGCAAAAAGAACTTGGTCTGGCAGAAAGAATGAGTGATCGGTATGCCTAATATTGTATTTGGCTAATAATTATATGAGATTATAAAGTGATAAGGTTAATATTCTTTCATACTTTGAAAATTAATTTTTAGCAACACCAAAAATGGTATGTCAAAATTTTTTTTGAAGAGTAGAAACACCTTAAATAATAAATTATTTCTCACTTTGATATACAAGATTTGATATGAGAGTCGCTTTTATTATTTGTTTGTAGGCCCTGCCATGTCCCTTCTCCCTCTTTCATCTTCCTGAGACCTCATTTAATAGCATTGGAGTTACTCCCAGATTTTAAAATAAGAAGCACAAAGCCAACTCTACCGGAAAAAATGTGTTCTGATGAAATTGAACCAATGGAATAATGTTGGTACTTCGTGAGTAAAAAATCCAAACCAATCTGAGTTTATAATATACACAACTGCCAGGAAGGAATCCAAAGAGCTAAAAAGTTTTGTCATATTGCAAATGTTTTGCACAAAGGGAATTATTTGAATGAGTTTGCTTTGGAAGGCTTTCCTTTCAATACTTTTATTTGGTCTGTGTTAAGTCTACTGAATTTACTAATGTAAGAAGAAAACAAACACAAACAAATAAAAAGCAATCAGGACCATCCTAAGATTGAATCTACTTCAATTTAAAGTTTCCCCATTGAGGAAAACAACAGTAACAGTACCAGCCACACACACACACACTCACACACACACGCACACACGCACACATGCACACACGCACATACAGATATACACAAACACATACACACATACACGCTTTTTAGATTGTCTAAACTATATTTGACTTTATGTGCAAGTTATAGTGAAAATGTCAGTCTTTGATTCTGAAGAGTTTCCCTCAGTGCTCTGTTTACAATTTTGTATGGGAAACAAAACTCTCTAAAGCAAATTGTATTGCTCTTCATAAATAATAACTTCAAAAGTTAAGAAAAATTAGCCTTGCCAAATGAAAATGAAAATGCCAGTGAAATATGAGCTATAAATATTAGAACAGTAATTCAGCCACATCATTCTGATATTGCATTATAATTGGGTGATCTGTTTTAATTCAGAAGTATTATAAAATATGCACTTCATGAAAGTAAAGTATTTTCATTATCAATTTTTTATCGCAACCAAATAAAATTCTACATGACCATCTTCCTTAATACTGCTTGGCTAACTTCTAATCCCCCTCTTATCACCGTAAACAAATACATCCAAACTAAGCAACTCAATTGGGAATGCTTAATAAAACTGGGAAATTGAAAGAACCCTTGAAATTGTCTTTTAAAATATCTTAATTGAAAGATACATGGCAGCATGCAAACAGCTTTCTGATTCCTCATCTGCTTGGTTTCATGCACAGAGCAAAACATAAATTCATTGAGAATTAGTGATACTTAATCTTTATGTTGTCTTCAAGGTTATAGACAGTTTGAAAGATAGTTTAATGCATTACTATGGCTTTCTAAATGTATCTCTTGAAAATGTGGATCTGCAAGGATGATCTGGAATTCGTAGAGCTGACTATATATAATCTATCCTTAGACTTATGTTTCCTTGCCTTACTCTCCTAATGCTGAATTAGGAGCCTGGAGTTTCAAATCACAATATAGAAACCAAAAGAGAGAGAATTTAAGTAAAGGAATTCAGTTTAAAGATACTAGTTTTATGGATTTAACATTGGGTCAGACATGGTGGGATTAATGATGATCGCATCTTGACTTCTGGATCAGTGGCATAATAGAAAAAGCATGATCCCTGAAGGCACTAAACAGGGTTTCAAATCTTGAGTGACCTTTCCTATTGGCTGACCTTTTCTATGACTTAGTTTCCTCATACATAAAAGTTGCTAATAGAAGTCAATTATTGAAGAGAAAATGCAATGATAAAAATATACACACAATCTAAGACAAATCAAAAAAGTTGAGTAAAAATGACAGGAGAGGGAGGCTAAATAGCATAAAATAAACTGGCAGTTACAAACCTATATAAGCACAAATATTCTGATAATTATATAAAATGTGATTGTTCTAAATGTACCATTTGAAATACAAATATTTTCACACGGCATTTATTGTTATTTATTTTCAAAAATTTTTAAAATATTTATTTGAGAAGGAGAGAGAGCAAGAGCAGGAGAGGGGCAGAGAGGAAGCGGGACACAGAATCTGAAGCAGGCTCCAGGCTCTGGGCTGTCAGCACCGAGCCCTATGCGAGGCTTGAACCCACAAGCCTGAAATCATGACCTGAGCCAAAGTTGGATGCTCAACTGACTGAGCCACCCAGGCGCCCCTCACACTGCATTTAAAGTTGTAAAATATAACTATGAGTTATTTACAAAAGGCACATATATTGATACAAAACTAAAAGAAGTAAGTTGAGAGAAAAGAAACACTTTATGAACTATATCCAAAAGAAAGATTGTTCAGCTATGTTAACATCAGATGAACTAGGCTTCAGTGAAGAAAAAAATATTAGCAGTAAGTAGCGGAATTCCAAATGATCAATATGTACCAGGAAGTTATAGTCATTTAAAATTTATATATACACAAAACATGACCACAAAATGTAGAAAGCAAAAAATAACGGATCTATGAGAAGAAATAATAAAGTGTGCAATTACAGGGGAGATTTGAACCAGAGTTAATATTTTATAGAACAAGATGGAAAAATCGATATAATATGAACATAAAACATAAGAAAATGAATATTACTAGTGAAAAGAGTTCCCTCAAAAATTTCTTATGCAATAACTAAGGTCTATGAAAAAGAAATTATTTTATTACATAACAGAATATGGTATCTTCTTCTATTTGTGGTTATAGTGTAAAAGAGTGAAAATTCAGCATTATCACACATTAGATATGACACAAAGTTGACATCAGGGCCAAGTTTAGAATAGCTGTGTATCCATCAATAAAATGAACAAGGACTGAAAGTAAAATTTTTGAGACCTCACCTCCTTCATTCTTTCCATTCTTTTTCACTCTGTGAGCACTGTGTACTCAACTACCCCGAATCTGTTAGTAACTTGACAGAATCAGACCCTTTTTAGCTTAGCACAATCTTTAATAAAAGAACATTTATTATTGCTTCGCCCACTGCTTCTTAAGGCAAAATTCCATCAATAATGGACTATTCCATTTTCCGGTTTTCAGCTTTATTAGTTTCCAGCCAAAACTTAATCACGATTTAAGGTCAATGAATAGAGTCAGTCTAACCCTTGAGGGAGTAAGAGCGAAAGATAAATGTGACTTGGAAAGATTCCTATCACTGCCGTTAGGACTATAGAACATAAGATAACAGCTAGATGTTTAAAGACTTTAACACCTCGATAGCCTGGCTTGCTTATAATACGGAAAAGTAAACCCAGCTAGGGCCAGTCAATGCAATTACAAATAAAAAGGAAAACTTGATTGTTTTTCCATGCATGAAAACATTAAGAAAATTAGTCTTTCCCCCGTGGTCCAAGTCCTGACTGTAATTATAGATAGCAGGGATTTTTAGTTACTATAAAATATGGGAGTGCTTTTATATTGCTACTAACTCTATAGCTGATTATTAAAGGAGCGTAAGAAGGCTGTGGCGTAATGAGTGCGCTTCTGAAAAACAATAGGGAGAATGCCATTACCGCATAATACTGTTGGGCTTGCATCATTAACTTGAACACACAAGTAGAGAGGAACATGTCTAAACTAGCCAGCTACCATTCTAATACTTATTTCCCATGGCTTGTTCTATCACTGCCTGCTCTTTCATAAAAAGAGGGAAATGCCGATATTTAGTGCTGTAGTTTAAAAACTGTTTAGAATACTATTTTTCTGTAACCTGGTGCAAAATGTTCTCAGCTGGGTAGGAAAAAGAGGCTCTTGCTTTACATTAGAATATTTTTAGAAACACAATGGAAACTTGAGAACAGAAGTAGATAATAGATATCAAAAGAAACGTTCTGAATCTAAAAACATGCATTGGAACTTTAGTTAGAAGGAAAATAAAAAATCATGAATTACATTGTGGATCATTCAAGGAACTTTCCTATATCCTTAGTGATTATTGTTACTGGCTTTACAACAGTCTACATAATACTGAACACACAGGACTAAATGGGATATTATTAGGTAACAGTTTGCCTCCTACCATCCCTTTAAATTTACTCTGAGGGCCTACGCTTTCCCCTGCTCCCCGATTGACATATAAGGCAGGTCTAAACAGCTTTTCTGGTTAATGTTAGGTAGTAAAAACTATTCTCCAATCTCTTCAAATCACATAGCATAGTTTCAATTTATTAATCTACTGTTTAGGTCTGAATAATAGTGATTGTTTCCATCTTGCTTTTAAGTTAAAACTTCTCCAACTTGTTTATTATAAATGAGAAGATGGAGAAAGGAGTATGTATTCCCCTCCCATTTCTGCAAAATACCTCTATTCCTTGTTCTCTGTCTTGTTAATTATAGTGTTGGGTCCCCATTGTGATTGGAGCAGTGGGAGGGAAAAGAGGAAATGGTAGCAAGAAAGTTTCTAATGATTGGTGTCACTTGGAAATCTACTGCTCTAAACTTGACAGAAGTTTCAGCTCAGTCTTTCTAGAAAACTTCCCATCACTTTAACCACTCAACTGGGGTTCCATAAGCAGTGGTGAACTCCTCTCTAGTCCAACTTTTCCCTTGTGATTTCTTTCACATATCCTAGGCAACTGTCATCATGTTCAACTTCTTTTTACCGAGAACTTGGATATGTTAAAAAATACCCAATGTGGCTGTGTGCGTGCCTTTTCTTTCCCTTTGCTCCCTCCCTCTCTCTCCATGCATACATGCTTTCACTACCATGAAATCCTGAAAAATTTGTGAATTCAGGCCAATTCTTACACACTGAAACGTGTTCCTTTTCTCCACCATCAAAGCAATTGGTTAGTCACTCAGTGTACCTTTAGATTTCTTTGTTGTGTGTGAAACACCAGTTCCTTCTGTCCCACAAATTAAAATGGAACCATATAGGATGCTCTGGTGGTTCCCAGTTAAATTCCTTTTCTTATGCTTGAGGTGAGGGACAAGCCCTCCTCTAGCCCTTTTCAACAGATGTTGTGATAGGCAATCTACCAATTATCTTTCTGCCAAAATAGCACCACCTCTAACCACCTCAAGCCCTTTCATCTCCTTAATAGGGATGAAGCTTTAAAAGTCATAACTGGTTGAAAGACACTTCTGGAATTACATCCTTTCACCTCTCATTGGAATGTGGTATCTACCTTCATGGTACATCAACCACAACTTCCCTTTTACATTGTGTTACGTTAACACTGATGTTTTAATTGTTCAAATAAAGACTAGTTGGACACAGCTAATTTCACCTGAGAGATTCTTATGGAACACATGTATTAGATTAATCTCAGTTTTGACTAGACATTCAATGAACAAAAATATGTAGAGCGCTATGGTATTTTTATTACCCTCCTTAGTTGTAGCAGTGCTCTGAAAAATAAAGAATTATACTTTGGCATTTTACTAAAATCTGTAATTGCAGAGCTTTTTGCTAGCATTTTTTTTTTTTTAGTTATTCCATAGTCCATTGCTATTTATAAAGTGAGTGAATAATTAGTCGTAGTTAGTAGTTCTTGTCTTGAAGAAATAACAAAGTTCTGGGAAACTTGGATGCACTAAATCCTTGGGATACGTCTTACCCCTAAACAATTGTCCCCATTGTACCTCCACAATACTTGTGTCATGTTTTTTCAGATTATGCATGCACAGACTAGTAGGACCAAATTCAAGATGAGTTTTTATAACGATGAGTGCATAATATTAGGTCCTTTTGCCAAGGATAGTTTTGCTCTTTAGATGACAGGAACCACAAAATACCACACACTAACTGGGTCCCTGAATAACACTATGTTCAGAAACTCCTTACAAATTCATTAATGTATTTTCCAGAAAGGCTTGGTAGAAAGGTGTCCAGATCATTCTTCTAGTCACAAGAGAAACTAGTAAAGAAAATTGCTGACAGTAAAGACTGCAGGGCTAAATCCAAGAAACCTGGATTTTCCACTTCATGAAAGTGTCATCTCACACAAGACATTTAATTTCCTTGGACTTCATTTTTCTTGTTTTCCAAAATGTTTAATAATCCTACACAGCCTGCTTCACAGATGACAAAGTAAGTACCAGGCATAAAAGGGCTTTGAAATTTTAATAAAAAATTATATCACTTTATTCAGTTACTATCACCATCGTTGCTGTCTCTATTCTTCGGGCTTTACTTAAATCCCAGTACGGGATATTATATCTTAAGGTTTAAAAAATAATCTAAATGTCCTGAAATTGGTGACTTATGACCAGTTGTGACTGTGACTAGTGATTTTTCCAAACAACAACAACAAAAGTCCTACAATACTACAGATGAGGCGGGGGGAGGTGAGAGATCAGAACTTGCTAGTTTGATACTGTATACATTGTAGATGTAGCTCTCATTACCATTTTTGAAAGACCTACTAAAATCTGTCATTCTATTTCTTTTATGGTTGTCATGACCAAAGTTACTCATCTGTTGCTGAAGATTCAAATGTATTTTTGCATCAGTAAAGAGACTACTAATGCACAGGCAAATTATATCTGTTTTGACAGGAAACTCAGTGTATCAAAAGAGTGATTTTGGATTCATCTAGAACAGGTCACCTAAAGCAAGTGCTAAGAAAGTAAAAAAAATCAACAACACTCAGTAAAGCAGTAAAGTTAGTACATTTCCTCTAGTTTTCAATGTCTTTATTGAAAACAGATGTAAAATTAGAAAAAGATCCAACCCCAAATGTGTAAGCCATGCCAAAACCTCAAAACCACCAAAGGTATAAAACCACGTCCTATTTAATTGAGGCTGGATGAAGAATGATAGTAAAATATTGCTTGAGGTTTTAACATGGAGCTTTCCTCAAGCCAGGAGAAAAAACAACCCCAGATGTTCAGATGGCGCACACATTTCCTTTTCTAACGTTCTCATGTGGCCTTCTAGTTAATTGTTTATAGCAGCTCTAACTACAAAAAGAATAACATTTGATTTTGGAGACTGTTCCCAAAGATGGATGTTTGGATGTATAAATCATACTTTTCTCACTTAAACTTTGAATCTCATAGGAGTAAAGTGATGTAGCTTCCTGGAACCACAAAATGAAAATAATTCTTAAATCATAGCAACTTGCTGTCTGGCTAAGGAAGCACCACTTGAACAGTTGTTTGTCACAACCTTCAGTTAAGAAGTGGTCTAATTAAGACCTAGCTAAGACTCTAATTTATTTCATTAGAGACATTCAAATCAAGTGACTTAGTCTCATATATATCTCCTGCTTATGACGAGTATGCAACTAGATTCCACTTCATGGAATGTTTATAGTGTCCTTTATTTCCAAATGAACTAAGCTGCAGAGAAGCCAGGGTTAAAGGTATGACCTATTTAAGTTAGCAAGTGTAGTAACCTGTTTTTTAAGAAATATTCTAACTGCTATCACTGCGTATAATCAATTTACTATTTTTTGTTTTTATCTATGGGCATAGCATCATAAAAGCACAGACATTGTCAAAATTATAAGGTAAACTAATGTGATGTATTACTTTTAGGAAGCTACTTTGTTTTCTAAGATTTTCTCTTTCTGGCATATGGGTTGACCGTCAGGAACAAAGTCAAAGAAGCCTGAATTACCTGCTCATGTCAGACTCAGAAGGAATTATTATCTAAAACATTCCATGATCATCAGGACCTGTTTAGAATTGTGTGTGACTGAGTATGTGTGTATGTGTGTGTGTTTGGTGGTTCTTTCTTAAAGACAGTTATTTCTCAGGAACATACCCACTCAAACCTGATTCTAGTTCTTTGAAAAACCTAAAATTTAAAATACTTTTTTAGGGGTGGCACTCTCAAGGACCACCATTATTCCCTGGAGAAAATTCAACTGCTAACCTTTTCTGTTTATTTCTTTTACCCAGAAAGAGTTGCTACAGGGAAACTTTAAGTAATAGTTTAAAATAGTTTTATGTAATAGTTACATTATTATTTCTGTCATTAAAAAAATCACTACAAACTTAATGATGTAACCAATACAGATGTATTCTCTTACAGTTCTGGAGATTAGAAAGCCAAAGACTAAAATCAGGTGTGTACAAAGCTGTGTTCCTCTCAACAGGCTGTAGAGAAGAGTCTGTTTCCTTGCCTTTTCCAAACTGTAGAAGGGCATGCGTTCCTTGGCTCAAAGCCCCTTCTTCCGTCTACACAGCCGGCATCTTGTCATATCTTTGAGTCTAACCCTCACTTTTTTCCCCTCCCTCTTTCACTTACGAGGACCCTTGTGATTACAATGGATCTACCCAGGTAACCTAGGTCTACCCATGGTAACCCCCCCCCATGTCAAAGTCAGCTAATTGGCAACTTTACTTCCATCTATAAACATAATTCCTCCTTGACATGTAATATAATATATTCAGAGGTTCCAGGGATTAGGACATGGACATTTTGGGGGATAGAAGGAATAATCATTCTGCTTACTATAATCATCAGTCAAGGGAACATTCCTGAAATGGTTTCCAGAGACAAGCCTCATACTTGAATTTTCTCTAATGCTCACATACTTTGACTTAATTTAGGAATTTTGGATTAGATACTCTATTTCATATGTGATTCCCTATTTCTGGGTTATAGTTCTTTGGCACCAAAATATATTGCTTATTATTATTTCTTAATTTATCAGAATAATCAACAAGAATTAAATAACAGAATAAGTGGGTTATTCTTTTGTTTGAAGTGCCTTCTTTTTAATATTGTTTTTGTAATTTTAATATCTATTTTGCAATTTCATGGTGCTGTGCACCAAGAGGAACTATTCTTTAGCAAGATGCCCTCCTTTTAGGGACCTTCTGAGGTGATATGGCACATACAACATAACTATTGTAAACAACAGTTAATTCATTTGAAATGCTTTTCTGTGCTACCTTTATGTTTGTGAGTCTACATGTCTTGAGTGTCCATTGTGTGCTGTGTGCTTTATAAGCAACTTTTCCCTTATCTCTATAAAACACCTTTTATAAGTGATGTGGCTGAGACACGGAGATATTAGGACATTTGGACAAGATCACAGGCAATATATAGTGGAGACGTGGTTCTACTTTAGATAATAACTTAACCAATAATACACTCTAGCAAAATCTAAGAAAGGGAATTAAAAAAAAACCTAATTGTAGTTCTGGAAAGGAGTAAAGAAATAGCAATGTCTTTTTAATACAGGTAATGCAAAATTTGAAGACTGGGTTTTCAACATTGCATTTATGAAAGAGACTGGGAAGAATTCAGGTTTATGAGAAAGCCACTGAATTCACCTGCTAACCTACAAAAGAGGAGTATTGGCATGATGATGGTCAGAAGGCAAACTCCAAGGAGTTCAAGGAGCTCTTTGATAGGAAATGTAGAGATAAAAATTCGATGTCACAATGAAAGCACTGAAGGAAAGGAGAGGGTTGGACAGCAAATAGAAGGTTGGAAGAAAACCATCTGTTGAAGCTATACAAAGAAATGAGATGGAATTAAACAGTTTTGAGATTGAACCTTGATTCTATTTAATAGCCATATGTTTGACCATTCAATTAACTTGTTTGGGCTGCAGTTTCCCACCTGAAAAATAGGAACAATAATAACTCATTAATATTGTTACAAGAATAAGTACCTAATATTAGATATGATTAGTCCTGGAGGACTTAAATCATGAAAGACAATGGTCTTGCTTGAAGACAGAGAGTCTCACTGATGCCATCTTTGCCTATTGTTCTGTCTCTGTTTAGTCACTTCTGAAAGCCCTGCCAAGAAAGAATACAGAGCCATAGAAATGCTCCTTCAAATAGACAGCATTATTAGATTTCTGCGACTTGATTGGCTTCTTAGATTTGCTATATTTATAGGTGGTCTTGTGTGCAGTTGTGTAAAGGTGAAGAGTGGCACTGGTGTTTTCCCTATGGCAGTGACAGTCTGTCAGGAGACTCATGGTCAGTTGGGCCACATCTGATCTCCCTTCAAGTGAAAAAGCTACTGCAACAGTTGTAGTTTATCCCAAAAGGAAGGTGACTTAGTCTAGTCAACAATGGGACCGTGGTTAGGGTAAGCTATACAGTTCTTTCTTTTCTTTGATTTCATGAGAAATGACAACACAGAATCATCAGGACTCCTCATTGTATTCTCTTATTTGGTCTCCTGTAAGATACCATGTGACTTTCCATTAAAAATTAGCACTAGGAAAACTCTACTGCCCCTATTGACATCATAAGATATCTTTTATCAGACAAGGATAAAATTCGAGACTACCCGATTGCTTATTTTTTGTTTTTGTTTTGTGCTTTTTTTTTCTTATGGCAAACTCATAACTAAGCAGAACACTTCAGTGCAGTAACTGTTATTTTGAGTTCATTGTAGGATTTTGTTTTTAAAATTCATATGGTTGTGCGAAGTGAAAAAAATGTGTCATTATATATACAACATAATTAGGACTAAAAAAGATACTTAGAAAAGAACTATAAGGAATTAGCAGAATATTAGCAGGAGTTGTGCTTGTATCATGGGTTAAAGGTTATGGGTTTTTTAATACTTGTATTCAATAATTTGAGTATTTTATATAAAATAAAAAGGATTAATTCCATATGACTTTAAGGTTCTCTTACTGTAGTTTAATTTACACATTCCCTTTACTTATTTTGTTATTTTTGTTTATGTTTTGTTTGCCTTCTCGAATTACTGTTCTTTGGAAGCTAGCATGGAATAAATTATGTTTATAAAACAAAATGTTTTATTATGTAAATATTTTTGTATAAATCAGAGATACATCATTAAATGTTATGTTATTGTTTTTTAGCTTGGTTATAATTTTAAAAGATCTGTCACATTGTGTTTGAGAGTAGGAAAATAAGAAAAGGCAAATGGACAGAAGTCAATTCCAAGAAAACAGAAAAGTCTAGTTGGAGAACTTTTTAGTACTAGATAGCCCAGCCTCTAATATTTGTTCTCGTGATGAATGTTATTTAAAAAAACAAAAATGTGACTGCAGGGAAGCCTCATGGGAAATCACAGTATTGCCATCTAAGTGTTATGATTTAAGGTAGTGGGGGAGAGTCCCATCCTGTCCTAAATCAGTTAACTTCTCTTCTGGCCTGCTGTACCAGTTGAGAGAGAGAGCGAGAGAGCGAGAGAGAGCGTGCCAAAGAGAAAAAGATGAGAAGAAAGGAGGTAATAGTCTTGCAGCCTTACATTTGGTGGAAATGATGAAGAGTCATATAATTATTCTGAAGATAAAAGATAGAGGGTGTTAATCTCAAGGAGAAAAAGGTTGTAAGGAATAACTTTTCTTGGCTTCTTCCTTCTATATAGCTTTTTTTTTTTTGGTAAGAATTTGTCAGTGTTCTAAGAATTGATTATAGAGGCAATAGAATACGTGGAACTTATGTTAAATAGCTGAGTGGTTGTGTGGGAAACATTCTTTAAAAAAGAGTCTAATTGGATTTGCATATGAGTCTGAAAGTCTAGCCATTGAGTAGAGTACTGATTTTGTCTTCCAGTGTGTTACATATTATTTTTCATGTGATGTTACTGGTAGATTTAAAGAGCATTCTATTGATGTCCTTGTTCAAGGTTATAAAAATATTGACTGTGAAGGGGCTTTACATCTCCATATGGGATTTTCTTTTGGTTTTACATTTCAATATGCCATCAGTTGGTCTTTTGGTTAATCAGCTACTAATATTTCTAACTATACAATCATTGATGCTATGGACATTTTGTAGCCGTCAGAGCATTGCTGAGTTCCTGCTGCGTTTATGATACTTTACTAGAAAAAAGTATATATAGCTTAAATAGTATGATTTAAAGACTGTATAACAAGAACAAGTTTAAAAGTATTAAAGACCAGAATAGGAAGAAATATCTTTTATTTCAGTTGCTCCAGGGGAGGAGATATTTGAATTGAGTCTTGAAGACTGGATGGTTTTGAGTAAACAGAAATAAAGGAGGGGGCATTTCAGAAAGACAAATGTACCAGCAAAAGATTGAGGTGGTAGAACACGAGACATATTCAGGAAATTTCAGGTAAGGCAAGGAAAATTAATTAAATAACTTCCACAAGATCAGTTAGCAAATAAATGGCCAGTTTGGGGAATGTTTACTTTAAACATAAACCCATATACTTTCCCTTTCCTTTGCTATCTCTCCCTTGTTTACTTTTGAGGAAGGAGGGAGGTACTCAACCAACCCATGTGGCACTACATTGTTCTAGGTATGTGATGCAGAACAGATTGCAAGAGAATGTCCTTAAGGAACTCTGATAGTAGTTCACACCTAAAGGAGCAGTTTTTAGCCATTTATTTGAAAACCACCTGTCTTTCCTACCAAAATATTATTATTAAGATCCACAGGCCAGCTCCTCATTTATCCATCTTTACTTGGCTGTTTAGACAGTGTAAATCTTTCTATATTTATATAATGTCACCAGCAATGTGGGCATTCTTTAAAAAGCTCTTTTAAGACCTGTCAGTTAAGGTGGAAAACAATCTAGTCACTGGATAACACGATAATCTCTGAACGGGGATCACTTTGCCCATGTTTTCTAACAATGAAGATTAAAGTGCTGTCTTGAATATAGCCATCGCTTTTTGGTCCATCCACAGCTCCAGAGAGCATTTCTATAATTCATTGTCTGAGTGGAAAATCTCACAAGGGAGCTTCATTAGCTTTTTTGACCTAATTATACAACAGAAACTTTTCTTAAAACAAAGTGGTGTTTGGGGCTGAGAGACCTCAAAAATATTTTTGGTTATGAAAAGCACGAGGAAAAGCATAAATATTGAGATGTAGGAGATCTTGAATTCAGGACCTTCTAATTTGCAGAGGTAGTTAAGAAAAGTCATTACAATTCATTCTAATTTTCCTCATTTAATTAGAGAGAACGTTATTTCCAGGGCTCACATCCAAGATTTGTACATGTGCCCTGAAATGTTTAAACTGCTCTGCAAATATTGTTAACATATTGACTAAAATAATAAAGCAATGTTATTTTAAGAGTAAGAAACCCACATAGCACTCACCTTACATTTAAACATATAGACCTTGTTCAATCTCTTTTGGTCCCTCAAAGATACTGTTTTGAAGTACATTACCAATTAAGGGGAGCAGTATGCTCAGAAAACTTAGGTTGGATAAAGGTTCGGAAATACTTACATAAAAGTTCTTTAAATCTGAATTTTGAAACTTTTGAGTTTTCTACTTTAAAATGTCATTGTATGGTGTGCCTGGGGGGCTCAGTTGGTTAAGTGTCTAACTCTTGATTTCGGCTCAGGTCATGATCTCATGGTTCCTTGAATTGCACCCCACATTGGATTCTGCACTGACAATGCAGAGCCTGCTTGGGATCCTCTCCCTCTCTCTCTGGCCCTCCCCTGCTCATGTGCTTGCTCTCTCAAAATAAATAAACTAAACTAAACTAAAATAAAATAAAATAAAATTAAATTAAAATTAAAATGTCATTTTATTACTGTTAGCTGTATTGGCTCCTTTGTTCACAGCATTCAGCAAAGCTATGTAAAAGAAGACATGTCCTAAAATTGTTGACAAAATTTTCTGACGGGAATAAAAAAACATATTATCTGTAGCATTAGAAAAGTTGCAAATTTAAGTAGCATGACTCCTTCTGTTCTCTAGTTTAAGAAATAAAATCGATAAAATCTTCCTCTCCTGTAAACTTTTTTTGAAGTAAAATGTTGCTTGCTAGAGAACAATGCTATGATTTAAAATTTTTCACTTGAAAAATCGAATTCAAGATCATTTGAAACTGAAACCAATGCTGTGTACTTTGGGCATTTGACTAAGTTCTGTATTACTCGGGTGTCTTTACTCAGTTATTTACTAGTACTGTGCTTTGGATATGCTTGCCTCACTTTTTACCATTTCAGGATGAAAACTTTTTTTTTAATGAAGGAAACTTAGAAAAATTTTATTGTTGTTAAAATAGCCAATTTCTTTGCACATAGTGCTCCTGTTAAACAGTTGATTGCAATGGTGGTAAATCACTAACTTCTGTATTGGAGATAGTTCTAGAATGTTCCAGGTACATCCATAGCCCTATCTTTATAAGCTCAATATTATCCTGTGATTAGTTCCAGGAAAGTAGAGTGAAGTGTTTCAAACTTGTTTTTTGTTTTTTTGTTAAATGGTCTAGGATTTATGGTTTCCAACACCATGAATAGTAGAAATGCATTTGTTTTATGTGATACAGATATAAATGATTACTATCAATAGAAAAACTACTTTTTAAAAATAATAAGCAATTGAACAAGGTTTAGACTATATATTCTTCTAGTTTCTTTGGTCAAATAATAGGACTCATTTCTTCTATCACCACTGTGTGATTACATAGATGTATATTGTAGAACGCAGAATAAATTTACTGGGCTAATCGCCTGTCAAGGGTTATAACTAGGAGTAACTAACTGGCTGGAGAAGAATGGGAATTTATTAGCACATGACTTCATACAAAGATTTCAAGTAAAATGAAATGAGAATTAGCATGTGATTCAAAAAAACTAAGACTTTGGTCTGTTTTAACTCTATAATGCTATAGTTTTTTTAATATATAATTTGTTATCCAATTGTTGATTTTAAATTCATAAATGTATACAACCTACCTTGAATATCAAGAGGAAATGCTATTAAAGGCATGAATCGGTAGCTTATTTACAGGCTATTAAATTCATGCAATAGAACAAGCATTTAGTATGCATCAGCAGGTCACAGAGCACTATATTCAGTGCTAGGATTTGTATGTGGTTTCACACAGTCCAAGAAAAAGCTTTCTCTGGTCTTTCTCAGCAACAGAAAGATGGCCACGCAATTATTTTTAGGTACTCTTGATTTTCCTCCTTAGTCACTATCTTAACAGAAACAAAAATCCACTTATCTGATCATTTTAATCTTGTATATAACTCTAAAACTTGTATTAAAGTGATTATTTAAAATTATTTGAGATTTTCTAAAAACTAAGTTGTAGGATTTGGGAGAGTAGGAAGTATCTAATATGACATTAATATTATACACAATTATACACGTATTTTTGAATTGCGTGGGGAAAATTGATGCATGTTCAAGATTGTATTTGCCATCATTTATACAAACTTGTTAGATTATAAAATCCCCTCAGATTGTTCTTACTTTCTTTTAATGTGAAACAGGTTTTTCACATTTCCCTAATTAATTTCCAGTTTCATTTTTAATGGAATCAGAACCCTAGACTCAAAATAGTCTCGTTGGATGATTATTACATTATTAAATATTCCAAATCAGTTACCTTAGTTTCCATTTATTTTTCCCTTAAATGTTAGTTTTATGTGTCTAAGGACTGATATGATATGCAAGTCACAGGTGGTTTTTTGTTGTTTGTTTGCTTATTTTACTTTGTGTTATCTTAAAGAAAAGTATGAATTGAGATATAAAAAATTGCATATAACTGTGCCAGTACTTGGACATCTGGGTGGCTCAGTTGGTTAAGGAACCTACTCTTGGTTTCAACTCAGGTCATGATCTCATAGTTTGTGGGTTCAAGCCCCGCATGAGGCTCTGCATTGACAGTGCGGAGCCGGCTTAGGATTCTCTCCCTCTCTCTCTGCCCCTCCCCTGCTCTCTCTCTCTCTCAAATTAAATTAAAAAAAAAAAAACTTAAAAAAAATAACTGTGCTAGTACTTTTTATTTTATTTTATTTTCTAATTTTTTTTCAACGTTTATTTATTTTTGGGACAGAGAGAGACAGAGCATGAACAGGGGAGGGGCAGAGAGAGAGGGAGACACAGAATCGAAACAGGCTCCAGGCTCTGAGCTGTCAGCACAGAGCCCGACTCGGGGCTCGAGATCATGACCTGAGCCGAAGTCGGCCGTTTAACCGACTGAGCCACTCAGGTGCCCCTAGTACTTTTTATTAAGATTATCATCATTTTTGTTAAGATTCTGGTTACAAAGTTCCATAGGTTTTGAGTAGTCTTCCTGAATACTGTTTTCTCCATAAACTCTGATTTTTCCAAAGTGAGGTTTTTCAGAAGTGTGTTTATAATATTGGAGCAGAAATACTCACTGTTTATGATCTGTTCATGCTTTTATTTAGTGAGGGAGAAATACTGAGGCTTGAGGGGATCAGTCATACTCCAAAGTGTAAAAGTAAATTTGAGGAGCATAGTTTAATAATGTTTAGTTCTATTCAGTGAGAGATTTACAGTGGCAAAAAGACAGCCAAATATTTTTTCACAACAATCCTTTTCAAATTTGAATACATGGTCTTATTCCAGATAGGACATTTTGTAGTTACAATATCTTAATGGCTTCTGGATACTAGGATAGAACTAGACTTCATTAATTAAATATTCCATATTTCTTTTTGTTCTTTTGCCAATGTGTGAAATTTAAAAGAATTCAAATGTATAAAATCTGAGCATAAAATATGGCTGAGAAACAAGACTGATTCTGGTAAAACCAACCATGTTACTTTATCTGAACACATTTTCTTAGGGAATACTGACAAAGGAAGAAAATGAAGTTAGTAATTACTCCCTAAATTACTTTCATGGTGACCTTGTGCAAATTCTCCTATAATTCTGAGTAAAAAGACATATTTCACAGCCCACAGTATATACCAATAATTACAGAAGTAATTCTGGAAGAAAAAAAATAGCCACAAGTTTTTGACTCCAGCTGTTCTCCTGAAATGAATCAGAGATTGAGCACTCCAGACCTCTTTTAACCATAGCTTTAAAGTTAAATGTGGATTGATGATCAAGGATACAGGCTTGCAGAGGAGGCTGAGCTAATGATACCTATCCAGCTCAGAAACACACATTTGAAAAAGGAAATTAATCTATTGAATTAATAATCACATGCAAATTTTTTTCTTTTGATTTTTAATAATGATAGGCCTGCCACATAAGGGGAGGGAGGATTTTTTTCTTTTTTTTTTTTTTAAGTTTACAGTAAAACCTTTGTTTACCAGCATAATTTATTCTGGAAACATACTTGTAATCCAAAGTACTTGTATATCAAAGCAAATGTCCCCATGAGAAATAATGGAAATTCAGATGATTCATTCTACAATCCAAAAATATTCATATAAAAAATGATTTAAATACTGTAATATAATACAGAAGATACTAAATATAAAGAAAAATAGACAAGTTAACCTGTGTTTACCTTTGAAAACATTCATAGCGGATGTGGGGGAGATAAGAGAGAGGAGGGTTATTGTGTAGGAGGACTCATCACTAATGAATGTTGACTACAGTACAGTATTAATAAACTCTTGTCATATATTGTATTTAATGTAACTGGCAATAAGGCAGCAGAGGAAAGGGTCTATATCTGCAGGCGGCCTGACCTCGAATGAAGCAAAGCACTTCTGAGCTTACTCTTGTATGAAAAAGCAAGGGACTGGTCCTTAGGTGCTTTGAAGTGACAAAAAAACACTGGTGCCAGTTGTGGGCACCTTCCAACATTCTGAAAAATCCCTGATTTCTGCCAAAAACCATGCCTGAAACTGAGCATCCCAAGCATTGGAGACAATCACCCACAATCCTGCAGCAAGAGAGACAGAGAGAGAGAGAGAGAGAGAGAGAGAGAAAGAGAACCATTGGCTCGGTTGTAATCACGTGACATTTGGCATCATGTAGTACTCGTATTGCAAGACATCACTCATTTATCAAGTTAAAATTTGTTAGAAATGTTTGCTTGTCTTGTGGAACACTCTCAGAACAAGTTACTCACAATCCAAGGTTTTCCTATATTTATTTATTTTGAGAGTGCGCACATGAATGAGGGAGGGGCAGAGAGAGGAAGAGAGAAAGCATCCCAAGCAGGCTCTACCACACCAGCGAAGAGCCCATGCAGGGCAGAGCCCAATGCAGGCCCAAACCCAGGAACCGTGAGATCATGACCTGAGCCGAAACCAAGAGCCTGACGCTTAACTGACTGAGCCACCCAGGCACCCTGGGTTCTTTTCTTCTTAAATGTAAATTTTGGCAAATCTGATGTATTATGTTTGTACATAGGCTTATGTCAAACAGTTGAGGCACCAATGATGGGATGACTCATGAGACTGCTGTTATGAAATAATCAACTTTCAGAAATCCGGACCAATTTAGAAGTAGTGGGGTGGAGTGGACTAGTGGAGGGTCTTAAATTAGACGACTGAAGTGTGAATTCTGGCCATGTTGTTTATTAAGTGTGTGACCTTGGACATGTAACCTCACGAAGCCTCACTCTCCTTGGTTATAACAAGGTACGCAGCTCATGGTTGTGTTTTAACATTAATTTTAATAATTCCTGTAACACCACCGGTGTTAGTAAATTTTAGATCTGGTTAGAAATTGGGGTAGCCCATTAACTGGATGGGGCCACATAACCTGTTGATAAATGAAATTGCCTCTTGTTTTTCACCGTCATAGACAACCCCCCACCCCTGGCCAGATAATAAGCACTCTCAATCCCATCTCTGGTAAGGTAGTCAAGTCTTATTCATAAGGAGTAAATTTGTCTCTCCTCAACAGAATTAACTACCATTTTTATGTTTCTGGGTTGTAAAGGAGCCACTGACAGTTGATAGGAACTTCTAAAACTTTTTGTTTCAGTGCTCATGAAGCCATTGAAACTGAATTGTCTGCAGGGAAAGGGGAGAAATGGATTCTTTTAGTTATGGGAACTAACAGCTACACACCCAGAAGGTCCTATAAACAGGAAGGGCATGGTGGGACTTGTATTCTCTGAGGGAGGTTCCACAGTGGGTCCACCACCCAGATAGTGCGTGAAGGCATGTATGGAAAGACTGCTAGATCCATGGAAATTTCTAAAGAATGTTGCTGGATCTGAGAAGCAATCGAAGCACTTCTTCTGAGACAAAAGGCCTTAGGGCAGTGTGAGAACTGCCTTTGTCTTCTGTTATCCAGTCACAATTGAGGGGACACAGGCTTGCTTGAGGTCAGTCTTTTCTGTCTGGAAGTTGTGCAATCTTGTGCAAGTGGAAGAAATACTCTGGGTCTGTCTTCAGGCTTTGGATACCACATGATTTGGCTATCCAATGAGGACACCTCACTGAATCCCCCACCTTCAACTTAAGATCCCTTTGGGACCCTCTGGGAGAAGAGGGGGGAGATTCTGTATTTCTGTCTCTTGAGGCCAGGGTGGGAGTACGTTCGGTGATTCCCAACTGGGAAGAGAAGAGAGTATACATTATCATTATAATCACCTCAATATATTTCATGATTAATACTGCTGTTTTATCTTCTCAACAAGGGTGAGGAGAGTTTGATTACAAAGCTTTCACATTTGAACTCTCAGGAGAAGTTCAGCTCTACGGTTTTTGAGAGTGGAAGTATTTTTTGTTGTTTTGCTTTTTACTGAAAGATACTACACAGTTTTCATCCTTCATCTAAGATAATTTGAGGTAACAGTTGTTAATTTTTTGTACCCTGGGTTCCATCACATGAATGGTAGTATCATTGACAATCCGCCAAGGAGGAAAACTCTGAACAGAAGAGAAGAAAGAAAAATAGATTCAAAATGAAAGGATGGGAGTCAGCCCTGTGGAGAAGTTAGGGAGAGGTTGCCAGCTTTTACACTCTTTTAAAATTTTAAATGAATGTTTGTTTTTTTGTTTTTGTTTTTGTTTTTGTTTTTGTTTTTCTGTTTCAGGTACATTGATTCTTTCCATGCCATCTGATTCACTTTATTTTTTTTTTTAAGTTTATTTTATTTTGAGAGGGGGGAGGGGCAGAAAGAGAGGGAGAAAGAGAATGCCAAGCAGGCTCTGCCCTGTCGGCTCAGAGCCCAGCACGGGGTACAAACCCATGAACCGTGAGACCGTGACCTGAGACGAAATCAAGAGTCCAGCACTTAACTGACTGAGCCACACAGGTGCCCTGATTCACTTTATAAAGAGCTTTTGGAAATCACTGTTTTACAGGTACCATTAACATCTTATAAGTTAGCTTGAATGGGAGACTACTGACAGAGCTGGGAGAACTGAAGTGACAATTGCTATAGAAATGTTGAAGGGTGGAAAACAATGTCCCTACGAGCAATGCGAGATCTTATCCTGTTCAATAGTTTTAAGGAAACGCAGATTTGAAACAGAAACCAACCTCCCAAGAAGTTGAGCTTATAAATTTTCCAGAGACTTGTGCCAATGTTTTACTATAGTCAGGGGTCTCCATTCATTGTGAGAATTATTATGTATGACTTTATCCTGAGAGGGAAATGTAAGCAATTATTTCCATTTCACGAATCAGTTACATTGTACCCAAAGTGCATGGATCAACAATGTATTACACATAGAAGCCCATGTAATAATGTGTTACATATTCTTTTAGTCGTTTTCAAAACACTTCATCTTGAAGCAGAAAAGATTGTTTTTCACTGAAAGAGATTAGGTGTGAAACAGAAATAGACTTATTAAATCTTAGCCAATAAATGCATTTGAAATTTCCATGAAGATCTGCCTTTATATAGTTTTTACTTCAGAATTGGTACCAGGGAAGTAGGAAACATTTAACAAACATCTAGAATATTTTAAAGAAGTCTATGGTACAAATAGGAGTCGAATACTGTACCTTCTATTTCATTGCTAATATTCTATCAGATTTATTGACTATTTGAGGAAAAAAATTACTGCCCACCATGTACTTTTGTATACATTATCTCCTTGAATTTTCAATATGTGCATGGGTGGTTAATTTTATTAAAAATCAGGAAGGTAAAATGAATTGACAAAAACCATTTAGTTAGGAAGTACCTGAGCTAGAATTTGGAATAAGTCCTACTCCTTTTTTCAAATATCAGTTTTTTTTTTTCAACGTTTATTTATTTATTTGGGACAGAGAGAGACAGAGCATGAACGGGGGAGGGGCAGAGAGAGAGGGAGACACAGAATCGGAAACAGGCTCCAGGCTCTGAGCCATCAGCCCAGAGCCTGACGTGGGGCTCGAACTCCCGGACCGCGAGATCGTGACCTGGCTGAAGTCGGACGCTTAACCGACTGCGCCACCCAGGCGCCCCTCAAATATCACAGTTTTTACATATAGACACTTTTACTGTTCTATAGCTGATTTCTTTGCGAGGTGGTAATTACTTCACTCTGTGAGTAGATAGGAGTATGTATCGAGGACCTTGCCTGATGCATCCTACCCTGCCTATCCACTTCCTCCGACTTCATTTTTTTTAGTTTATTTATTTGTTTTGAGAGAGAGAGAGAGAGAGAGAGAGAGAGAGAGAGAGAGAGAGAGAATGAGCAGGGAAGTGTCAGTGAGAGAGGTAAAGAGGGAGGGAGAGGTTCCACATTGTCAGCTCAGAGCCTGACATGGGACTTGAACTCATGAACTGGGAGATCATGACCTAAGCTGAAACCAAAAGTCAGATGCTCAACCAACTGAGCCGCCCAGATACCCTGACTTCAGTTTTTTTTAATTTCTAAAAGAAGTCCATAGGAGTTTCTAGCCTATAAGAATTCACAGGTAATTCAATGAAGTTACACATATAAAACACTTATATGTTATATCCTTCATGTTATACTTACTGTATTATACTATAGAAAGCATATATTAAGCACTTCAGAAGTGTTAGTTATATCAGAAAATATATGATATATACATTATGAAATACATACAAACATTTATGTGATCATATATATTTTTACATATCATAAAATATATGCATATTGATTTTTAAAGTTCACACTGTAACTCTTATGTACAGAGAATATATAAATTTAAAGGGACAGAATCTATAAATGATCTAACCTCAGTTCAATTATATATTATTTCTTTGCTACCATTTTTCAGTGCCTCAGGGAATTCTCTCTTCCCTCTTCTTCTTTCCCTAAGATGGGGTAACAGTGTGTAGACAGAAGGAATCGGGGTTTGGCTCATTTATCCGTAAGGCAGGGAACAGGGATTAGGTGCTCATGAAGGATGTCCTCTGTGCCTTTGATCAATGGGCACTGTCCATTGTGTGGTTGTGAGGTTTTTGGTATATGTGGCCAGGATACAACATAGCCTGGTTATTTTTAACTTGGGTCAAGAGGTATGACTCAACCAACATTAGTCTCAACCACTATTATAGACTCTTTGGAAGTCTGTCCGGCAATTACTTGTATTTGATGATGATTTGGAAGTCTCACCAACAACCCTTGCTGCATAATCACTTCATCGCTGGAGTTTTCCAGCAGGATATGTGGACACCTTAGCTATCTCTCTTTTCTTCTTGGTCCATTTGGGACCCAAAAGGATCTTGAATGAGAGAGAGAGAGAGAGAGAGAGAGAGAGAGAGAGAGAGAAGAAGAAGAAGAAGAAGAAGAAGAAGAAGAAGAAGAAAAAGGAAGAAAGAAAGAAAGAAAGAAAGAAAGAAAGAAAGAAAGAAAAAGAAAGAAAGAAAGAAAGAAAGAAAGAAAGAAAGAAAGAAAGAAAGGAAGAAAAAGAGAGAAACCTTGACTGTGTGATACTACTTACTTTACTTGTCTGTGTTTGTAGCATAGGTTAGTATTAGAAGCCTGGTCAGGCTAATAAAACTAATTATACGTATATAAATTAGAGATAAATAGTTATGCGTAAAACTGTATATCTGTACATGAGAAGTAAATGATGGGAATTGAATATTTTACATGTAAAACTTAAAGTGCCTAGATATAAAATATGAAATATATGCAAAATATCTATAAGATCAATAGAAAATAGAAATATAAAAAAATAGGAAAATGCCAAGATAAAATAGACCTAAATATATGGCTTGTGGATTGTCCATGGATTATTGTGACTCAATGTTGTTAAGATATCCATTATCCCTGGGTGCCTGGGTGACTCAGTCGGTTAAGCATCTGACTTTGGCTCAGGTCATTATCTTGCAGTTCAGTTCTTGGGTTCGAGCCCCACATTGGGCTTTCTTCTGTCAGCATGGAGTCTGCTTCAGATCCTTTGTCCCCTTCTCTCTCTGACCCTCCCTGTCTGTCTGTGTCTATCTGTCTCAAAAAATAAAAAATAAACTTAAAAAAAAAAAGATTTCTGTTATCCCCTAGTCGATGTATGGATTCGATACAATCTCAGTTGAAACCCCAGGTGTTCTTTTAAAGATATTGGCACTGTTATTCTAAAATGTGCACTGAAATGCAAAAACTTAAAAAACTAAAACAGTATTTTAAAATGATGGAAAAATTTGGAGAATTTATACTAACTGATTTCAATATCATATAAAGCTGCAGTGGTAAAGACAGTATGGTGTTTGTGTGAGGATAGACAAATAGATGGGTGGAGTATACAATCCAGAAGTAAACTCAAACATATATGACCATTTGATTTTTGAACAAGGTTCCAAATCAGTTAAAAGGGGGGGGGCGCAGAGTGCCTTAACATCTGGATATCCACATGGAAGGAAAATAAATTTTGCTTCTTATCCCATTCCAGACACAACAATTAATATGAGATGGAATGTACTTGTAAAAAATTATTTTAAAAATACTTACTTAAAAAATTTAGCAGAGTATTTTTGCTGCCTTGGAATAGGCAAAGATTTTTCCGATAAGACCTCATTTCACAAATGAGGAGTAACAAATAAGACCTCCTATAAATACAAATTTCTTGTTCATCAAAAGATACCATTAAGAGAATGACAAAGTAGGGACGCCTGGGTGGCTCAGTCGGTTGAGCGTCCGACTTCGGCTCAGGTCATGATCTCGCGGTTCGTGGGTTCGAGCCCCACTTCGGGCTCTGTGCTGACAGCTCAGAGCCTGGAGCCTGCTTTGGATTCTGTGTCTCCCTCTCTCTCTGTCTCTCAAGTTTGCTAATCCTTGATCTAAGCAATTCATTGAAATCCCCCTCTTAAATCGAGAAATCAAAATATTGGCCTATTAGATGTGTATGCTGGTGTCTTATAACAGCTTTATCCACAACAGTCAAAATCTGGAAACAGCTCAACTGTCTATCAACAAGAGAAGTAGATAAACAAATTCAGTTATTTGTTATAATAAAATACCACTTGACAATTAAAAAGAATGAAGTACTAATACGTGAAACTAACATGGAAGAAATTAGAAAACAAAAACAAATAAAAGCCCTGACGATGCCAAATGAAGATGAATGAATTACCAACTCAGACACAGTTGGTTAGGATGTACAGTGACTAGAAATCATACGGTATCGGTAACAGTATACAATTTGTACAAACATATTAGAGCACAACTTGTAAATTTTCTTTTTTATTTTTAATTTGAGACAGAAGGAGAGAGAGAGACAGACAAAAAGCCTTCAACAGAAAAAAAAAGTAAAAATGTTCACATATTCGTGCAGTGGAATACTAAGCAATATAGGGAACATACAAATTACTGATATCCTCCAACACCGATGAGGCTCCAACATTTTACTGAACAAGAGACTAGAGGCAAAAGAATACTACAAAACCCAAAATGCAGGAACAAACTAAATGTATGGTGATAGAAATGATTGCCCCTTGGGGCACCTGGGCGGCTCAGTCGGTTGAGTGTCTGACTCTTGGTTTCTTTCTTGTTTTTCTTTTTTTTAACTTTATTTGTTGTTGAGAGAGAGAGACAGAACGTGAGTGGGGTAGGGGCAGAGAGAGAGAGGGAGACACAGAATCCAAAGCAGGCTCCAGGCTCTGAGCTGTCGGCACAGAGCTGATGTGGGGCTCAAATTCACAAACTGCGAGATCATGACCTGGACGGAAGTTGGAGCTTACCGACTGAGCCACCCACACACCCCGGTACTATAGTGTATTTAAAAAAATTTTTTTTGAATGTTTATTTATTTTTGAGAGGTGGGGGGGGGGTGCAGAAGGAGAAGGAAACACAATCTGAAGCTGGCTTCAGGCACCCAATGTGGGGCTCGAACCCGTGAACTGCGAGCTCATGACCTGAACCAGTCGGACACTTAACTGACTGAGCCAGCCAGGTGCCCCCAACTCTTGGTTTCTGCCCAGTTTATGATCTCACAGCTCCTGGAATTGAGCCCTGCATCAGGCTCTGGGCTGATGGTGCAGAACCTGCTTGGGATGCTCTTTTTGCCCCTTGCTCGTGTTCTCTCTCTCTTTCTCAAAATAAATAAACACTTAAAAGAAATGATTGCCTTTGCTAACATGGATATATTGACTACAATACAGAAAGAAACATTCAGGAGTAGTGGGAACGTTAGTTATAACTCTTGGTTTGGGTCGTGGTACAGAGGTGTATACAGTTGTCAAAACTCACAGAACTGAAACTGAAATTAATGATTGTATGACATGTAAATTATATATGTCTATTTTTAATAAACAAAGAGAAAATGACAACAAAGACAAGATCATATAGATCACAAACATTGATTTATCACAAACATTTGACTTACTCAGGCAATGACTGTACTATATATGTTGCTGGGGCTGAAGGCCAGCCACTTCCTTATTTTGACTTCAGTCTATTTTATGTGCTTAAGTGTCCTTATATGTCATCCACTTTTGTCTGGGTAGTGAACCACAAACTTACACGATACCATTATTCTGCTTTGTGGTTTACAAAGCACCTGCAGTTATTTCCTCACTCAATCCTTGATAGCGCGGTCGAGTATCCACATGGTTATTTCGCTGTTAAATTAAAAGTGGAAAGAAGCTGAAGGCTTTCTCTAAAACCCAGAAATTAGTAACTGGCAGAACTGAACTTGTGCCCTTCTCTTCTGACTCTAAAGTTTGGCTTGCACATTACCTATTCTGTAACTGACTGCCCGAGAACACATGCTGAATTTCTTTGACTACTGAACGGCACGTGGCTGTGTTTCTGTAACTGAATTGCCTCTAGTTTATGTGGCTCATCTCCCAGTGACCCTTGTCAGCCATTTTCAAAGATTGCTAAGACATTGAGAATGGTATGATGTAACAGCAAAAGGAAACTTCACAGTGTCTCCCACACAGGAGAAGAGATCTGATGCATGTCGATAGGCATTAAGAAGTAAGCAAAAAACATTCCAAAGAGACAACGATAGATAGGTGCAATCTATTTCATTTGAATTCTCAAATCAGTGGTGTATGGTGGATGGCTGTTAAAAGAAGTTCTCATCCCAAAGTTAATGATCAGAGGTTGAACTTCAATATTTTATAGTATATATAAGATCTAGAGATGATGATGGTAGTATTTCTCTTCTAATGAAAAAAAAAAAGTTATAACTGCCTGTGAAGGCACGCCATGCTCAGGTTGCAGCTTTCACCTTCAGCCGAGGACAGGAATGATAAATGGGTTTTGTTTGCCTGCCAACTCCCAGTAATGGCTGCCGGGATTACAATGATGAGGAGTCATAATCTGTGATTGGGCTTCTAAATAGGCTCAGATCTGAGAGCTTTGCAAACTGCATACTGCATTTCAGACATTCCTTAACTGTGGCCTTAGGAAATTTCCACTCGGTGAAGAGACTATGTTACGAAAGCAGCCCTCTCATTTTCTTTATCGTTTCTGGGCTTTTCCCCAGCCATATATCACCGAGAGCCAAATAATTGCAGATTAAGGGTCTTGAATGCCTACAAAATGAGAAGGTTTCAGGATAGACAATATATGTAGGTGTGCGGTGACAGAAACGAGGCAGTATCATGCAATGTCAAGGCAAGTCCAGTTTAGGCTAGATCTTTCTGGAATTCTCTTGTTATAGTAACGGCATCACACAGAGCTATCTACCTAATCACAAGCAAATACCTTATTCATTCCCTGAGACCTCTGTCTGTTCATCTAAGAAGTTTTCTCTAGTTCTGTCTTACCATACCTTCTCTGGAACAAATAATAATAATAATAATAATAATAATAATAATAACAACAACAACACTACCATGGATATATATGGTATTTACAATTTATGACATACTTTAAATTCTTTTCTACTGTCTGATTTCTTTAAATAGCTGAAGGAGGTAGATCAATTGTATTCCCATTTCTAAGAGGAAAAAAAAAACATGACCAAAAGTACAAGTAAGTCATCAGGAAACTGTTTTCTTTCTTAAATTCAGAGTGACTCTAGATCTCAGCTATCTGACTTCCAAATCTTTAATATTTATTCCCAATTAATGAGCATGGGCAGCCATAGAATATATATAGATAACAGTGTATGCAAATATAAAATAACAGATATCCAGGTTAGGAACAACCTAGGTTATATGCTCAATATATTAGGGAGGTTTAACATCATGCCACTGTGTCCACATTGTTTTGTTTTTCTAATAAGTTGAATAGTGGAATGTCTGACCCCAGTCATTTTAGGTCCATGAGTCCTAAAATGAAGCATGACCTTAGAATACTAACCACGTTTCAAGGAAAGGGAATGGTTCTTCCGATAGTCCCTCATTACATGTGCTGCTCTTAGGGTATAGGAAATCTAATGTCCGCACAACCAGTTGAAGTGTAAAACTGCACTGAGCTTTAAAGAACTGATTTTGAAAGATTTTTTTGTTCTTCTCTTTGGACTAAACATTTGTGCTGGTGTGATTTGCACAGCCTCGTTGTAAGTGCTGCACATCCTATATTTAACTCTGGACTAAAGCTTCTTTGTTCTGTTTAAATATACTCCCTGATCTCCACAAAGACTTACTGCAATGCAGTGGTAATTTGAGGTAATTGTGTCAGTGGAAAACAGGAAAATCTGGGTTTTTTTCCCCCACTTATGGTAAACCAGTTTTCAATCCTCATATTTTTCAGATGTATTTGTGAAGATAAAAATGTTTTCTTGATATAGTTTCTAACCATCTTTCCTTTTTAAAGAACAGAAGATGAATAAAATACATATAGCTTTTTCAATTAGGTTTAAATCCTCTTTTTCATGTTCATTTCTTATGTAATTAGAGAGAATAAAAATATATAACACTCCAGGATTAAATGATATGCCAAGCGGGAAATTATGGTGTAAATTGTAAAGAAAATTGTTCTTAACCTGAGATCGAGGGTCGAATTGTCACTTTCAGGACTGTCAGAATTTGTGCATAAGTTTTAGGGAATTGAGAATAACCCAAATGATAAAAAATTTTTTGTGGATGTGCATTTGTAATAGCTCACAGTTGAACACTTCTTTTTTGTGTATCAGTTTTCCCTTAGTAACGTAGTGTTCCTCCTTCTCATTTTATAGATGAAGAATCTAAGAGAAGGTAGAAAATGATTTGGACAGGACTCAGGCTCAGGACCCAGTTTTCTTTATTCCAGTTCTCTGTTCTTTCCACTACACTGGACATGCTCTCAAAACCACAGCATCAGACTTCTATTTGAATCTATGTTTCTTGTAATTTCAAAGACACAGAACGCTTCAGTTACCTACAACATATTCATGTGTGGATTTCAATGTTCTCTGTCATAATTTCCTTCCTGTCTTATGTGGCATTTGAGTAATGGACCAAGTAAGTAGAGTCAGCATTCAAACCCAAACAGCCTCATTTGGAAAGTCCTTATCTGGAAGTTTCTGGGTGAAAAACTGCCCTCTACTGGAATGCAGTCATATATGGAGAATGTTCCAAGAGGACACATTCCGGCAGCTATTTCTTGAGCTCCCACCTGAAACGTGGCATTGTGGTAGATATGGGGAGAAAGGGAGCTGGACTCTGCTGTCTCACTTGAGAATGGTCTTGAGCGTGCAGAGATACTATCAGATTTGCATTGCAGAAAATGAATCATGTCTGTATTTAGAGAACAGTCTGATGCATGCTGTAAAGCTGGGTGACCATTTAGGATAATATTGTACTAATCCAGGGGAAAGTAAGAAGCATAAAGGGGAGTGGAATAGTAGTGGGATGCAGGGAAGGGGGTGAATTTAGTAGATATTTTAAATATTGGAATAAGAAGGCCTTAATGGCCATCAGATCGATTGATGAGAGAGAGAATGAGGGGAAGTGGGGAGTGGAGGAGGGTGCCTGTATTTCTTACTTGAGCAACCAGGATAATGATGACATCATAAAGAACTCAGGGGAGGGGCGCCTGGGTGGCGCAGTCGGTTAAGCGTCCGACCTCAGCCAGGTCATGATCTCGCGGTCCGTGAGTTCGAGCCCCGCGTCAGGCTCTGGGCTGATGGCTCAGAGCCTGGAGCCTGTTTCCGATTCTGTGTCTCCCTCTCTCTCTGCCCCTCCCCCGTTCATGCTCTGTCTCTCTCTGTCCCAAAAATAAATAAACGTTGAAAAAAAAATTAAAAAAAGAAAAAGAACTCAGGGGATAGTGAGACATATATATATATATATATATATATATATATGTAAAATATATATAATAAAATTTTATCTATCATGTATCTTTATATACTTTATATATTCAAACTTGGAATAATTTATTTTCCTCCGAAAGAGAACTAGTGAAAATTGAAAGGGTTTTGTGGAAAGACAAGGCTTTTGTTAGTTTGTTTACTTTTTGGACTAGGGCACTGTGGTCAGCACAGCTGCGATCTTGCATGGCAGAGAAATTTTCCACAGCTGAGGTTAGCTCTAACCAGTGTTTCAAGTGGATGAACTCTGTCCTGTCTCGCCGATGGTGAAATTTCCATGCCTGTCATATTGTGGTGTCTCATACAGCCAGTCAACTGGCCGCAGTTTATTCTATTGACCGAGAGCATTGGTAGCTTGAAATTGATTTGTTAACTTCATTCAGTGACTGCTAAGCATGCTCAGGATAGGACGTGAAGGGGAGTGTGTGGGGATCTCAGTATCTCACGTGATGGGCTGAAAACTTGGAATTCTTCCCGACTTGTGCTCAGGGTGGCTCTCCACATGTTGCCTGAACAACCTCAGAACGTGTGCCGCTTCGCCTCTCCCTACAGAGAGGTGAGGACAGCTGCAGCAGCTGAGTGGAGTGCCATGGGTGCCCTTTCCATGGGGGCAGGATGCCAGCGGTGTTGGGTATCTTGGTCTTATGGGGCTAGAAGATGCAAGTAAAAAACACTCCAATTACACAGAAATTTCAGGCAAAATTAACCCTTTGGCTTAAATTATGTTTTAAATAGGATTTAATGTCTGTTTTAAACATCTATGGGGGGGGGGGGAAGGAACCATGAGAACCATGAGTAATACTTTTTACAGCCACATCTGTCTTTACTAGGACATTTATATCTAATGCTTGCGACCACACTAATAAATACGCAGGCAATAAGGATTCAATGCTCCTTTTTAATGAACATTTTTTTTATGTTTAAAGAACATAAAAAATTTTGGGGCGCCTGGGTGGCGCAGTCGGTTAAGCGTCCGACTTCAGCCAGGTCACGATCTCGCGGTCCGTGAGTTCGAGCCCCGCGTCGGGCTCTGGGCTGATGGCTCAGAGCCTGGAGCCTGTTTCTGATTCTGTGTCTCCCTCTCTCTCTGCCCCTCCCCCGTTCATGCTCTATCTCTCTCTGTCCCAAAAATAAATAAACGTTGAAAAAAAATTTTTTTTTTTAAAAATTTAGAGTTTAATGACTTTCCCAGAGTCAACAGTGTAGACCTGACCAAAGCACAAGTCTGATCATTCATGGCAAGAAATAGAACCAGGGTGATTTTGCCTCTAGGGAGCATATGGCAATGTCTGCAGACGTTTTTGCTTGTCACAGATTGAGGCTATGGTGCTCCCGGCATCTAGATGGTAACAGGGATGTTTCTAAATATCCCCCAATACTCTGGTTTCTCTTCAGATCACATAAATCTTTGACTAAATATCTTTTACTAAATATCCTATAATGCACAAAAAATATCTTGAGACATGTACACATGCACGTGCACACACATGCGCGTGCACACACACACACACACACACACGAAGATTATCCCAGTCCTAAATGTCAGAGTTCTGGGACTTTGGATTCAGGAAGGGAAAACTTAGATAAAAGGTTGCAGATAAGTAGGGAGTTGATCTTAGGGAGTTTCCATCTGTCCCACATATTGCACCTTATGCAATTCCAGGAAAAAAAAAATCCTAGTAGATATGGAAATGGACCACTTAGCTACATGAAGAAATAGTAGAAGATGTATATTATCGTTTCCACATTCCAGGGTCAATGTTGGAAGAATATTCTATTTTATCATCATTACATATATTCTCACCTATTTTTCTGAAGATAATGAGGCTTATAGAGAATAAGAATGACCCAGCAAAGTCTGTCAAAATTAGTTGACTCCAAGGAATACAAAAGCATAGTATTTACATGTATATTAAAATACATGCACACACATAAATGTGTACATATTCACATACATTAGCACATATACATGTGCATATAAACACATAACGATATTTACTAACATATATTTGGATAATGTATTTTCCAAACACATGTGCACATAGTCAACTCCACTCTTTCCCCAAAGATCGATTTATTAATCTGAAGCTATTATAATCATTTTAAGAATTCTCCCGTATGAAACAAATTCCAGATTTGCAATATGAAGTTATTAAGAGGTTCATGATCTCTGAAATCACCCAGAAAAAAAATCCACAATTTCAGATTGAGAAGACGCCATCGACATGTGAAAATCAATTTTTCATAGAAAACATCAGAACATCCAGGTTATTAATTCTCAGAAATACTACATGTAAAACATAAAGAGAGTTTAAAAATCCAAACATAGCTTCAAATTTGCAGCATCTCCAAACAAGACTTTGGTATCACATTGTTAATTGTTAGCTGCAAAACAGCCTTACCCACTATAAATAGTTTTGTTTTTTGCTTTTTTTTTAGTGTTGGTATTCTTAGATTGAAGTCATTGATTTTATAATTTCATAGGATTTCAGCAATTCAAAATATGCTCATCATTGGAATTCTAGTCAACACGCACAAAAGTAGCAGACTTGGAAAGGAATAGAGAGAAGGAGAGTTAGCAAAGGAAAGTTTGCAGCTCACATAAATAATCAGGAGGGACTATCAAGTGTTCTGGAAAATGGAGGCAAAAGGGACCTTGAAAGAGACTTGATACCGGGTACCTGTGCTGAGGCACCGTGGGATACACAAACATATCAGATATCGTTCCAACGTTAGTGGAAGCCAATACAAATAGAAACAAGAGCTATTAAAAAACACAAGAAAATAATGATGTTTAAAGGCTGAGAATTATTTTCACAGTTAAATTGGCAGATAGTTTCATAGATGTATTAGTTGGCTCTTGAGTTAATCCTTAAAATTATACATTTATATTGAAATAGATAGTGAAACAAAGAGGGGTAGTTTTGTGTTTGTAGACTGTGTTCAGGTCCTAAATGCTGTTTTTTAAATCTTATTTATTTAGAAAGAATTTTTAAGTTTTATTAACTTGGAGAGAGAGAGAGAGAGAGCATGAGAAGGGGATGGGGCAGAAAGAGGGAGGAGAGATAGGGAGGGAAAGAATGTCAAACAGGCTCTGCGCTGACAATGCACTGATAGCCCAATACAGGGCTCGAACTCACGAAGTGTGCAGTCATGACCTGAGACGAAATCAGGAGTTGGACGCTTAACTGACTGAGCCACCAAAAGCCCCCTTAAATGCGATTGTTTTAATCCCACACACCACCTCCTGTTTTACCTCTCTACTGACTACCTCCTGTGTTACCTACAGGCCTCTTCGTAACCCTGTACCCTCAGCATTTTCTCACTGCCCTCAAAATTGAAACTTCTTTAGGGCAACGCAACTGTCTTTTTCACTTCCATGTTCCCAGATTATTATAACTATGATACAGTGTAGACAGTCTATAAAATTTGTTTGAAATTATGAAAATGAAAGCCCAGCACAAGCTCTAGACAAGGCTGAGGACTGTCTTTACTCTTCACAGGGGAAACTGTATGCAGAAATCTTCTGAGGCTGAGTGCAGAAACAGTCACATTAAAACAGTGAGTCACGTTCAGGAAAATATTTCTGTCTTTTTAAGAGCATGTAGGGGTTACATGTGAACACATTCTGCCCCTCTTACTCACTAAAAACACTGCAAATTCTGAGAAGGGATGTATATAAATTCAGAGACTGGGAAACATGAGTAATAATGCATCTATCTTTGGAAATGTTCTCTTTAACAGTACCTTATTTACTGCTTGCTCAGAGTAAGTGTACCGATTTGAGAATTGCACAAATGTACAAATATTCGCTGAAGGATTTCCTCTTTATGTAGAATCACCCTATGAAGATATTTTCTCCCCACTCCTGCCCCTGTGAAATACAACCTAAGCACTTGGTTTTGATAATTTTAGGAAGAGAATCACCTGTCCTGTGTGAAACTTCATAGGTAATTAGGGAGCTAGACTTAATGGAGATGCCATCTGTCCCATATTCTGCTAGTTAGGATTTGGGGGGCATTTCTGTGTCCTTGAGACACCCTTTTGAGCTATACAACTCAGCATATGTTTAAATGACATTACAGTGAACCTTACATGACATACTTAAGACTTGAAGAAATCGTCAGCAACCCAAAATCTAGCAACTCATCATGGGCTAGTAGAGATGAAACAGAGCAAGGAAGTAGCATCCTAAGAGCAATGACAGAAAGTACCGATGTCCCTAATTGCTTTTATATGACTCTAGTGTCTGCAAATCCAAACTAAATTCCCCTTTAAGATGGACCTTGAAAGTGGTAGTATAATCACAATAACAGAAAAGTGGGTAGAGCGAGCCAAGTGCACTGACAAGATGAACAAAAAGTGCACCCTTATTCAGTATCAATGACAATATTTAAAAGGAAACTGGCACATGATTAAAAATAACATCTGGCCCTTTGTAGGGGTTTAAAACAGACCCTGTTAGTTGCCTCCCATTATATATATATTCACCCTTTCTTCCTTATTAATAAGATCTTGATTGTATTCAGGGAAGCAATGTTCTTGGATAAGTAGTCATTTCTCACCCTCCCTTGTTGGAGGGAGAGGCCATGAAACACAGTCTGACCAATGAGACATGTTCAAGTTTATAGCATTTTCCTCCCAGAGTTTGCTTCTTGAAAAGGGGGACTTGCACAGCTGGTAGAGTTTTAAACAAGCTCCTCCTCCGATTAGCCAACTTCCCCTTCCAGATAATACACAATCTGTACAGTTTCCTTTCCAGAAAATCTTCTCAAATAACTGATTTATATTTTCTTTTTCCAATCTCCCTACTTGTACTCTGTTTTAACACATTCCAATCAGGCTGTCACCCCTGCCACTCCAGCAAAATCTTTCTTCTCACAGCCACTAATGCTTTCCAATTATCAATACAATGGATATTTTTTAGCCCTCCTATGACCTGATCTGACATCAGCGTTTGAAACTCTCGATCATTTCATCCTTCTTTAAATACTTCCTTAATTTTCTTCCTTTGGGACACCACTTTCTCATTTGTTTTCCTCCAAATTTTCAAGTTTCTTATTTTTGTTTTCTACACTGGATCCTCCTCTATTCCTGAACTCTATATGTTGGAGTTGCTCACAGCTTGGACCTTGGAATTCCTCATTCTTTATACAGTCCTTTGGGTCACCTACAATGTCAAGTCTTTAAAGCACCATCAATTCCCTGTGAACTCCCAAAATTTTATCTTTGGCCCAGATTACTTCACTGAGATCCAAATTCTCAGATTCTTGGCATTTCCATTTGAATCTCAAGCACTCATCTAAAATTTAACAAGTTCAAAACCAAAATGCTGATTTCCCTTAAACCTGCTCGTTCTCCACCTTAGGCAACTCCCTGGTTTCATTTGCCAGAGCCAAAATCTTCCACATCATGCTTTATAACTCTTTCATTTATGCATTACATCATCCAATCACCAAATCCTATCAGGTCTACAAACAAATTACACACAGATTTTGATTATTTCTTACTACCACTACCTCACTGGTCAAACCACCGCCATTTCTTACTCAGGTTATTGCAATACTCTTCCAAATATTCTCTCTGTTTTCATTTTTGCCTCCCTTATGGTGGGCCCTCTACAGGAAAGCCAGAGCATTATCACACAGTGGAAGTCAGGTCACACCCCTTTTTGGCTCAAAGCAATCCAAATAACTACCCTTCACTAAGGGTAAAAGCCAAAATCTTGACATAGCCTCCTCAGCCCTACATCACCTGTCATGAAGTTTCTACAATGTGCAACTTGCTTTCTACTGCCATTGAGACTCGTTAGGCTCTATAGATTTGTGAAATATGAAATAATAATCATTAAGCAAATTTTTTTCTGCCCATACCTTAATCAAATGTATTTTTATTATTTATCTTGTCTTTTCTTTCTCTTTGTTGGATATAAATATAAATAACAAAAAGTTAAGGAAATTCCATTTAATTAGAAACAATAGGAAATCTGTTCTGGAGACACGTTTCATGCCCAGTTGTGTGTATTTTATTGACCTTTGATTTCTGCTTATACACACTGTGAAAACAATAACATTGCCGATATCTGTATTTTGCCATCATTATCAATATGTGCTTAACAGCTCAGAGGTAATTCATGCTAAGAATATTAAAACCATTACATATATACGATGTACATTTTGGAGCACAAATCAGTTTAACATTTTAATTCTTACTATTACAGATATCAAATGTTTATAAACTTAACTGATGCAGTTTGGGTGATTATAAAATGAAATCACATGAATTCATTAGGTTATCAGATTCAAAGCCATTAAATGTTTCATTATCTACTTAATTCTCTTTCTCTAATTTCATGCCTACCAAGTGTCATTCTGATTATAATTTCCTTTTTGACGTAACTTATCTTTAGAATGACAGAAATGGATGTTGGTGAAGTTCCTGAGAGGATAATCTTAACAGTAATATTTTTTCATTAATATGATTGAATTGCCATTATGTTTCATGTTTATGCAAACCAATATTTGTAAATAAATGTTTTCCAGAGGTATCTCTATGATTGGGTACATCTACATCATTTCTAATATGAGGAGACATACCAATGGCACTGTAGCAATTACACAAGTAGTTAAATATTGATAAGTAATGTCATATTTTCTTAGGCTATGAAAATGCCTTTTTCCAAAATAAGATATCCATAAATATGCTTAACTGAACTGAGTTGAATAGCATAGTCTAAAGGTTAACACTTGTACTTACATAATGATATGAAAAAAATTCTTGGAAAATATTGTAGTATTTCTTAATACCCTCCAAATATTGTTTACCTATTTTCACCAATAATATATTGTGTTTTTCTAGAGAGTAACATTAGGCTTACATTTTTGGCCTAAGAGGAAAAGCAGTATATCATATATGTACATGTGAGTAGTGACTGACTCAATGCAGTAGCTTTCTTCATATTTCACGAGGAAGGTTTTAGCAGCTGTTTCTTCTAATATAAGAACAAAGTTACAATAACATACAATACTTAAAGTTTTATTACTTGTTTGAAAAAAGAAAAAAAAAACAATTCTAGCATTCTACCTGTTGCTAATGATAGTATCAACTATAGATAGGAGATATATCCTCCAAAAAAGATTGCAGACCTACATTTGGGAAAAAACTTAATGTGTGACTTTTCAGACTAGAAATGCTTTATCTGTGATCAGACATTACATGTGATCATTTAAAATTTTTTATGTTTTATTTCCAGAGGCATTTTATTCTATAAAGGCCGAGTGATTTTTTTTTTCTTTTAAGTGTGTTTGTGTGTATATTTCCCACCTACCCACCTCTAACCCCTCCTGCCTTTTAGGATTAAAGTGAGTGAATTCTGGTCTGGTTTTATTTTGTCTGAAAAGTACAAATGATTGAATTAAAATTGGTCTATATTTCTTACCATATTCTACATTTCTCTGTACACTTTGGTAGAAGAGTAAAAAGTTGACACAAAAATAAGATGAAAGATCCTTTCTTTCTCAGGCAAATGCAAGACTACTATTTCTAACTTATTTTCAGAAATTGGAGAAAAAAATGAGACATTCAGTCAGAAGACCAAAACTTATTATAATTGTCTCCTTTTACTTTCCCCCCCCCTACTATGTTTCCTCTGATAGTAATAGTGAATTTCATGTTGTGGAGTAGTAATATAAAGTACGTAAGCTTGGAGCGCCTGGGTGACTCAGTTGGTTAAGCACCCGACTTCGGCTCAGGTCATGATCTCACGGGTCATGGGTTCAAGCCCCGCGTGGGGCTCTGTGCTGACAGCTCAGACCCTGGAGCCTGCTTCAGATCTGAGTCTCCCTCTCTCTCTCTCTCTCTGCCCCTCCCCTGCTCACACCCTGTCTCTCTTTCTCAAAAATAAACATTAAAGAGAAAGTATTTATTAAAAAAAAGGTGCGTAGGCTTTGTAATCAACAAAATAGGATTTGAATTTCATCTTTGTACTTAACTAATTCTGTAACCTCACACACATTGACAGCACTTACTTACCTTCATTTTCTTCATGTGTAAATATAAATAATAAGTACTACCAGGATTTAATGAAATAGAATATTTGTACTGTCGGGGTGCCTGGGTGGCTCAGTTGGTTAAGCATTCAACTCTTGATTGCTGTTCAGGTCATGATTTCATGGTTGGCAAGATTGAGTCCTGCATCGAGATCTATACACTCAGCACAGAGCCTGCTTGGGATTCTGTCTCTCCCTCTCTCTGTCCCTCCCCTCCCCTCCCCCGAGAATAAATTTAAAAAAATTAAACCTTTGTTCTTAAAAACAAATAAGGAATTTTCAGGTAAAAACAAAAGCTTAACAAATTTGTTGCCAGCACGTCTGCACTAAAGAAAACACTAAAAAACATTCTTGACTGAAGGAAAATAATCCCATGGAAAAGAACTGAAAGGTAGGGGAGACTAAAAAGCAATGTAAAGGATAAATATCTACAGAAATCTAACTAAATACTCACTTTGTAAACAAATAATATCTATCGGGTAAAGTAAATGTAGAATTAAAAATGAATGGCAACAATAATACGAGGCAATAAAGGAGGAAAAGATTAAAGCATTCTAAGATTCTAACACTAGAAAGTGGTAAAGATACCATTTTGTATTAGACTCTAATAAGGCAAGGAGAAATATTCTGGGGTAAATAGTATAGTAAAAATATAAGAATTTGTATCTTAAAAACTAAAAGACGATGTAATGGGAAAATTTTTTCACGTATTATTTATTTTAAAAATGTATAAATGAGACAAAATAGAAAGCTAATAAGATGGTGGAGAAAAACCAAACTATATCAGTCATTATAGCATACGGTTAAAAAACAAACAAACAAAAAAAAGCTTTCATTTAGACTGAATATTCCATTTAAGAACAAACTCCATCTGACTAGATAGAAAAAAAGTCTATGCTTATTACAAAGGAAATGTAATCCAGAACAGTTACTACTAAAAGGATTAGAAAGCAATTATGAAAATATTAACCCAAATAAATATGATACATCAGGTAAAGTAATCTTTAAAACACGAAGAATTATTAGATATATTAAACGACATTTTCAATAGGACATCACTATTTTAAATCTCTATGAACCCAATAATGTAGATTGAAATTATGTAAAGCAAAAAGTAAAGAACTGTAAGAAGAAATGAACAATTCTACAGCCATAGTGGGAAATATTAACATACCTCTGTCAATAACTGATAGAATAAGTAGCAAGAAAATAGGACAGTTGAACAACACAAATAAACTTGACTTGTTTGACATATATAAAACATGTGATTAGAAAAAAGTATTTAATAAGCATCATTTTAAGTGAAAACTAAAACATAGAAGTGATCTTTTCAATTAATCATACCTAGAAATTCCTAGAATAAACATTGTATTTAATGGTAACTTACAATAGCTTTCCACTGGAAACAGGAGAAAAGGAAATATGCTTGCTATCGACATTTCTTTCTTTCTTTCTTTCTTTCTTTCTTTCTTTCTTTCTTGAAGATTTATTTATTTATTTATTTATTTATTTATTTATTCATTCATTTTAATTTGCATCCAAATTAGTTAGCATATAGTGAACAATGATTTCAGGAGTAGATTCCTTATTGCCCCTAACCCATTTAGCCCATTCCCCCTCCCACAAGCCCTCCAGTAACCCTCTCTTTGTTCTCCATATTTAAGAGTCTCTTATGTTTTGTCCTTCTCACTGTTTTTATATTGTTTTTGCTTCCCTTCCCTTATGTTCATCTGTTCTGTATCTTAAAGTCCTCATATGAGTGAAGTCATATGATACTTGTCTTTCTCTGACTAATTTCACTTAGCATAATACCCTCTGGTTCCATCCATGTAGTAGCAAATGGCAAGATTTCATTCTTTTTGATTGCCGTGGAATACTCCATTGTATATATATACCACCTCTTCTTTATCCATTCATCCATCGATGGACATTTGGGCTCTTTCCATACTTTGGCTATTGTTGATAGTGCTGTTATAAACATGGGCATGCATGTGTCCCTTCGAAACAGCATACCTGTATCCCTTGGATAAATACCTATTAATGCAATCGCTGGGTCATAGGGTAGTTCTATTTTTAATTTTTTGAGAACCCTCCATACTGTTTTCCAGAGTGGCTACACAAGCCTGCATTCCAACCGGCAGTGCAAAAGAGATCCTCTTTCTCTGCATCCTCACCAACGTCTGTTGCTGCCTGAGTTGTTAATGTTAGACATTCTGACAGGTGTGAGGTCGTATCTTATTGTGGTTTTGATTTGTATTTTCCTGATGATGAGTGATGTGGAGCATTTTTTCATGTGTCGGTTGACCATCTGGATGTCTTCTTTGGAGAAGTGTCTATTCCTGTCTTTTGCCCATTTCTTCACCGGATTATTTGTTTTTTGGGTGTTGAGTTTGATAAGTTCTTTATAGATTTTGGATACTAACCCTTTATCTGATATGTAATTTGCAAATATCTTCTCCCATTCTGTTGGTTGCCTTTTAGTTTTTCTGATGGTTTCCCTTGCCATTCAGAAGAAGCTTTTTATTTTGATGAGGTCCCAGTGGTTCATTTTTGCTTTTGTTTCCCTTGCCTCTGGAGATGTGTTGAGTAAGAAGTTGCTGCGCCCAAGATCAAAGAGGTTTTTGCCTGCTTTCTCCTTGAGGATTTTGATGGCTTCCTGTCTTACATTGAGGTCTTTCATCCATGTTGAGTTTATTTTTGTGTAGGGTGTAAGAAAGTAGTCCAGGTTCATTCTTCTGCATGTCACTGTCCAGCTTTCCCAGCACCACTTGCTGAAGAGACTGTCTTTATTCCATTGGATATTCTTTCCTGCTTTGTTAAAGATTAGGTGGCCATACATTCGTGGGTCCATTTCTGGGTTCTCTATTTTGTTCCATTGATCTGAGTGTCTGTTTTTGTGCCAGCTATTGACATTTCTATTCAACATTTATGTGAAGGTCCTTCTCAAGTGCTAAGAGAAAGCAAAAACAGCAACAACAGCAACGAACAGAAGAAATGAAAAAATAAATAAAACTGTTAATTGTCATAAATAACATGATTCTTTATGTGTGTATACCCCCCAAAAAATTCATAGATAAATGTTTACAATTAATGGGTAATTTTTGGCATCAATCCTGATATGCAGATAGATATACACATATTTACACATAAATATATATACACAAAGTAATTTTGATGTTCCATAGAATTCCAATAATTCCATATAGGCCAGCAAATAGTAGAAAGTAAAATGTAAAGTGGTACTATTTATATTAGTATCTGAAATATTAAATACCTAGGAATAAATTAAGTGTAAGGCATTCAAACCACTGTAGATCTTCCTAGACTTTCAATGGGGTTATGTCCCAATAAACTTAAGTTGAAAACATCCTAAGTTGAAAATTCATTTAATACACCTAACCTAACGAATATCATAGCTTAGACTAGCCTACTCTAAACTTGCTCAGAACACTTACATTAGCTTACCGCTGGGCAAAATCATGTAACACAAAGCTTATCTTATAATATAGTTATTGAACATCTCATGTAATGTATTAAGCGCTGAAGGTGAAAAACAAAATGGTTGTGTGGCTACAGAATGGTTTGTAAGTGTATTGGTTGTCTACCCTTGTGATCACATGGCTGACTGGGAGCTGTGGCTGGCTGCCTCTGCCCAGGATGGCAAGAAAGTATCATACCACATACCGCAAGTCCAGGAAAAAAATACAATTCGGAATTTGAAGTACAGTTTCTACTGAGTGCTTATTGCTTTCACACCATTATAAAGTCAAAAAATCATAGGGCAAACCGTTGCAAAGTCTCAGACCATCTACACTCAGAAGATGGGAAGTATTACTCAGATAATTTATAAAAGAACTCAATAACTGAAAGATTATATTTTGTTAATGGGTTGGAAAATTAACTGTTACAAAGATTCATCTTCCCCAAAGTTCTTTTCCAGTTTCAATTTAATTTAATCCCAGTATTAATTTTGTAGAATTCAACAAACTGATTCCAAAACATATATGAAATGATGAAGGTTCAAAACTGTTGAAGAGTAAGAACAATTTGAAGGAGTGTTACCAAAATATGTAAAGATATTGTAATACTACATAATTAATAACAGTATGCTATCGGCACAGGAATAGGCAAATAGGCCAAAGAAACTGGACAGGGAGTCCAGAAGTATGTGATTGTCTGATTTATGACAATAATACTACTGGCATGGAGTGGAGAAAGGCTTCTTTTGGTATTTTTGTTTTGTTTTTATAATGATGGTCCATTGGGTAGGCAAAAAACAGATTTTCTTTTATTCCTTATCTCGATACTGTACACAAAAACCAGTTCCGGGTAGAATATAGACACAAATGCAAAAACGTAAAATAAAGCATTATCAACTGCAACCGCTGAGATGATTCAAGGTGATCTAGATTATATTTGCAATGCCTGATTTCAGCAACAACAAAGAAAGCATGAAATGAAAGTATTAAAAAACACTGCAAAATAATTTCAGAAAAGCCAGCCTAATTTAAACAATGGACTAAAGGTCTGAACAGGACTGTATCCTTTTCCTGATACACAAAAACATAGCACAGTGAGGATGAGGGATAGCTGTTGTCTTTCTAGCCCTCCTTTCTTTTCTTGGGTGCCCTTAAGTCTATGTTAATTAATATATGGAAACAAGACCTGAATTGTCCTAAAGGAAGTGAATAAGAAAGAAAATTATGATTTAAGTCTAATTTATGTTCCTATTTGTTGCCCCAAGTATTTACCAATATAGCCTCTACTCAGTTATTCACAAAAGTCGAAAATTTAACGAATTTGAACTGTTGAAAACAAAACAACCCCTTGTTAGAGAAACTTTCATCCATAGGGATTGGGGGTTTTTTGTTGTTGTTACTTAAATAATTTTGTTGCAGAAAAATATCAGGACACCTAACTGTAAGAAAAAAGTGAAAGATGAAATACACAGAACAAAACAAAAACAACCTTAATTTAGGTAGCAGGAGTCATTGGTATCACAGATAAGGCAAGAATTATTCTCACAGAATGGGTAACTAAAGGCAAAAAATATCAATATATAGATGAAGAAACTTAGTTTTGTACCTATTAAAGCTTTGAATCTCTGAGTTTGGTTCGCCTGTTGGGAATCTGTTTTGAGTACTCATATTAAGAGGACATAAGTGAGGAGGAAATAACACTTCTTAGCATTATGGACAAGGGAATTTTTAAATTTAACACTGACCTTGAATGTGTTTGAGTCAGTAATTATTTGAGAAGATAAGTATTGGGATATACATTGATTTTAAAAACTCATGAGAGTACAGGGTACTCTTGATATTTTATTTTACTTAAAGCAGCATGACAAAGTGTAATTTTGCAAGTAATTGATACATATTCTATTTCAATAATTCATTATTTCCTCATAGTGAATACATAGTATCATTCCTGCAACTGTCCTCCTGAAAAAGGCCCATCATTTCTGAAGCTTATGAAAGACTAGAACTGGCCATATTTCACTAACCTTTCTATATGACTTTATTCTTCCCCCAAAACTAATTTATAAGCCATTCATTCTTTCCCCACCTCAGTGAAACATGCCTTTTAAATTTCCCTCTATCGGCAACTATTTTGCATTTACTATTCACAATTTCTTAAGAAGATCATTTCTTTAAGTTACATGATATTCTGCAACAGAGTCCTTAGCAGAGAACAAGTTTGGGACTGAGGAAGGAAATCATCGTTTGGGGACCTTGAAAGAAGATTTCAAGGATTAAAGCTAATACATTTTAACAACGGTAATTATGGTAAATATACGTTTGAGCATCAGGTGTCTTTAAGCCTCATCAGAATTTGTCTGAGAGCTTTTATAGTCCCTCAGGATTTATCTTAGCATCCTTATTTTATGACTATTTTATAAAAGAAAATTATGTAAAAGCTTTTATAAATAATTAGCTTCATCATAGGTAAAAATTTATTTGAAATAAAATAACAGCTTTCATAGTAACCAAACAGGTAAAATTTTCTTTATAATCCATAAAGGCCACACACCTGTCTTGAACCAGAGTGTACATCATGTAACTGATTTGGAATTTTAAACCAAATAAATGACAAGAAAGAAGGTCCTACTAATAATTTCTCTTTGACTTGCAGAACCATCCTTTTTTTTTTATTACTTTGATATTTGAGGTAGTTTTCATTTCCAGAGTATCTGTGCTCACCACACTCATTTCTTGAAGTAAACAAAAAACCAATCTTAATTGTTGACCATACTCCTTCTTATTTGCAGAATTTCTCCCTTAAAATCCACTTTTGAGTGACTAAAGTTTAGCTTTTCTAGTCATAAGGCACTGTAGAAAATTCTAAGCCTGTTTTCATCCAACCTGGTAGAGAGATAATCTATGGGAAAACTTCTAGACATAATAGCATTAGGCGTGGGTTCACAGTCTGTCTGCTAGTTTCTAGTTGGAAAGTCTGGTTTCAAGGTCTTAGTCTCAGTGTTCTAGTAATTTGGAGCATAATATTATTACCTTATAAGATTAAGAGCATTAAATAAAGTTATGTATAGGAAAGTAGTCAACACAGTGTCTGGATTTTTGAACTCTCCATAAATACTATCATTCTCCCTTCCTTCTAACAAAAACTATCTTGTTTATTCTACAGTTATTTCTTTTTCATGAACCAACAAAGGTTTGATGTGTACCACACATAGGCTATTTGCAAGGCCAGTACCAATATTCCAGTCAATTTAATAACTTAGAATGGGATCCTCTGTAAAGACTCATTTTATGTCAAATGTGATTTACATTAGTAGTCACACTGGAAACCTTCAATTTAAGTTTTTTACCCAAAGGTTTTCATCAATTTGTTTGATATCCTGCATTTGTTCTTTTTAAGAGGTTTAGAAACTGAAACAATATTTCTGCTTCTTTGAGCTTACTTATGTCATAAATTCAAGTATATAATCCAAGGCTAAAACCTACTTAGATTTACGTCAGATGAAAAGTTATTTCAGTAAATTGATGAGAGAGGACACATTTTTTCCTCTGAAATATAGCATCTTAAGGCAGTGCATTTAGTTCCCAACTTCAAATTTACTAGTGTGAATAAAAAGAACTTCAAGAAAATGTCATTTGTCATGGCTATACCTAGAAAATAGCATCTTTCAAAGACTGCAGTCTTTTTTGTTTGCAATCTTAGGTTATCATCAGAGTTTTATGACATAAAAATGTCAAATGAAAAACAAACCCAGACTTACGTAAGGAGAGACTTTATTCAAAAAGATTGCTGCAATAGTGCAATGGGCTCAACTGTAGTTTGGAGAGAGCTCTAGCCATAGGAACTGCAAGCATCTTAAAAGTCAGGGAGGAAAGGGTTTTTCTTATTTCAGAAAGAGGAAACAAGGCTAGAAAGAGCAGGTTTCAGGCAGCTGATCAGGGAGGAAAGTGTTTTTCTTATTTCAGAAAGAGGAAACAAGGCTAGAAAGAGCAGGTTTCAGGCAGCTGATCAGGGAGTGTCAGTGATTTGGGGGGAGGGCTGGCCAAGAAGGGGCTGTTTCTCATTCTGATACTGCCTAAAGCTGTGTGGGGCTCCAAGCTCAGGATCCTCTGTGCAGGAGAAAAGTTTCACTAGAGTTTGGTCAAGTCAAGTTCACAACCGTTTTGTTCAGATTCATCAGTGGGGGCAAATAGTTCAGCTAATCTTTTATTTAAAATAAAATTTTTTTTAACATTCATTTATTTTTGAGAGAGAGAGAGACACACACACAGAGAGTGAGTGGGGGAGGGGCCGAGGGAGAGGAAGACAGAATCCAAAGTAGCTCCAGGCTCTGAGCTGTCAGCAAAGAGCCCAACATGGGGATTGAACCCATAGCCATGAGATCATGACCTGAGCCAAGTTGACTGAGCCATCTGGGTGCCCCTTGTTCAGCTCATCTTTTATAGGGCAAGGAATGGAATTTGGAGGGTCTTTGGCCTTGTCATAGGTGAACAAGGGAGTATCTTGTCTAATCTTATCTAAGTCTTATCTAAATCATCTGGGGAAAGGTGGTTATTTGCATTGGGCTCTTTCCTGAAACACAGAGGCAGGGGGATTTCTTTAACCATCTCTTTTCCAGGATCATAAGTTAAAGTCCAACATTATCACAATGTAGCCAAATGTCTGGACTTACAGTTTCTTAACTTTTGGTAGGCAAATAACAATAGACAGCTGTAGTTTTCTGATTCATATTTGTATCAGAATTCACCCCATTTCCTGTGGAAAACTAACATGCAATATCCAAGGCTCTAGCATTACTTCCAGATTCAGACAATAAACTCTTCAATAAATAAGTAATGGTGGCCTCCTGCAGCTCATGAAAGGAAATAACTTAGCCACTCCCTTAATTACAATCTCCTTTAATTACAGAACATTGCCTGACACATGCAGGCATTATGTTATATGCTGAGTGGATTGCAATAACTCATATTTACTTAATAATTAAGGAAGGAACATTATGCTTACTGCCAAGTTACTTGACTTTACTAATATGCTGATATGTTATAAACGTTGCCTGCAATGACCTTCTTAAATTTAAGAAAAGGTCTTAGTGGGGCTTTTTGTTTGTCTGTTTGTTTGTTTTTTTAATTCTTGTTTATTTTTGAGAGAGAGAGGGAGGCTCCAGGCTCCAAGCTGTCAGCACAGAGTCCGACACGGGGCTCAAACTCACGAACTGTGAGACCATGACCTGTGAGATCATGACAGGAGCTGAGGTCAGACGCTTAACCCACTGAGCCACCCAGATGCCCCAAGAAAAGGTCTTAATGTTTAAAGAGAATACATTCTCATTCCAAATAGGAGCAGGTGGGGTGATGGTAGCAACAAGATTTTAAATCAAACAGACCTGAGTTCAAATTCTTCCTCTGCCAGACACTAACTCTGTGACCACCTGCCGATAACCTACCTTATTTTGCCTCAGATTTATTTTTTTTAGTGCTGTACTTAGAAGAGTTCTTCAGAGGATCGGGGATAATGTATACAGTTAATCTTTACTACATGTACCTTCTGTATCTGTACATTTGCCTCCTCACTGAAATTTTTCTGTAACCCCAACGCCAATATTTGTGGCACGTCTATACTTCTGGTCATACGCGGATATGCACAAAATAGCAAACAATTTGATGTGCGCCATCAGAGTTCCAACAAACCTATGTTTGACTTCTTGTTGCAGATCTCCTACTGCAACAGTGTGGTCTCTGTAGCCCCACAGTTTTGGTATTTTTGTGCTTTTTGTTGGTGATTTCACTGTTTCAAATGGCCCCTGACTGGTGAAGAAGTACTGTCTAATGTTCCTAAATGCAAAAAGGTTGTCATGTGCCTTATAGAAAAAACACGTGTTAGGTAAGCTTTGTTCCAGCCTGAGTATTGTTGGCTGGGAGTTCAATGTTAATGGATCAGCAATATTTACTAAATAAGGTGTCTGTAAGCAGAAAGACCATGAAATAAGGTTATGCCGTGACTGGTTGACAAAAATGGGATTAGAGGCTCGTGGGAACCTAACCCCGTATTTCCCCTAGGAGTGATGCTTCAGTATATGTGTTAACTCCAGTGGTCACAGTGACTATGAGTATGTAAATATTCACTGATAATGAAAGTGGACATATATAGCATATAATGAGAAATAGAAAAGCAGCTCCTTACATCCAGGAGCTGGCCTGACACAATTAGGCATTGGTATCCTCCTGCTGGGCAGAAACAATTTCACAGAACATCTGCATCAAGACAAGGTGACTCTGTGACCATGGCAAATCAAAGTAAGAACAAGATTACTCTGTAACTGTGTCTGGACACAGATAAAGCATGAGCATTTCCAGGTCACAGAGCAGCACGCCAAACACTCTTGCTCTGAGTTAACATGAGTGACTGCAGCTTCTTTACCATACAAAGAAGATGTATTGAGATGACCAATTACAGAATTGCCCTTACTCTCAGACAGCACTCGATCCAGACTAGATCCCCACTGTTTTGGACTCTCCAGAATCACCCAACCAACCCAAATTCACATCTCTTCTAATACCCTCTTACCAAGACACCCCACAGTTCCATGATGCATTCTCCCTTATTACAATAAGAAATACACCCCTGTCGTGTAACTACACTTGCATTTCTGGTGATCTTTGGTTGGAGGGCATTGACAATAGGCATAACCAACAGGTCGTAGTGGTTTTACTAATTTTTGTTTAGAGTGGTGGTTTATTTGCCAAGTTAACCCATGCTGACTATCCCAGATGGGCCAAGAAAACGACTCGCAGTGTATAATTCCCTTATAGACAGTTAGTTTAGTTATTACAACTGTGTTTCAGTCTGTTTATGGTTTCCGCGGTATTATAAGGAGTTACAATGTAGAAACCTTAGTGTATTACCCATGGCTCATATTGTTTAATCCTTCGACATCTGGGGGCCTTGCTGACCCTAGAGAGACTGCTTCTCCCAGGGTTAGCTAATTCTTAGCAAACCACTCATCCACTCTTTTCTTGGGCACACCAGCCAATGCAGAGCCCATAGCCCTAACTATCTCCTTTGGGCTCTCACATCTTAGGTCACTATTTCCCTGCCCTAATCACCCCAGGGCCAAGTACCAGACAACTGGAGGGAGCCTCTATACTCCAACACCCACTGAAATTATCCAAATGAGTCAATCCTAGGCTTACTTATGCCCATTCCTTCCCATGGAAACCAAAATAAAGGCTCTTGCCCATATTTTCCTCTACTTTCTCTGCCTCCTAAGTGACCCTAGTTCTTCCCATGGTGTGGCCTTCTCTCAGAAACTGTGACTTTAACAAACTACCTTATTAATGGCAATTGTCTCCTGATCTGTTGGCCTTGCTATACCTAATAATAAACCTATGCTTTAGAACACTTAACCCTTGTCATAAAGGAATTTAGAGTATAATATTGGAGACTGGATGACTCTCGCAAGAGAACAAAAAGGAAAAATCAAATACAGTGTGCAACTAGTGCAAACCTATGCAAAGACAAGCGCTGATGCATTGTTGGAAGCAAACAGGAAAAGGCTTGATGGGAGACAGCAGGGCTTGGCGGAATGAGGTGTGTTTGTTGGATGAGGGAAGGTAGAGAATTTTTGTGGAGAAGGTAATGAATGAAGCAGTAAATTTGGAAGCAAAGTACTTAACTGAGATGTAGCATTAAATTTTTCAAGTTTTAGGGGCGCCTGGGTGGCTTAGTCAGTTAATCGTCTGACTCTTGATTTCAGCTCAGGTCATGATCTCATGGCTCGTGAGTCCAAACCCTGAATTGGGCTCTGGGCTGACGGTGGAGAGCCCGCTTGGGATTCTTTCTCTCTCCCTCTATTTCTGCCCGTCCCTCTCCCCCCACCCCACTCAAAATAAAGAAAATAAACATTAAAAAATTATTTAAAAATTTATAATTTTCTTCAGGTTTAAAATTTATTTTTAAATGTATTTGATCCAGTAATGGATTAAAAATGCATCTGAATGATGCTCACTCTCAACAGCAAGCATTTTTCTGATTTTTTTTTCCAAAGGCAAAATGGAATCTACGTTTTTGTTTTTATTCTTAAAGAGAATGTCCTAAAGAACATATGAAGCTTTTGGACATAAACTTCTGTATCCAGGCAACATCACTTTGAAGTAGGGGGCAGATCCTTGACATTTTATAGCTGGAGTTCCAAGAACTACCTAAAGAAAAGCCTGCTGTAGAAGCAGAAATAGCCCAGAGGCCAGGGCTCCTAGAAAATTGGGATAATTACTGAAATCAATTCTGGCTTACAAAGAACACAAAAGCTGAACACACACTGTTAAATTGCCTTCTGCTCACCTGTGGTTTACCATATTTTTTTTCTTCTATAATTCTCAGATTTTGTAAAGGCCAAGTAGAATTTCTAACAGATCATTAATGAGAAGCACTTGTGTCAGTAATGGGAACACCATCCTATCACAGCTCTTAAAAATCCACATATTATGTAACTTGGAAATTCATAAAATGGAATAAAAACTACTAAGTCAATTCCAGCAAATGACATTTATAGATAACATGTATATGGAAGTACTTTTTAAAGCTTTTAACACTTACATGATTCAATTTATTTATGATGTGGTTAATACTACTTGGATTGGAGAAGTCATGTGTATATGAATAATCCCATGAATCTTTGGTAATTATTCATTTATTACTACACCCCCCGATCCATATATAAATCATGAATCATGTAGTCGATTTATCAGGGTAAGAGATAATTGTAGTCATAAGTTCTATGGTGCCAGTGACTGTCTCAGCACGGAGAGGTAGTGATCCACAGTGTGTTGGCTTTCTGCCCAATGAACAGGAGACCACATTCACGTGATCCTATGGCCTGGGAGAAGGAACAAATGCCCAAACCAAAGGAATGGTACTAATAAATCTTTAAGTCTATTTAGACCATAGGAAATCCAGACAGACTAATTCAGCAGAACTCTGCTGTGGCCTCATAAATCTATCCCATACCGTGCATTTTAAGCTTATTGCTAGAATGTATCAGAAGTGATAGTGAAATTTATCTTTTGTTCCTCAATTACTATAATTCATACCTATGCTACCTGCTTGAGGAATGACAGGTAGCATATAAAGAGTAAAGATTTTTGAGACAGAGAGACCTATTTTGATTCTTAATAGTGTGAATTTCTAGAATAATAACTGAACATAAATTATTGAACCTTTTGCGCTTTCATTTTGCTCATTTATATCATAAGTGCATCACCTATATCTTAATTATGAAAATTTGATCAAAACATAGAAGAACAAAGCTGGCACACAGCAGACACTCAAAATATGGATCGTTCTTCAAAAACTAATTCTAAAACAAATTGGGATCTATAGGAGACATGGCTTGAAGTCACCCCTGATCTTACTCAACGCTGAGAAGTGAAGGGTTTCTTTCCTCCTTGTCGGCATCCAGTTCCTCTTTCTGAACCATTAATATTTGTGTGGTAGCTTAGTGCTTGTCATCATCCCCGATCAATGCCTCTTCTAATGAGAAAAATCTGTAATTCGTACATGTGGAGCTATATTATTAATTGGATTACCTCTGCTGAGTGGTTACAAGCTTTAAAAGACAACTGTAGAATTGGAGACTTCAGCTACTGGGTGTGTATTTTTGAGCTAGTGTGTATATCAGTGGGTGGGTGGGGACGGGGGGGGGGCGGGGGGGAAGGAGTTTGGAGGGAGTGGCTGGGATGTTAATTTGCTAAATATACACATCATGGACTATAATCAGGAAAACAGCTTTACTTTCTTAATGAAAGGTTTGTGTTCTCTTTCAAAGTACAATATATGAGTAATTGTAATCAGAATATTTTCTAGGGACAGATTTCACTCCAAAACGTTTTTAAGTAGGTTTTTACTCTACAGAACTTCTAAATGGCCTCCTATCCCAAAGTGACTGAGACAGAAAAAATTAACAAAGGAGAAAGTGCCATATTAAATGATAAAACCGATGTGTTGGGTTTTTTTTTTAAGACTTTAAGGTTTTGTGTGTGTGTGTGTGTGTGTGTGTGTGTGTGTGTGTTTTGTATTTCCCTAGGCATTTAGTTTATTCACTTGTTTTTGCCATTTCCAGGGGAAGGGGTTCAGGACAGCCCCCCCAAATGTACCACTTTGGCATGCAGACTATTTTGAGGTGAAGCAATCATAACTCTGTGGGCTCAAGAGAAACTTTTGACCGTCCCTTAACTACATAGAAGAATCTAAATTGGGGGTCTTTCCCAGAGTAAGAATTATTGCCAGAGATAAATTTTATCTGAGTGACCCATCTGGATGCCAGGGCAAACATGTAATTATCAAACATCTCTTCTTACTGCCCTGTGAATTACATTCTTTCCCTTTGAAGTCCCAGACCCCTGCCCCCTTCTCCTTAGTTCAGGCATATACACCCCATTTTGCCTGCTTGTCCTGAAATTTCATGTCTGTGTGGATTCCCTGTACATACAAAAGCGAATTTGGTTTTCTCCTGTTAATCTTTTGTCATGTCAATTTGATTCTTAGTCCAGCTAGAGAGATATTGAAGGGGGCAAGAAGTTCTTCCTCTCACGCAGAATATATGTGCTTCCTTGCTTTTTACTCAGTGCCTTCTGACAGTGTGTATTAGAAACAAAAACACAATTGTAAGTCTTAAGCCTTAATGTTGAGAGTCTGACTTAGTAACAATATGATGCAGAAACATGATTTTTTTTCTTAATCTCCTCAGGTTTAAAAAAATGATTAATTACCCACCCCCCACCCCCTGCCCTTGCATGAGCATAGCTAGTGGTCTTCCTGTAACAAAAAGCAAAAAGCAGGGATTGGACAATTGATTTGAGGTGATAAAGGAGAAAAACTAATAATATTGAAAAGTAGTAGAATATGCCAAATATGACTGTAGAATTCAAGATGTGCCACCCCCAAATATTTGGCATTTTGAGCTGTACACACTTGAAAAATAAATAGCACATGTAGGGAGGAGCTTTCTCTGAATTTCCTGTTAGTCTACCTGAAGACATATCCTCCAAATGAACTCAATTGTCCTAGACCTCCCAGGGATTTTCATCAACCGGGAAAGATGGACTCATCACAGCAAAGGAGACTGGAAGTCAACATCGCACGCACACAAACTTTGTCACAAGCGATCATTTCTCCCATCTGTTCTTCGTAGGGCCCATTCATCTTTCCTAAAAATCATTTGCCTTAAGAATCCTACATCCTCTCCTCTTTGTCCCTGTCATGGTATTTGAACCCGAATTCCAAGCCACATCAGGGGGTGACTCATTTTTCCCTGGGTATCTCCCATGTATATATGAGGTAAACATGTTAATAAACTTCTGTTTGTTTTTCTCTTATTAAAGTCTTTTATTACAGGGGTCTCAGCGAAGAAGTCAAAAGGATGAGGGAAAATTACATGCGTCCCTTTTTATAGTCTGCGAAGTTTCCAGCATCCAGCAAAGCTTCATATGCTTATGTGATTAGAATGTGGTTTATCCTCCAGGCAGTCTGAGGATTGCCCTCCTCCCAGCCTAGAAAAAGTCATATACCATTGAATCAAAATAATTTCATATGGGAAAAAAGCTATATTTGCGAGAATGTTAAATTGGGTACATGCACCTGGAGGCTTAAAAAAAAGCACATTATAAAATTACAAAAATAATTTTACTTGAAGCCATAATGTGGGGAATATATACTGTTGATTATTTTATATAGTTATTGGTGCTATTCTGAAATGATTACTCTTCAGAGGCTTAATTCCTACCCTCCTCTGATGGCGTGCTGGAACTGATTACACAAATATAAAATTTAATCTTTCTCCAAGTCATATGTTTTACAAGTGCAGTTTAACTTTGGGCAATTACATTTAAAATTAAAGGATTTCAACTAAAGAGAAATAGATTTAGAGGCAGCATGAATTCAAAGGCCTTCCATTTCCTCAAACAGCATCTAATCAAATGGATATGTAAAACCTAAGTACTCTGCTTTTTCCCACTATTCCTCTCCTCTCTTCCATTGAAACAAGGTCCTTACATAACAATGATCCTTGGACTTGCTCCCCACATGCTGTTTTTAACAATGCCTCCCAGTTCTTTTGTTGAGTTGCTTTTACTTGTAAAACAGATGGTTTGAAATCAGTGCAGAACTTAGGTGTAACTTTTCCGTAGAAGAAAATTTATGAGGGAGAAAATATTTGCAAAAAAATACATGTCACAAAGGACTGTTATCTAAAATTCTTACAACCAAACAAAAAGAATTTAAACAGCCTGACTGAAAAAATAGGCCCAAAACCTTAACAGATACCCTACCAGAGAGAAGATACAGATGGCAGATAAGCACAGAAAAGATGCTTCGCATCATATGTCTTCAGGGAAATGCAAATTAAACCAATAACAAGATATCGCTATGCACCAGTTAGAATATACAAAATCCAAAACCCTGACAACACCAAATGCTGGCAAGGATGTGGAGCCACAGGAACGCTCATTGATTGCTGTTGGGAACGTGAAAGAGTACAGCCACCTTGGAAGCCAGTTTGGCAGTTTCTTACAAAACTAAACATATTCTTACCATAGACGTAACAATTGTACTCCTTGATATTTACCCAAAGGAGTTGAAAACTTACATCCACACAAATGTTTGTAGCAGCTTTATTCATAACTGCCCAAACTTGGAAGCAACCAAGATATCCTTCAGTAGATGACTGAATTAACCAAGGTACATCCAGACAAAGGAATATTAGGATATAAAGGATAGTTAAAAAGAAATAGGCTATCAAGCTATGTAAAGACAGGAAGGAAATTTACAGGTTTATTACAAACTGAAAGAAGTCAGTCTGAAAAGGCTACATACTGTTTGATTCAATCGTATGACATTCTGGAAAAGGCAACGCTATGAAGACAGTGAAAAGGTCAATGTGTGTCAGGAGTTAGGGAAGGGAAGAGATGAACAGATAAAGCACAGATCATCTTTTTGATAGTGCAACTATTCTGTATGATACTATAACGGTAGATACATCTTATTATACATTTGTCCGCACCAATAAAATACACCAAACCCAGAATGAATCCTAATGTAAACTATGGACTTGAGGCGATAATGATGTGTCAATATAGGTTTATCAATTGTAACAAATATGACATTCTGGGGAGGGATGTTGATAGTGGGAGATGAAATGCATGTGTGGGGGCAAAGGGAGTATATGAGAGATTCTGTACTTTACTCCCAAAACTCCTCTACAAAATAAAGTCTGTTCTAAAAAAATAAAGATATATATGTATATATGTTAGAGGCAGTTAGGTAGCCAGCAAAGAAGAAGGAAGTCATGTCCAGCTATTGGGGAAGTCAGAGGCCTGTCCTGGCAGCCCTCCAAAACAAAGCCACAAGAAGCCAGATCAAATAGATAGGCCCAAGATGGCTGACAAAGTAGGCCAGAAACCCCTCACCAAAAAAGGAAGAAAAAGTATAAAATCCTGCTTCCAAGAAATCTCCACCTCAAGTAATGAGTATTCTTCCCCTTAACAACTGTCCATAAAAGATAGAAATCTGAACCCCAGGGACACAGCTCTCTCTTGTCTCTCTGTTGACTTCATCTGCTCTCACATCTCTTTGAAGGTAGCTTTACTTTAATAAACTTTCCTGCTTGTGTCACTCATCTGCTGTGTTGTGTTTATCCTTGAATTCTTTCTCATGAGGAGACTAAGAGCCTTGGGCGACATCTATGGGACAGGCCAGGTTGAGGCCTCAGGGCCCGGGGTCTCCTCAGTTCATGTGACTATATGTATAAAATATATATAGATATATGTATAGAATATATACAGATATGTGTGTGTGTGTGTGTGTGTGTGTGTGTGTGTGCATATCCTTAAGAACTTCTGTCTGTGATGTGCCAGTAAATGTTTAACAAGCAGAAAACAAAACAAAACAAACTCTAAATTGTACCATTCGCTGAGCTCCATGATTTTGACAGCAAGACTAAGTTTTGGATTCTGAATTGTTAATAGGCTTTGAATAGCAGTTGACATAACTTCCTTTATCTTTGGTATGTTCATACATCACTTTAGCATTAATAAATTGGGGATGCTTTTGCATGTATCCTCGAATGGGATGGATTTCAAGAAACCCAAACTTTAATTAGTAGTTGAGTTGTTTAATCCCATTAGAGAGACAGAAGGGGCACAACTTCTGAAGTGCAGTATATTCACTCGAAGCCTAACACCCTGCATTCACATCTTTGCCCCTTCCATTTATTTATCTGTTTATTTTTTGCTTTAGGCAAATTATTTAAGCTGTCTATATCTCTGTTTCTTTAATTGTAAAATGTGCAAAATAATGGTCTTTACTCCCCTGGGTTCTGTGATAGAAAATGGATATATTAAGTTCTTAGTAAAGTTTAGCCATAACTCATTTGACTTCTGTGAACTGTTCCCCTGTTGGAAAATATACTTCTTTCTAAGCCTCCCCACATGCAGGTGTGGGGCAAGAAATCTTCCGTCTACCCTTCTAAGTTCTTGGGGAGAACTCCCCCCATCCATAATAAAAGACAAATTAACAGGAGAAAATAAATAAAAATGTAATAACATGTACACCTCTTGTTTACATGGGAGATACCGAGGAAAACTGTGTAACTCCTCAAGATGGCCCAAGCTGTCACCTTAAGTACTACCTCCAGCTGAGGACACAAGAAACATGTGGGGGTTTGGTTAGTTATTTGAGGGTACAGGAAAAGCACAATGACCAAGGGTACGATTGTTATGTAGATTTAAGTCCGGCCTCCTCTACTGAGTTTCTAGAGATTTAGCACCATCCTTTTCTTGGTATAGAGAGGGGGACACCCTTATAAATGGAGGTTCCCCTTACAAATGTAAACGTCTCTTACAAAAGCTTAAGAGCTGCTCACTTGTCCGGGCTCTTCCTATGTCTGCTGTTTCTTAAAAATAATCAGCTGAAAATAATCCATATGCCTAAAAGGCATTTTGGGGGTGGAAGATTCTGTTGCCCTTTGCAGAAATTCCCCCAGACCACACAAAGCAACTCTCCGTGCTGAGAGGTCCTCAGAACTGTGTTCATTAAATTTACTATGTACATCACTGTCTTTTACTCCAGTTTCCTAGTTGATGGGAGCAGAGTTATGCTTCCTCATTGTAGATGCACATTAGAGAAGTGCGCAAATTTTTTTTTTATCTCCCTCTAAAAACACAGTGACCCTTCTGTCTTCTATACAATCTCTCACAACTTTTCTAGTGACTTCCTAATTTCCTTATTTCCACCCACACACTCAGGTTCCCTGTGTGCCTGTTATCAGTGTTTCCAGCTACTCTAAAAAATGTGCTTTATGCCCTCATTTTCTTTTCCAGAACACCTGATTCTTCTTTTTTTTTCACCTGTGATTCTTCTAACCATGACCCACCCTTACTCCTTTCTTAAGAAATTGCCTATTTCTGATTTCCCTATTAAAGCAGTAGCAGTTTTATAATATTGCAAGAATAATTTTATTGATGTGCCAAAGAGACCAGGGGCGTGTGAAAAATTGAGCTCCCTTCTAATGTGGACGCCTCAGGTTCTAAAAGCCAGAAATATCATAGCAGCTCTCATTTCAGTCATTGAATTTAACATAACCAAAAACAAAGAAAAGGTTTATAAATGTGGAATGAATTTTTAAATTTCAGATTCTAGTGTTCATTTCTAGAATACAATATATCTATGGTCATTCAGAGGGCAATTTTACTAAATTTTCAAGCATAGATGACTGAAGTGGTCTCTTTTCCATTCATCAAATATCTGTATCTTTCCCCGCGTGAACAAAAGATATCAGTAATACTTTCTTTCAGTACTTTACCTTGATGATAATAAAAACATATAGGAGGTTCCTGTTTCCTTTATTGTTTTTTATTATTTGCTTGGGGAAGTAGGTTGTGTTGAGATCATCTCAGCTATCGATGTCAATTATCTCAGCATGCATGTGGGGGATGTGTGTGGGTTCTCTTTGTGAGATTTTTAAATTGCTGGGGCGCCTGGGTGGCGCAGTCGGTTAAGCATCCGACTTCAGCCAGGTCACGATCTCACGGTCCGTGAGTTCGAGCCCCGCGTCAGGCTCTGGGCTGATGGCTCAGAGCCTGGAGCCTACTTCCGATTCTGTGTCTCCCTCTCTCTCTGCCCCTTCCCCGTTCATGCTCTGTCTCTCTCTGTCCCAAAAATAAATAAACGTTGAAAAAAAAAATTTAAAATTGTAGAGTATGTATTTGATAATAATCACACACATATTTTTTGTAGTGAAGCAAGTTATTAATCACTAAGCATGACTAAAAAACATTCTATTAGGGTGTCCAGTGCCCCCAACTGGATTTCAAAAATGAAAAGAGGAAAATATACATTACTTTCATTTCCTTCAAGACAGTAGATAAATAACATAACAATTACAGGGGATTAGGATCAAAGAAATTAAGACTCCTTTCTATCATCTCTCTAAAAGGGGTGGATTGGCACCAGATTTTGAGAAAGTCAAATATAGTCATTCTTTCATTTTTAGCTTTTAATCTAACGGCCTAATTTTATCAATCAACAGCTGACAGTACTTTTTCCCAATTCATGCATTGGATTTTCTTTCTTGGATAATGAGAAGGAAGTAACTAAATATATCACTGTTGAAGTGCTCTTATTACCTAATACAACGAAGCAATGTTTACAGCAACTTTAAATTTGAGATAATTAAGCTATGCAACACTTAATTTGCTTTATAATAACACCTTTATTTTCATATAGACAGTGTCATAGGTAGCTCCGAGATGGTCTCCAGGGATCTCTGCGTTTTGGTATTGATACCTTCTGTGGAGTGTGGGCTTTACTTAATGGCTGGCTTCTAACAAATAACAGACAACAGTAATGGGAAGCCACCTTTCTGATTAGGTTACCAAATTACTGTTTTTCCCTACCTTGGACTTCCATGTCTCACTTTCTGGCTTACTTGTTCCATGAGAAGCTAGCTGGCATGTTGTGAGTTGCCCTACAGAGAGAATCACATGGCAAGGAACTGATGTTTCTAGCCAATAGCTAGTGAGGACCTGTGGCCTGTCAACAGACTGGGTGAGGTCCAGGAGAGATCTATCAGGGCTCACAGTTAAGCCTTGTGATGACTGCAAGCCTGGCTAATCTTGAATATAGCATGATTGAGACACTCTGAGCCAGAGGCAACCAGATAAATGCTCTAATTCATGATCCACAGAGACTAAGATAATAAATGTTTTTTGCTTTAAGAGACTAAGTTTCAGAGTATTTGTTACTCAGCAGTAGATAATAATACAGTCAGATTCTCTCCTTTTTAATAAATCTATCAATTTATATTTTCTCAAATTTCATTTTGTTCTGTCAATGGCTATATATAAATCACAAGTTTAGGGTTTATATAAACCACTATCATATGTTTTTGGTACTCTTTTATTTCTCATTTATGTTCCCAATAATATACTCTTTAAATTTACAGAAGATTGGGGATTTCAAGCTAACCTTTCTTATTTTACCAGGGTGTATTTTTCTTTAGAAACACTAATTTTTCTCAGTTGATAAAAATGTAGTAAGAGAGTATATTTCTTTTAAATAGAATAGCGTACATATCTGCAAAAACTATTACCTTTCTTAATCCAGAAAAGAACCAATAATAAAATCAATTCATTTAAATCATATTGGATTTTAGGGGCACCTGGGTGTCTCAGTCAGTTAAGCATCTGACTTCGGCTCAGGTCATGATCTCACAGTTTGTGGGTTCAAGTCCCACATCAGGCTCCGTGCTGACAGCTCAGAGCCTGGAGCCTGCTTCAGATTCTGTGTCTCCCTCTCTCTCTGCCCCTCCCTGGCTTATACTCTCTCCCTCTGTCTCTCAAAAATAAATAAATGTAAAAAAAAAATTAATCATACTGGATTTTAAAAATCTTTTGTTAAAAAGAAGATGTTACAATTAAAATTTTCATCCAATAATAAGACCCTCAATAAGTACCAAAAAGAGAAATTAACCTATATTCAAAAGACTATTGGATAAATTCTGAGTCATGCTGTGAAATCCTTTCCATGAGACAAAAAGTCTTATGGAAAAGATATGACTGGAATTTTATTGGGATATACAGTTTCTAGAAGATTTTAGAAAGTTGAAGGCATACCATTTTGATTGATTCTCCAATCCTAGCCCAGTAGGATACAGTGGAAACTATCCAGTTATATTTTTAAAAGGTCAGTTTGAAGCATATATGAAATTAAACAGCCACATTAGAAATTTTGGTGGGAAAATATTTATTTCTGTCTAATTGTGGAATGATCATATTCACTGTTTCTAGAGAACTTGGCTCTGAATTTAAAACCACAACAGGCTCTTGAGTTATTATGAACTACTCTCAGAATATGGAAATGGCTGGCAAAGGAAATGTAACATGAAATAGAGTTAGAGGCTAAAAAGCCCCCTCAAGAGCCTTGGGATGGATCTGTCAGACACCCTCTTGGTTTCCCTAGTCTTAATTTAGAAGTTACTCCTATGGGCATATTCTCATTATATTCTCAGGGAAAGTATTTTGCTAAGTGTTTCCTGGTGAAAAAGAAATGAGCAGTAAGAAGAAGGTCAGAAGCAGAACTGTTAGAAGGAAATACACTTTTCTCAGTTCTGTCCCTCAGAAAAGACTTGCTCAACATCTCTCAAGAAGGAAGATAATATTATTCTTCTAAAATGGGATTTAATGAAAGTGGAATATAGTTTTAAGCAAGTTTCTTACTGAAATATACCTTGGTTGAGGAAAGTGTTTATATACCTAATATTAACAGTTCTTTTTATGGCTAAGCTGATTTGGTCAGATCAAGCTGGTTTGCCCTGTCCTGTCTTAATAAATTTGATTTAAAGAAATGCTGCTCTTTCTTGTAAACATGTCTGGAATCATTACAGAAGATGATAGATAGATACATAGATAGATAATAGGTAAATATAGATAATAATAGATCTATCTATATCTGTATCTTTAGCTCTGTTTATATCTATTTATCCATCTAAAGGTGTTTTAACCTTAGAAATAAACTTATAGACCTAGTACTGATGCTGATGACTTATTAATTTTCTTAATTATTTTAGCCTTTTTTAATGTTTTTTTTTTGAGAGAGAGAGAGAGCAAGGGAGGGACAGAGAGAGGAGAGAGAGAGAATCTGAAGCAGGCTCCATGCTGTCAGCACGGAGCCTGGTGTGGAGCTCTATCTCATGAACTGCGAGCTCATGACCTGAGCTGAAATCAAGAGTCAGATAGATGCTTCACCGACTGAGCCACCCAGGCACACCATGGCATTTTTCTAAGATTTCCCAAAGGCTTATTAATATAATAATAGAATTGGGAATATATATGGGAATTTCTCAAGAAAACTGAAAAGAATTTTGGTAGAACAGTTATAATGGCAAATAAATGGCTAACACATTCTTCAGAATATTCAGTATACTCAAAATAATATTTATTCCAAACTTGAGACACAGTTTGGTTTGTCTTGGCAAATGTGACAGTCAGGCAAGTTGCAAGAATACTGTGGAAAATAAAGATAAAAATGAAAAAAGAATACAAATTTTATCTTATTTAAAATTTTTGTAACATACAACATTACTTTTTCATTAAAAACAAAATTCTTATTTATGATCCAATACTATTGGCAAAGTTTAATTTTTACTTGAAGTTTAAATGTCAAAACGAACTTTCCTTTAAATTGTTCTGTTTTTCAATATGCAGGTTCTTTTTCTCCTGAATGAATAGTTGTGATTGCAAATTCAATTCATATAAAAAAATCTAGTACTTAAAAAAATAGGAAACAACCAGGACATTTGATAACAAATTATTTGCTGTATTGTGTTTAAAAAGAACAACTACTCAGTACCTTGACGGAAAAGTACTTAATGGACAATGTGCCCCAACAGGGACTAAAAACACAAACTATAAAGCCGGAAGAAAATCTGTAATTTTGGATAATGTGACAGAAATAGCATCACTTGAAAGAAATTCTTTTTACCTAATCAGAGTTAACCTTCTAAAAACTGTTGTTTTTTTTTTTTTACTTCTTCAGAGAAAATCTAATTTCAACATAGGCTCTGACTTTAATTTGACTTATAAATTATTTATCTAGATCAGTTAATGAAGAAGTTTAAGCATCTTTAAAGAAAAGACAGTAATTTTGAAGTAAGATTATGTTATTTTAAAACATAATGTTTAAAGAAAATAATCTTATGCAAGCTATTTAATGCTTCTGTGAACAATATCAGAAACTAATTGCTCTGCAGTTATTGCCACCCCTTGATGACACCCCACATCATTTTTAGTAATGTTAATCAGAAAATTGAACAATGATTGATGGTTATATTAAACTCATATATTTAAAACATTTCACAATAAATGCATCTTTTGATAGACCAGACTCCTAGGGAGCTCTCTTACTCTTTATAATTCCTTTATCAATATAAAAATTTTGAAACTTCAAATCACATGTTTAATACTTAAAAACAATAGTAGATTGGTACCCAGGGAGAGTATATGCCTTAGTTATAGGTATAATCATATAATAAGTAATGTATAAAAAATAACTTCAAGAACAAGGATTAGGGACGCCTGGGTGGCTCAGTCCGTTAAGTGTCCGACTTCAGCTCAGGTCACCATCTCACGGTCCGTGAGTTCGATCCCCACGTCGGGCTCTGGGCTGATGGCTCAGAGCCTGGAGCCTGCTTCCGATTCTGTGTCTCCCTCTCTCTCTGCCCCTCCCCCATTCATGCTCTGTCTCTCTCTGTCTCAAAAATAAATAAACGTTAAAAAAAATTTAAAAAAAAAGGACAAGGATTAAACTAGTGAAACCAGATAAATTAGAAGTTGTATGATACAGATAGAGCTTTGGTATAGACAATTAATTGGGTTGATGGCTGGAAGAAGGAAATAAAATAAATGTGCACACTTTGTGTCTACTTGTTTCAGGCATTTTATTAGGCACCTTCTATTTTCAAAAATAGTAACAGTGATAAAGTAGATATTCATTTTATAGCTGAGCAAACAAACCGTGGTTAAGTGACATTCCTTAGCTAAGGTCACACGTTTTCTAAGTTTTAGATCCAAAGGTACTCGTAGTATCTTGGTTGAAATACTCCTATGAACTTTATTTGGGAATTCAGAGAAACTTATTTATACAAACTCACTTGTGTGATTTCAAAACTTACTATAACTGACAGCATCATGTGAGCAAAGCAGCAATGAGATGTGAACTATCATAATGTTTCTGGGTAATGGGGATGGTGGCGGAAAGTTGGGTTATGAGGTAGAAATGGAGTTAACCTAAAATGTAGCCCGTAATTAACTTAAAAACCTTAAATACCATGTAAGAAACTTGGACTTGATGCTACACTCAGTGGGGAACCATCAGAGATTTTGATCAGATGGTAACCAAATCAAAATTATGGTCTAGATGTGTGCATTTCTTTAACTTGTTCTAGAAAGAACATAACATAGCATCGTTTCTAAAAACCATTCAGCTGAAATGCGTTATGCTGAAGTTATTTTTCCCCAAATTTATTGAGTTATAATTGACAAAATTTGTATATATTTAAAGTATAGAGATTGATGAATTTGATATGTGCACACGCTGTGAAATGATTACCACAATCAAGTCAATTACAACATCCATTACCATCACCTCACATAGTATTTTTTTAGTGAGAAAGCTTAAGATCTACTCTCTTAGCACATTTAAACTATGCCATACAGTATTATTAACTATATTCATCATGATATAAATTAGATCATCAGAATTTGTTCACCTTAAAAAAAAAAGAATTTGTTCACCTTAAAACTAAAGTTTTTACCCTTTGACCAGTGTCTCCCGATTTCCTCCATCCACCAACCCTTGGCAACCACCACACTTCTTTCTATTTCAATGAATTTGACACATACTGCAGTTATTCTAATTCAGAAGTAGTTTAATTTAATTTAAAATTAAAATATTCAATTTAAAATTAAAGTATAAGATAGCTTCATAACATTTGTATTCCTATCAAATATTTCTGTACTTTTATTTTCTTTTAAAACTGAATTCCAATATTTCTTTTTAATGATTAAACTTAAAATCTTCCCTACAAGGAACAGTTATCAGTCCCAAGGGGAGAAATTAGAAGAATGTAGGTGGATAATTTTGGTTGTTTGTTGGTTTAATGTTTATTATTTATTTTGAGAGAGAGTGTGCAAGGGAGGGGCAGAAAGAGGGAGAGAGAGAATCCCAAGCAGTCTGCATGCTGCCAACACAGAGGCCAATGAGGGGCTCAGACTCACAAATGGTGAGATCATGACCTGAGCCGAAATCAAGAGTTGGATGCTTAACCACCTGAGCCACCCAGACACCCCTATAGGTGGACAATTTTATGGAGAAGTCAGAGTTTATGGTAAAATGTATTAGAAAACATATCATAGGTTGAGTTTTGAGATGGAAAAAAAACATGGAGGTTTTCTTCAAGAGATTTACAGAATGCCTTCTGCATGTCAGAAACTCTTAGAGGTTCTGGGTTACATCCAGCATCAGGTAAGGCAGCCTGGCCCTCAGTGACCTTTTATTTTAGCAAGAGGAGACATTCAATAAACAGGTAAGGAAATAACAAAACTCTGACAAATACAATAAAATGGGTGAAAGAGAATAGGAAGTTTGGGGGGCTGTGTATGAGGGGTGTACTACATGTAGAGCATTTGAGCAGAGACCTTCAAGGTGTGAGAAAGTGAACTGAAAGCTTATCTAAAGCCCAGAGTTTCAGGCAAAGGAAAGACCTAGTGGAAATGACTGAGCCAAAAACATGCTTGGATTGTTTCACACATCCAAGTACAGTTGGTGTGTATGACAGAGTAGAGTTTGGGACAAGAGAGAGGGACAGCAGATGAGTTAACAAGAAGGTAGGTGGGGGGAGACCAGAACATGTAGGGTCTTATAAGACATTGTTTGCATTTTGGTTTTTATTCTGAGAAAGGAATTAATTAAAGGAATTTTATATGAGTGACAAGATTTTATTTACATTGGTGAAAGGACCATTAGGGGAGCAGCGTAGGGAGCAAGGGCAAAAACAAGGATGCCAGTTATAAATTATTGCAGTAATCCAGATAAGAGGCAGTGATGGCTTGGAGTAAGCTTGTAGCAGTAGAAATTCTGAGGGTAAAATTCCAGATCTGTTTTGAAGCTCAGGCCAATAGAATTTACTAATAGATTGGGTATGATGTATGAAAGAAATACTCCAAATGAGGTAGAGTGGATGAGCGAGAGCTGTTGGAAGAGGTAAGGAATCAAAAGCTTAGTTTTATTTATGGTAAGTTTGAGATGAATATTAGATATTGAGCTACAGATGTTGACTAAATAATTGTATATGAAAAGTCTAGAATTCAGAGGAGTAGTCAGCTTCAGAGATATACACTGGAGATTCATAAGTGTATAAATAATACTACGTGATTAAATAGGGTCTCCTATGGAGTAAGTGTAGGTGAAGGAGAAGTCTGAGGCCTAAATCCTGGGGCTTTCCAACATTTACAGGTTATTGGGAAAGGAAAATAGCAGTAATGGAGGTAGGAGGAGAATTGAAGAGATTGATATCTTGAAAATCAAGTGAGGAAAGATGTTAGGATGGAATAAATAATCAACTCTTGAGAAGTTAAACCACTGAATTTTAGCAGGGTTGACCTTGACAATACCTGTTTGTTGGAGTGGTAGGGGAGAAGGTTTAATTATACTGGCCTAAAGAGTAAACGAAGGATAACAAGTAGAGATGATATTTTCAATGAGTCTTATTACATAAGGATGCAAAGAAATGGGGCTTTTAATGGAGCAGAATGTGTGCACAAATACATATTTTAATATGGCATATGTTTTACTGGGTTTTTTCTCTAATTAAAATGATCCAGCAAGGATGAAAAATTGATAACGCAGCAGAGGGAGGGTAAACTGACTAGACAAGAGAAGGTTAAATAATGTATAGGAATATTAATATTTTGTCCATAATAACAGAGATAGAGGTAGGTTGGTAGATGTGATCCTAGGGGTGTAGGTGGAAGTCCTCTTTGAATACTTCGACTGAGGTTCATACTGTATCCTGATTGTCCTTAAAAATATTGAAAAATATTATCCTTAAAAGATATTGAAATCCATCGCTCTAATTGTTCTTTGTGAAAAATGGCATGGTTTTTAGTTTACTGAAGAACTTTCAGGTCCTTTTACTTTCAAGCCATCACTTTTTTAAAAGACATGATTTTAAATAATTAATATTTGTCAGCATAATAGAAGGGTTGATAAATATAGACATTATTTTAATGAATCCCTCTTTTCTGACTTGTTTTCAGTTTTTGTGAATGATATCATTAATTTTCTCATGTTCTCTTTCTATTTTCTAACTGGAGCATACTAACTTTCCTATAAATATAACTATTATTAGGAAAATAAAATGGGAAATGTAATTTCTTGGCTGACATCACTTTATGACACTTACTTGAGACTTCAGACAGACTTTGTTCTTGTACAAATCACCTCTTCAAAACTGTGCTCAACTTTAGGAAATGCATTTTACTGCTCGTAAAAAAAATTAGAAGAGCCAACTTTATTCTGGAATAGTAGTCCGCCTAAAAACATATTCTCAGGAAGACATTCACAACCATATGTCCAATACTAAAGGGCTTTATTTTGATTTTCAAGAGAGGTCATCTCAAGGAGCCGGCAGGATCTCCAATGACTGGTTTACTTCTTGGTAAAATTGAGTAATTTCAAATCCTGTTTATAATGCACTGTTTTGGCTGTAATTATTCTCCCAACTCTAAATCTACTGGGTTTTGGGGAAAACAACCAACAAAACACTTGACATTTGCATTTGTGTGGAAAAATTGAGAGCACAAAAGAAAATACTTTAGTCAAATAAGACCTAGTATTCCAGTTACAACTCTATACTTTGGCATGGGGTCAACTCTGAGATGCTATTCAAGCAATAGGACAAAACTTCCTCCTCAGAGAAGAGTGAGGACCAAAACCAGAAAGGATTATATCACTGAGCATCTTTAAATCATTTCATTTTTATACATTTTATGATATTTTTGAAAGAGCAGAGTTATACTTTAATGATTTTTTTGAACCACTTGGTGTTTAGGTATTTGGTAATGTTCCCTACCTTCTGCAGATCCACTGTTATCTTAGGAAAATGACATGAAACCACCATCTAAAATAAGATATATTCAGAACCACTGAATCTTGAAAAGAAAATCAAATTTGTAAGAAATGGCAAGAATTTTAACATCTCAATATTGATTTTATTACATATATACATACATATATATGTATACACACACACACACATATATATGTATATGTATGTATATATTTTTTTGAGAGAGAGAGTGCAAACAGAGGAGAGGAGCAGAGGGAGAAGGAGAGAAAATCTCAAGCGTGGAGCCCAATGAGGGGCTCTATCCCACAACCTGAGCCAAAATCACGAGTCGGATGCTTAACTGACTGAGCCACCCAGGCTCCCCTAAATATTGATTTCAGTTAGATAAGTATTATTATTTACACGTCTATAATTTATTAGACAACAAGGCAATGTGATTTCACAAATTTACTGAATCATTATTCAGACAATTTTAAAAAAAGCTTTTCGGAGCAGGGAGCAGAGAACAACCACATACATCTATTACATTATTATAGCCACTTTTTAAAAGTATACTATTGATTGAGAAGAGAATACAAGGAAAACAGTGACAAGGATTGCAGTAAGAGTGAGCATATTTTATGCAATTCATTTTTTAAAATTTTCAGATTAATATAGAAAATTTGCCTGTATAACACTGGAAGAACTTCTGTTCTTTATATTAATACTTACAAGTGAACCTTTGCTTTCATTTATCTGAAATGATTCCTGGAAAATATAGTTATGGATATAGACATAGATATTTTTCCATTTCTAAAAAATACTGTAATTTAAAAATCCTTTGGATATTTGTATACTTATAAATTAAACATCCATGGAAACAAGAAGGAAAATTTTATTCAGTTGACCATAGCATTGATAAATTCATTTATGCTCAACATTTTACATTTTGATCTTCTAAATTTTAGATCCTAGGTATATGTCTTCTCTAATCCTAAAACAATCAGTAGAAAACCAATAGTGAATTCCTATAAAAGCCTACTCAAAGACCATCCTAAAGAGTTGGTAGTCTTCTAAGATCACTCAAACTGGTTTATTATTATCATTGCTATTTTCTTTGAGATTCATAATCTATGAGTGGAAGACAACAGAAATACAAAAGGAAGTTATCTCTTGTTCTGAGCTCCCACCGAGTGTATGTATTATTTTCTTCTGGGGGAAAATTTTTGGTGTGTTTTTTTTTTGAATGATGAGAAAAATAAAGGTGACCCTTCAAATAAGATCATCCCAGAAATAATGAGTTTAGGTTTTAACATATGGAGAATTTTTGTATCTCTTTCAGTATAATGCGCCGAAGTATTACCAATTAAAGTAAGACCATGCAAGGAAAAATTTCATGAAAATATTTTGTTTAGTCAGATTCTTGGCTATACCTATATATATACATATATATGTATATATATATATATACATATATATATATATATATATATACATATATATATATATACACTTATGTAGAAAGGGCTGTTACATAGGTATTAATATTTCCATGTATATTTTCTTTTAGACAAGAAAGGGGAAAAATAATTAAAATTGTTAAAAATAAAAGAGAATCAGCTGTCAGAGGAGGATATGGGATAACTGGTTATGGGGAGAAACTAGTAAATTCCTTTAGAGCAGAATTTGAAAGCAAATACAGAAGGAAGACCACTGTCTGAAGGATATCAGGATTTACCAAATGCCTTCTTTTCTAGTTGGATTTCCTATCCACGTTGAATTGGAAATAGAGATGTTTTCTTCAGTCTTCTAATATTCATGTGAAGCGAGGTAAGTGAATTAAAGCCTAATTTTTGTTTATATTTATTTGAATTACTCTATTCAACATAATTTAAAAATGATATAATGTTTAAATTATATGTACTTGTGTAGTATGAATACTGAAAATTATGACAAAGAAAAAGACAAAAGTCTGGAAACATAGTATAGGATTATACTAATTAATTTTCATCATTTTCCAATGAAACTACATTTAGTTTTAGTTTTTTGGCCATATTTACCACAGAATACTTCCTGTGTAGTATTTTCACCGAGGGAATAATTAGGCCTTAGCAAACGAATAAGGTTTTTTGAATGTCAAAATGTGAGTTTTCCTGAGCCTTTTTTATTTCCATACAACCGAATTATTTTCTTCCTTTTTCAAATTTTCTTCCTTAATTTTCTTAAAAAAAATTTTTTTCCAACGTTTATTTTTGAGAGAGAGGGAGAGAGAGCGTGTGTGCGCGAGTGAGCAGGGGAGGGGCAGAGAGAGAGGAAGACACAGTCCAAAGCAGGCTCCAGGCTCTAGGCTGTCAGCACAGAGCCCAATATGGGGCTCAGACCCATGAACCCTGAGATCATGCTCCGAGCTGAAGTCAGATGTTTAACCGACTGAGCCACCCAGACGCCCCTAAATTTTCTTTTCTTAAAAAAATCATCTGAATGAAAGGTCTGAATTTGAATAACCTGTGATTCTATTAAAGAGCATAAATTACCTCTGAGACTATTTATAATATATATTATTTGTTATGTTATTTATATAGCATAAACAACAATATAGAAATATTCAAATAACTGTTTGAAAAATGTCTTCTCTGATCCTTCCATATGCTCTATGTCACTCGTCCAACCTTTAGCATGACCTTGGTTGCTGGGTTAATTATTTTATCCTTAACCAAACGTAATTTTTATTATGTCATATATTTATAATATATATCATATTTATTGATATCTCTCCATAAAACACTTCTGGAAAATAAAGGGAATGAGAGGCTTTGTGGTGAGTGTAATCAAGGAGATGTAAAAATATTGAGGTCATGAAGAGAAATGTGAAATGCTACATTGATCCATTTTTGAGCATGTCTGGGCCAACCAAAGAACAGTCTACTCCCAAGATGACCATACAATGATGCCTCTGCCAGGAGTCAGACAGGTGAAACTAATTATAGTAGGTGATATCATTAGGAAACACAATTACAACTATAAAATTAACCTCAATAGTGCATCTTAAAGTTTCTGGTTTTGTAATACAAGTACACGTGCAGAAAGATTGAGCTCCCTGAAAGGGAATTGCATGTTTCACTTAGTTTTTAATTTCTTGAAGCCTGATAAGTTGTTTATCATCTGTCAGATGTTGACTAAATATTTATGGTACAATAGGTTGATGTTTTATCAGAAGAACTATAGCAGTCCATTATGAAATATTCCACAACCAAGAGGGAAATCAACCAAATTGACTTTAAATATTTGGCTGAAAGTTACATCTGAAATATTGTTTTGGAAAATTACATACTGAGACAAATATAGGCACAGTGACTGGTTCTCATTATTCTGTACTAACTGTCCTCTCTCTACATATCAAATGTTGGATGATTTCAATTTTTAATTCACACCAAAAAAATATAATCCAACCAAAATAACATTGTCTCTTCCTTTAAAATGCTGTGTTTTATCTTTAAGCTTCTGACACGGTTTCTCTTCCCATTTAATATGAATGTGAAAAGAAAAAGGGCAGCTTTTCTATGTTCAATGTAAGAGATGGAAAACTAAAATACAAGACTTCAGGACTGTAGTGTATGGAAAGGAAAAAAATGATTATTACTATAAGTGGCTGTGCCTTCCTCCTCTGATTTTTTTGTAAATGATGCAAAGCATTATCTTTTAGTTCTACTTTATAATAACAAAAGAATAGTGAGTTAAATGGGGTGAATGTTGCTTCTCAATGGAAAAAAAAACATGTTTCACTGCAGTCAGTACACAATGCATTTTTTTAAGTGTTCGTGTTATGTTCCTAAGGGGATTTAGAATGACCAATATGAAGTAATTATTTGAAACGGAGCACGCTTGCCTGAGAATCCATCTCACAGAAATAAGAAGATATTTTTAACATAACTTCTACTATTTTTAACAGATTGTCACATTCAGGTCACAAAAATAATTATAGCATATGGTGCTTTATAGAAAGCTAAAGTCTCTTCAAGTATTGGAAGAGGCTTTCTAATACTTCTTCAGTTGTTTCTAACCATCTCTATTTTTATAGGAAAAGCCTAGAACTCTGAGGGTAGCCATATTTCTTATGTTTTAAGAGTGAATGCTTTATAAGTGATCAGAGTAATAAAACTTCAAATTATAGATTCTTGGGGAGATTTTACGTGAAACAGAAATGTAAAATGTTTTATAATAATCATAATATCTAGTGTAAATTGAATGTCATGTGTGAGGAACACTTTCATATCACCTCTTTTAAATTCCATGGGCTAGACACACCTACATTTTACAGATGAAAAGATTAGGGCATTGACAGGTAAGTAGCTGTCCGTGGTCTCACAGATACTAAATGGTGAAGTTAGAATTTAGATTTATTGTTTGGGGTTGCATGCAGAGTTCACATGCTTACTGATTATACTCTATCACCTCACCCAACTCAATGTTTGAAAACACAGAAGGATACTTTAGAGCCCACCCCCAACCTGTCCCCCAGAGATTTTTAAGTTTTGTTACTGTGGAAGCATAAAAGATTTCCTGAGAGCAAGAAAAGGAAACTTGGATTTATAGTGAAGACTTCCAAAATTACAAATACCGGCCTGAAGTCAAGGTACATCTTTAAAGGTTAAAAGTAGCGAAAGTTTGGGGCACCTGGGTGGCTCAGTTGGTCGAGAGTCCGACTTCAGTCCAGGTCATGATCCCGCGCTTCATGGGTTCGGGCTCTGTGCTGACAGCTCAGAGCCTGGAGCCTACTTCGGATTCTGTGTCTCCCTCTCTCTACCCCTCCCCTGCTTGCACTCTGTCTCTCTATTTCCCCAAAATAAATAAACATCAAATTTTTTTTAAAAAAAGTAGCTAAAGGTTAAGAAGAAAAGGAGCCAAATAGGCTCTGCGGCATTTGAAAATAGAATATAAAGTAAAAGACGTTGGTACAACTGGGACTGTCCTGATTAAGGGCAGTTTTCTTCTGGTCACTTTATGTACCCCTTTAAGTCAAGGATTGCTAAGATAAAAAATGTGCATATATGAAAAGTAGAAATGGTTAGAATCTGGTTTTAAATACATTTAAATGAAATAATACTGAGGGTTTTATCTTCTGTCTTCGTTATATTTTCCATTTTAAGCACAATTAAATGAAGAGAAGGGGCTGTTTCTCATAGGCAGAAATTGGCACATACATTCTATTATTTAAAAAAGAATTCTATATTCTGAGGGCTAGAATTTAAATACCAGCATGTAGAGAATTGGAAGTCAATTTCATAAAGACTTTTGCAACCTCGTATGCAGTGAAGTTAGAACTGATTATAATTTTAAAAGGTAAGGCTTGGGGTGCAGGGGTGGCTCAGTGGGTTGAGCATCTGACCTTGGTTCAGGTCATGATCTTGTGGTTCATGAGTTCAAGCCCCACATCGGGCTTGCTGTTGTCACCCTGTCAGCGCATAGCCCCCTTCTGATCCTCTGTCTCCCTCTCTCTCAAAAATAAATTAAACATCTTTTTTTAAAAAGGTAAGGTTTAATGTTTGTTGCCTTCTAATTACAGAAGTAGAATTTTTCATTCAAAACATTTCATCATGAATTTTTGCTCCCTAGAGGGTCCAAAATTGGTAGAATATATAATTTCTAAATTTTGGAAAGAGATTTGTCATGGTTTTTAGTGAGTTCCTCCATTTTTCTGCCCTTGAGGACCATCAAGTATAAACTCTCATAACAAAGTGGTATAAACCTGGCATGAAGATGAGACCTCCAGATAGACTCAGATATAGAATTAAAAGTAGAAACTTTCATATGAACACTCAGTCAGAAGTATGAGTTCCTGTTTTGCCCTGGGGTTTTCTGCTTTACCCATTCATCACCCTCAAGTTTTACAGAGTTCTGTGTTTTGAAGGGAGGAAGGAAGGAAGGAACGAAGGAAGGAAGGAAGGAAGAAGGCAGGAGAGGAGAAGAGAAGGGAGGGGTGTGGAGAAGAAGGAAGGAGAGAAGGGGAGAGGGAAGGAGAGGAGAGGAGAGGAGAGGAGAGGAGAGGAGAGAAGAGAAGAAAATGCTTTCTTAAAACTGTCTACCCAAAGAGGGCATTTTTATTTGTAGGGAATTTAGAGATTATTTCCACTCAAGATGGAAGTTTTGGATATTTATTAACCTCTTTGTTATTCTTGTCAAATGAAGAATTATGGGATTAAATTCAATTAGTATGACTTCCATGTTCCCATCTGATACAGTAAGAAACAAAGCGAGGGATTATTTTGGAAAATTCTTTCTTCTCTATAAATGTTTAAAAACCCCCAAATTAGTGGAAATTGCTTATTAGATCATTTCATGTCTATGGTTCCATACCTGGTAAATAATAAAAAATACGATGATTTAAATTACTCTTTTTGCAAAAATGAGGAGAAAAATAGATTTATACTGAACTGAAAATTTGAGTTCAACCAATATTTTTTAAAAAGCAAATGTGGTTGTTTTTTGACCACTCTCTACATGCCAGCACTCACCTCTTCACTGATTTCATGGAACCTAAGGCGTCACAATTTTTCTGTGACTATTCCCAGGTGGGGAAACAGAAACTGCACTGCAGAAGCATGGCTACAAGCCTGGCTGTGAATTAAATTAATTGCAAAGTAAGTGTTCTGTTCTGTGTTCCAATATGTTGCTTATTTTATTAAACTGCAGTTAAGGAGTGTTTACTTCAATCTATATAGGACAACCTCAATTTTATATTCTCTCAAATATCATATATACCGAGAATATATTGAAGAGCACTTATTTGATCTTGAAGTAGAAAAATGCAAGTTAACTCAACTTGATCAACATTTATTTACCTTGATATAGAGTGGATATATGTTTTAAATGAGAAAACTATCCAAAACTGAATTGTTTACCAAACGCAGAGAGAATCCAAGTCCTAGTTTTGACTATCATTATAGGAAAATTTTAATGCACAGATTCACACACAGACACACACAGAGGCTGTTTTGAACAGTTCCAGCGTGCATGAGTTTCAGTTATGGCGACTTAGTTAAATAACACCACCCCCCAGAAACACAGTTCAAATTTTAATTACAGTTTATTAACTGTGAATAATTGCACAAACTACCAGTGATACTACTAGTTCATTGGCCCACAAATCACTGCATAAATAACAGAAGTGCATCATGATCGACGACCAGTCCTCTCATTTGTTTCAAAGTCTGCCCATGAGCAGTCACTGCTCACCTGTTAGTTCATAACCCAGTAGCAGGTCCCAGAGTAAGGGATGCCAGTAAAATATTCCACGTTAAAGGAACTCTCAAAGATATTTCAGACATTGAAAGCACAAAAACTAAAATGTTGGAAGGTAATCTAAATTTAGAAAGAAGTATGATAGTTTGCTAAGGCATAGAAAAGGTCTCTGCTTCATATAAATTATACAACAAGAACAGTAAGGTAAGCACCATTCAAATGTCCCTCGGTAAGTTTTTTACAAAAGAAATAAAATATTTTAATTTCTCAGTGGTTCTAGTATTACAAATTGCAGTGTACTAAATAAATATTAATTTTACTGTTTTTCATCCTTTGATACATTTATAATAGACAGTAAGAGGGCTTTGAATGCCTTGACAAAAACTTTAAAGATCATGGAACAATCAACATGTTTCTTATCAATTATTAATATTACACAGGTTCAGGCTTCACAGTCATTTATACATAACTGCACTACCATACAATGTAAGAACTACGTATATGATGAGATTAAAGGGTTGTTTTGTTGGTTTTTCTTTACATTTTTATTTATTTTTGAGAGCAGAGAGACAGAGCACAAGTGGGAGAGGGGCAGAGAGAGAATGAGACACAGAATCCAAAGCAGGCACCAGGCTCTGAGCTGTCAGCACAGAGCCTGACGCGGGGCTCGAACTCATGAACTGTGAGATCATGACCGGAGTGGAAGTTGGTCACTCAACCGACTGAGCCACTCAGGTGCCCCAATGAGATTAAAGTTTTAACCTCCAATTTGAAATAGATGTGTATGTCTTCCTCTGGGAGTAATTTTGTTATTAGAGGCCTTAACTGATCAGTAATAAAGAGAAAAATATTTCTGGTGAGAGCTTATTTTTTCTTCCTCAATTGATCCTGTCTGAATTCTGAGTAAGAAAGCTGTCAGTAACAGGAGGAAAGGGCTTTCTCAAGGACAGTATTGAGAAAGGAATAATCTTCCCTGCTAGCTAATGACTCAGCAAGATTAAAATGACAGGTTTCTGTAGACCCCTCTCTGTTAACACAGCAGGTACTGGTCCTTTTGTTTTTCTTCTTGACAATTGTTTAAACCTTCATTAATAGGTGCTTGGCGTGTGTGTTGACTTTTTTTGAAAAAATCAAGTTGTAAACTTTGATTACAAATTAAAAATGATCTTCTTAAAAATCTCAAGTTGACCAAATGTGAAACAATTTAAAAACCTTAAAAAACTTTTTCTTTTTACATTTATTTATTTTTGAGCCACAGAGAGAGACAGAGCACAAGTGGGGGAGGGGCAGAGAGAGAAGGAGACACAGAAACAGAAGCAGGCTCCAGTCTCTGAGCTGACAGCATAGAGCCCGACACGGGGCTCGAACTCACAAGCTGGGAGATCATGACCTGAGCTGAAGTCGGACACTTAACCGACTGAGCCACCCAGGTGCCCCTAAAAACCTTGAAAAGGCCTATTGAGAAAAACCAGGCTTAAAGAAGCAAAACAAGACAAAAACAAACAAACATGTTTGTTATTACCAAAAAGGGGCGTCTTTAGGTAAAAATTATAAAAGCCCCTTGCTACATAGATAATGCAGATAATCCTGTTTATCTGGTCCATGAGCAAAAGGCAAGCACTTAAGATCATCTGCTCCAATCTTTTGTTCATTTCTTCTTGCTGGAATTTCATATTAATTTCTTCATGTTGGGTGACTAAATCAGACGATGGTAGAGTTGGTAAGCTGGCATTTACTCAGCCCCACCCTGCTCAGCCTGGGAGCTGATTGATGAATTCTCAGCTGGTCTCTTCCTCAGCTTGTGCCTTAGGGTTTTCCCGGCATCTGTGTAGGGGATTGAAGTAGCCACAGTACCTATGTTGAGGTGGCTACTTGACATTGGGTCTCATCTCCTTGATTTTCTATATCTTCTGCATTGATTCTCCCTAGCCTGTGGTTGGCTCCGAGAATCCCTCCGGAACTGTGCTCTGTACCCCCAATATACTGTCTCACTGGCCTACCTTGTTCTCCTGCACTCTGGTTATCCGCTCCCTTCATTACCTCTCCCTGTGCTGGAGGGTCAGAAGGCTGTGGCTGACTCCCAGTGGGTCTCTGCAAGCAGGTAGGTGGGAACGGTGGCCTGCCGGAGGGCGGCGCTGTGGGGCCTGGCCTTCTGGAACATGCTCTGATCCCTCCTTCTTTGCCCTACTCTCGCTATTTGGGTAATTTTGCTGGGAATTGCATGGAGGACCCCTGTCACGTCGAGGGCATCTCTCAAGGTCACGGTCGGCTGCATATTTACTGCTTTGCCCTGGAGCTCCGCCAGGGCCTGCCACATTTGCTGCCTCCACACCCTTTTCTCCCTCAACATCAAACTCCACCAGCCCTGGTCACCTACCCTGCCACAATCCTTCCAGGGTTGTAATGTACAATTACATCCTCCTTGGTGTCATTCCTGTTGATGAAACCATATCTGTTTCTTAGACTGAACCATTTTTGTGTTCTTAAAACCTTCCTTGTGTTGACCTCTTTGTTCCCTGGGGACAAACACTACCGATGTGAGGCCACCGGGCTGCAGCTCCCTGCACTCCTACCTGTCGAGTTGCCTCCCTTGATGTCCGCAACGCTGAGGGTGCGGGCGGTGGGCAGCTGCTGGTCTTGGCCTTGCCGCTCTCCTGGCGGGGCGGGGACAGAGTCAGGCTGCTGGTTGCGGCACCTCCTGCGTGGGTGTGACGGTGGGGCCCGGAATCCGCTACCGGTTGAACTCCTTATTGTTCCTTTTTCACAACTTCAGAAGCACGTGTCTCTAGGTCATCTGCCAGTGAACCACTCGCCAAACGTAGAGATTCGCAAGCTCTACTGTTATTAGATCTACAGCAAAGGGTTAAACGGGTCCAACTTTGGCTCAGGTCATGACCTCCAGGTTTGTGAGTTCAGCCCACATCAGGCTCTGCACTGACAGCTCAGAGCCTCATGTTACAGCAAATACTCGGCTCCCTGGAAGGGACAGGCAACACGCACCCAGGCAAACCGAAAAGACTGTTTATTTCGCACTGGTGCCTGTCCAGCGGAGTCCTCTCCAAAGGCTGAGCACCTAGCTTAGGTTTTACTGGCCTTTTATACATATGTGCTTCCTGCTTGGGCGGGGCTAGTACGGTCAAGCTTCTGGTTCCTGGCTGCAGGCTTATACAAGCAGCAAGCAAGACTTCAGAAGCCAAAAGCTTGCAAGGGGGAGTATCTGCCTCTGACATCAGGCTGCCCCTCTTTATCTGCTTTTTACAACCTTTCTTTCCCCTGGAACCTGCTTCAGATTCTGTGTCTCCTTCTCACTGTCCCTCCCCCGCTCACACTTTGTCTCTCCCAAAAATAAATAAACATTTAAAGAAAGTTTTAGTGGCACCTGGGTGGCTCAGTCGGTTGGGTGCCTGACTTCAGCTCAGGTCATGATCTCACGGGTTTGTGGGTTTGAGCCCTGTGTAGGGCTCTGTGCTGACAGCTGGGAGCCTGGAGCCTGCTTCAGATTCTGTGTCTCCCTCTCTGTCTACCTTTCCCCCACTCATACTCTACCTCTCTCTCTCAAAAATAAACATTAAATAAACAATAATTTAAAAATGTTTAAGGATATACAGCAGAGATAAAATCACAGAGATTCAAACTCTACAGCAAAGAGAAAGGAATGAACCGATAATGCCCACAAGATAGATGAAACTCAAAGTCATTATTCTTAGTGAAGGAAATCAGACACAAAATAGTACATATCCAATAAAAACTCTGAAATGCAAACCGATGCGTAGTGATAGAATATCACAGTAGCTAGCCAGCACACGGACTGCAGAGGGACAGAAGCACACTTCTGTAGTTGATAGAAACAGCATTTGTATCTTGTGGTGGTGGGTTCTCAGCATATACATCTCTCAAAACTGATGGACGTGTGCTCCTCGAATAGAGGAGTCGTATATACATTTTATCACACTAAAGTTATTTAAAAATCATAGACATTCAAGATTCCAGCAAGGTTAGGCTAGAGTGTGGTAAACCCGAGAGGCACCAAAATGTATTCTTTCTATAATAGAAATCTTCCACAAAGATTTCTACACTAATTTTTTAATTCTGTGTTCTCCATCACAAAACTTAAAAAGACAAATGTCACAGGTGACAGCTTCTTTACTCTGAACTGATAGGTGTTATTCAAATAGGTGTTCATTTGCATGTATACTGGCATACCTCATTTTATTGTTCTTTGCTTCATTGCGCTTCCCAGATCCTGCATTTTTTACAAATTGAAGGTTTGTGGCAACCCTGCCTAGAGCAAGTCTGTTGGTGCCATTTTTTCCAACAGCATTTGCTTACTTCCTGTCTCCGTGTTTGGTAATTCTCATAGTATTTCGAACTTTTTAAGTATTATTATATTTGTTATGGTGATCTGTGATCAGTGACTATGACTCACTGAAAGCTCAGATGATGGTTATTAGCATTTTATAGAAATAACGTATTTTTTAATTAAGATACGTACAATGGTTTTTTTTGACATAATGCTGTTGCACACTTAATAGACTATAGTATAGTGTGCATATAACTTCTGTATGCCCTGGAAAACCAAAAATCCCTTTGACTTGCTTTATTTCAACATTTGCTTTATTGCAGTGCTCTGGAACTAAATCCACAATATCTCTGAGGTATGCCAATGATTCTTTGGTGCTACATAGCAGTGCCATGGTATTCTAATCATTATTGCTATGATCAGAAAAGAAGTGGTATAGATTTTCTATATGAATTATTCCTTGCCATTAAGTGAATATTAATTTGTGCTGATCAAGCAAAGATTTGCAGAGCTCAGAAAAGGGAAACATGTATCATTAAATCTCTGCAAAGTGGGTATGTTGTTAACATCTCAACTCAAAAGTGCTTGCCATGTTTAAATAGTGAGAGGAAAAAAAATCCCTTCTAATGCTTTAATTTTACTTGTATTATAGTTTTTTTAAATAGATGTATAAGATGTATAAGAACCTTGTCGTGTATGTTATTTATACCCATACAGGTTAAATGTTATTATAAGAATAGCTCAAAGTCATTTTTCTTTAAAAGGAATTTTAAAATTATTCAAATTTGAGAAATGGCTAACAAGATCACTTTGAAAATGTTGCTAATTTTGTTGTAACTTCGTATCTGGTAATCTACGTCTATCAAAAGTAGTATGTCATTAAAATTCAATATGGAAGCATTATTTGTTTGAAGTCATAATATTCGCTCTGGTTGTTCATTGTATATACACAATATTTTAGTGATATTATCAATTAAACAAGGGTTATTAGCTTGCCTTGATAAGTGACTATGATTTTATTCAGGCACTATGAAAACTCATTTCTGTTTATAAATTGCAATTATCAAATGTGTTAGAACATAAGCAGTTCACACTTGGGATCACTGATATGTATGGCATGATTTTTAATGAACTGGCTGCATTAAAATACATTTTTTGAAAGCTGCATTTTTAAAAGATATTTCTGATAATTTCTCTGTTGGATATGTTAAAAACAAACATGTTTTCCTTAGCAACCAGGATACGTAATGAGAAAACTGGAGACAGAAAATTCTGTGAGTCCATTTGTTCCAGCTAATGCTAAACCAGTATAAAGGCATTTCCTGATGATTTTTTTTCATGTTCTCCATTTCAACAAACCTGAAAATCATAGCTCAAGCCTCCAGTGGAAGCAAGGAAGCCAGCTGGAATTTGCTCAACCTTGAGAAGCAGGAAAAACAACAACAAAACAAGAATACCAATTAGAGAAAGCCAAAAATTGTAATGGAAAAAAAATTCATCACAATTAGAATCTCTCCCTGCCCTCGCTTCCCTTTTGTTCCTATCCAGCAACCGACTGCACAGTGGGCCTTGGACATTGGAATAGCTCTGTTTCATAGTCAACACAAAGATAGCATTCCTTTGTTTTTAAAAGAGAAGGTTTTCCAAAATGAATCCATACAATGATGGGTTTAGGGAAGAGTAGATTATTTTTATGAGAAAGCTAATCAAAGCTATGAGGACTTAAACTGGAAAATATTCAATGATACCTTTAGTCTGGCCAGTTATTTTTACACATTGAAATCCACCTAACAATTAATTTTTAGCAATTTTGCAGAAAGAGGACAGGGACAAAGGGCTCACATGTCACATATCACTTGAGCTTCATTCTGTGACTTAACTGCTTTAATAGTGTGCAAGACAACACCATTCAAGATGAGGCAGCTAAGTGATTCGGTAGATCAGACTCACATCTTATAGCCACTGACCCGTGTGTTGACTTCTGCAAGTTACTTCCCCTTTACAAATCCATTTTATAGCTTTAAATGAAGTGAATAGACTAGCTCTGACATTTTCAATCAAAGCTTCCATGAGCATACCTTCCATGAGTATACCTCAGAGGCACCTAGGGATCAGAATAGAGAGTGACCGAGCAAATGTCCGTCCACCTGTTCCTCACCCCCATCCTTACCCCCATTCAACAGAAAACACCACTATTATGTATTTATAGAATGCACTTGGGTGGACTTTTTTTTTCTTTTTAGAGAAAAGGGACCTACAAATATATTTTTAAGTGCTTATAACTATTAGAAATAAATTATCTCTATGGTGCCTTCTAAGATCTGGAATTAAACCTAGCAATGGAAAGTGACATTTAGAACTTGTTAATGCTGTAAATGATGACACCAGCATGTCACTAAAAGATAGGCATGTTTAATATAATAAGTTCCCCCACTTAAAACCAGGTTGTGAGGCATATATTTGTTCATAAGTTAGCTGTTTGGGAGATGGAAAGCATTTTTCCATTGAAACAGTTTTTAAGGTGAAGTGGGGAAAAAAAAGAAAAAAAAAACACTAACTGCCAAAGTAAAAATGGTCCATTTTCAATAAAGAAGAGTGGGAGCTATGCTCTCACAAAAGCAGCAATTAAAATTCAGGATGGACTTTTAAACCTCTTTGTTTGTAATATTTGAAGACAAATGACTTTAGAGTTAATCTATTTCACTATGTTCTTTGATTTTGAAAGTTACCCAGAGACATGAGTTGAGAGATAGCTCTTTTCTGGTGTTGGCATGGTGACTGGGAAATAAAACAATTAAAAAATTTAAAAAGCCAATGGTCATTGAACTTTATTCAGAATGAGAGATTTGTTCAACTCCATACCCCTCAAACATTAAAAATGTGTGTTAAAAGTGGGGGCGGGGGGCGGGAAGTAGCAACAATAGCTTTTACTGTATAAGTATCCCTACCTTAGTTCAAATATATTGATTTCCAATCAGAAGAATTCAGGTTCTTCTGAGTTCTGCCAATAACTCAGGTAGTGGCTCTATTAAGACTGCTAGAATGCTCATATGCTTTGAAAATCTTCCCTGAGGCAAGAAAGTTTGTTTAAAAGATTAATAACTGAAGGGGCACCTGGGTGGCTCAGTCGGTTGGGCAGCCGGCTCTTGATTTCAGCTCTGGTCATGATCTCATGGTTTGTGGGCTCAAGCCCCACATTGGGCTCTGGACTAATGGTGCCGAGCCTACTTGGGACTCTCTCTCTCTTCTGTCTCTGTGCCCACTCTCTCTCTCTCAAAATAAATAAATAAACTTAAAATAAAATAAATTCTAAAAAAAGATTAATAAGTGAAGATCTATGAGGAGCAAACATAAGCAAATCTGTCTATGCAATTTAGTAAATAGAAATACCAATAATCTACTTTTTTTTACATACTATTAATTCCATTTAATTAAAAATATCATATTTGGAAATGTTTCCAATACCCTATAGGAAAGTCTGTTTCATTTATGCTGGAATATTTTCAGGCTACGTAGTGAAATGGGAGAAGATGATTTAGAATCCATAGCTTATGAATAAATACATTGCTCAACATTCTGAATAAATGGGACAAACTTCAAAAGGTATTATAGTAATTTCTATAAAATTCTACACTGGTGAACATAGAATTTTATAATTCTTGGTTGTTCATATATTTTGAAAGCATCAGTGCCCTCTTGACCTTCCAGCAGTGGAATAATTGGGCATCCCACAAAAATTCTAGTTTCCATGAGCCTGATTGTGGGAAGTAGAAATCCCATATTATTATATCCCACGATTATACTTATCATGAAGAGAGTTCAATGGTCATTCATTCTAAAAGCTAATACACCTTGGGCACTTTCCATATATTCCGACACCCTGCAATAATGAAGGAAAATTGCTAATAATTCACCTATAACTACTGTACTGAGGTTCATCTTTATTGTTTCATCATTAAAATAAGAATTCTTCCATATTTTTATTTTTTAAGCACCATGACAGGACCTCTTTCTTTGTCCAGTCACAAGTACACAAAATTCCTCTCCTGACTTTGATGATAGGCATGCATTAGTGCATTCTCTCACACAACACACACACACACACACACACACACACACACACACACACAATTACCTTTCGAATTCCCCACTTCCCTTATTATGGCACAAATCTCCCTGCGCAAGAAATTTGAAGGTTGAGTATATTCCTACAAGGTTTTAAACATTAGAAGGAATGTGCTTCTTAGGTAATTATTTTTAGGAAGATAGTATGTACTTTTCCAGGCAGAGGTTTCATTTAAATATGAGCATGAGTGATACATCACACATAGTAGTTCTGTGACATTTGGGGGAGAAAGGTATCACCGGAAACACACACATGCATCATGTGGCATTAGGAAAATTACGGCGTCATTAGATTTCTGTTTAATTCCAGGAATCACTATTGTTTCTTGGAAACATACACTTCAGAAAGAAGAAAAATGTATTTCCCTTTTCTGAGAAAGCAAAACCCAGGGGCCAAATATGACTTTTCTTTATGAAATATTTGCATGGTCTTCCAACAACGTCAACATATTGGTGAATGTTGTTTTTCTTCTATATTTTCTTTCTCCTACTATGGGAGATAAAAATGACTGGATGGGAGAGAAAGATGTTCTCTAGATTATAGAGTTCTTTGGCAACATTTTGAATTTCTTTGCTATCCTGACTCATTAATCTGCATCCCACACAATTGAAGAATTACATACGCCTAACCAAAAATTTTATTTACTATAAAATAAACCTTTAAATACAATATTCTACAAATTTTACTTCTGTAACAAAAATGTTTCTATTAATTTCTTTCCAAATGTTATTACGTAAGATATACTATGCAATGTTTCTTAATTTGAAATCAGGATTTTTTCCCAATCATGAAAAAAGACAGTGGTTTTTAGAAACTCTAAGGTAACAGTTTTTGTATCCTATCATAATTAATCTTGTGTGTAAATAAAGGGCTTTATAAGATTCTGCTTCTAAACCCTGTTTCTGAAGTCTTAACCCAGAATCTTCATAAAATTTATTACAAGTACACTAATTTAGAATTCTAGTTAAATGCAAATTAATATATACCTCTTTAAGAAAAGTTATTTAAATCGAGTTAAAAAATAGTTAAAGGTGGCTTAAATTAAAAGTGGAATAAAAATTAGATACAATAGTTGGGATATAAGAGAGGCACCATAAATAAGATTTAAAATGTTTTAGGTGGGGGCACCTGAGTGGCTCAGTCGGTTAAGCGTCTGACCCTTGATCTCACCTGGGATGGAACCTTGTATCAGCAGGGAGCCCACTTGGGATTCTTTTTCTGCCCTCCCCCTCCTCATATTCTCTCTCTCTCTCTCTCTCTCTCTCTCTCTCTCTCTGTCTCTCAAATAAATAAATAAATAAATAAATAAATATTTAAAAAAATAAAATGTCTTAGGTGGTAGGTTAGCTGAGTTGTTAGAATAGCTTAAAAAAAACAAAACAAAAACATGCAATTAATGCAGATTTATATTTAATTGCCTGTGTTAATAATGTTGCCTTTTAAATGATTTAAGTATAATGTGGTAAACTGCAGTTCTAGGAGCTTCTACGTGTATATATGCACTCAGGTAACCAGCGGCCAGCTTAAGATACATGATGTTTCAGAAGTGCTCATCATGCCCCTTTTCAGTGAATACCCTGCACACTCAGGGTAACCAGCATTCTCTGTAACCTATCACAATAGGTTAATTTTGCCACTTCGTGGAATTCATATAGAAAAAAAAATCATACACTGTGTATTCTGTGTGACCATCTCCTTTTTCTCATCTTTACATCTGTGATATTTATCTATACCGTTGAGTGTAACAGTAGTTCATCTCTTATTTCTAAGTAGTGTGCCACAGAATTTACACCACAAATTATTTGTACACACGTGCTACTAGTAAGGAGCAGGCGAAGCCTCTGTGCTCAGTACACAGTTTATTCAAACATGCCCATCATAGTCTCTTTCGCCACCTCTCATCTCCGAAGGGGAAGGACCAGCGATGGAACCCAAAGCAGAAGATCCCCATCTTTTATGCAGTAGGATGATATGTTATTTATTTTTGTTGCTGTTCTCTGCATTTCCATTATCATGGAGAAATAAACCTCTAAACTCAGAATTCAAAACCCAAAGAGAGCCACTCCCTTCCATTCTTAAGAGAATGGCAGGACTCAATGACTGATAATTTCATGAATCTTCCCTGAAGGCTGTAGGCAGAGTGTAGGAAGAGGACAGGGATTTGATGTTAACAGAAATAGTCATTCTGCAGGTGGACAGGACACACGTGCTTGAAAGCAGGCAGGCGGTAAAGTATTGATGGATGTGATGTGAGAAGGATGTTAGTATCATTTGAGCGGATGCGTGCAAGAACTCAACAACTTCAGGTTCGAAAGTTCCTTTGGCTCAATAGATCTTTACATATCACTTGATCTAAAAACATGCCCTCAGCTTTCTCATACTTTCAAATCATTTTTCCAGTTTTTCAGATAACTTCTCCAGCTATAAATATGTGAGGTAAATTGCATGTAATTAAATTATCATGATTTAGGGGCGCCTGGGTGGCTCAGTTGCTTAAGTGTCACTTCGGCTCAGGTCATGATCTCGCGGTTCATGAGTTCGAGCCCCATGTGGGGCTCTGTGCTGACAGGTCAGAGCGTGGAGCCTGCTTCGGATTCTGTGTCTCCCTCTCTCTCTGCCCCTCCCCCACTCATGCTCTCTCCGTCTCTCAAAAAATAAATAAATGTTAAAAAAGAAAATTTTAAAAAGTTATCATGATTTATTTCCTGTTACCTTAGCACCTCTAGCCCTCACCTTTTTTAGGAACCTGGATGACAGCCCTTTTATTCTGAAGTATGGTTTGTATCTCAACAAATAAAATTAGATATTATATAGGACCAAGGTTATTCTTGAAGTAGTTCCTGGTTTTTTTCTGCAACAATTAAATGTGTTTTAATTATAAACATGTTTTATAAAGTTTGAAAACTGATAGAAAACATACTAAAATTTATTTTATTTTATTCTTAAAATTTGTGTGTGTGTGCGTTTATATTTCTGAAATGTGGGGAAAAAATTTCGGTGCATCGTATTGATTTTTAAGTAAACAACAGGCATCTGCAATTATATGTTCCATGCTTCATATTTTTTCTTATTAATTAAATTATTTATTTACTCTTATTTCACTTGCACCACAGCCCAACATTCAAACTGTACTCTTAACTTATTTTTAGTTCTAGAGAATTATTGACATTTGTAGATAAATCCATTGTTCACAGAATAAATCAATGTCACATTTTATGTACTATTAAAATTAATAAGGCATCTGATTTATATATAACTCTTGAAGTTTTAGAAATATTATTTTTCACCACCTGTGAGATAAAATACATTAAAATATTTGATATGGTCAGCAATTCATAAGTATTTATTTTTTCTACATCATTATTTCTTCCAGTCATGCACCATTCAATAAAGGAAAAAATGTTCATTTTTAAGAAAATCTCACAAAACCCATGGTGTCAGTTTTGCATAAATGATTCAACATCATGTGTTGCACTATTTTTGCCTTATTTTGCTTTGTTTTGTTTTATTGAAATATAGCTGACATACAATGTTATATTCGTTTCAGGTGCACACCATAGTGTTTTGACAATTCCATATATTATGCTGTAGTCACCATGATCTGTGTGGCAGTGTTTATTATAAAGAATCATCACTTTGCCATTGGAAGAATGTCAGTAAGCTCATTATACCAAGGTGGGTCAGTTTTATGATTGTTCTTAAAATGCTTGTTTCTATATCATAGAGAAAATTGGTTGCTTTAAAAACCAATTTCTGAAGGTAATCCGTTTTAAAAGGTAAAAGTAAACCTTAGACTACTCTAAAATGCTCACTTTTATGCAAACAGTTATTATGGATTAATGTTTTGTTAGACATGATGATCTTTCAGTGATTATTTCAAATTGATGATGTTCTGGAATTACCAACTAAAAATTTGAAAAGGAAAAGTCAGTAACTGGGTGTCAAATGATGATACCACGTTCAGTAAGGTTTTGTCCGAACTAACCTGATTTTCTGTGGTGACAGAATTAGCAAATTGCATGGTGTGGATAGAATAAGCCCTTAATTTTATTTAGACATTATTAAAATCTTTCATAGTGTATTTTCTAAAACACTGGGAAAATATTTATTGACAGCAATATACTCCACTAATAAACTCCCAAAGAGTGTGGCTCTTAATGGATTCATAGCAGTGTCTTTTATGGACTGATACAGAGCTGTCAACAGTTTTATCAACAACTTGGAAGATGAAAGAGAAGACATGGTTATCAAATTTATAAATGACTAGAAACCAGAAAGGTTAATTAATGTAAGATATAAGATGCAAGAAAGTGTCTATGACTATGAACAGCCAAGTCAACATGATGAATTTTAAATGTAAAATATGCATTTCACATTAAAAGATATATTAAAATAGCAGGGGAAATCAACTTGAAAATGATTATATATAGTTTTGGGTGTGCAAGTGTGTGTGCGTGTATGCTGGTAAGAGAGTTAGCAGTTTTATTTACAAATAAAACTAATGTTAACTAAGAATATCAAATGACACTTAGAGGTGACTGGAAGCTTGAGTTACATTAATAGAAAAATAGCAATTTGACAAGAGAAATACCAACTCTTCTGTGCTCTCTCTGGTTGTACTGCAGCATTATACACAAGTTTGGGAACCACATTTTAAGATCAACAATGACAAACTGAATAACTTGTCCATCAGTGATTCCTTATCTTTGGGAGATCACAGATAATATTTCATTAGGAATCTAAAAGAAGTTATAGATATCTCCCCAGAAAAAAATATGCATACACAGAATTTTATATATAATTTTGGAAGGTTTACAGTATTCCTTGAAACCCATTTATGAATTTCCTAGGTGTTCATGGACTTTTAAGAATCTCTGATCTAAGACCAAGTGGTGAGGCAGTAAGGATTGTGAATTCCCTAAAATATGAAAACACTGAAAGGAATTGAAGGTGTTTTGTTTGGTCTAAAGAACACAAAAGGGTAGGAACAAATTAGCTGCCATCAAACATTTTAAGAATTTTCATGTTCAAGAGTTATTATATTTATTTTATGTATCTCCAATGAGAAGGATAGAAACACCAGAGAGACATATTTTGTGTAAGTAGAAATAGAATGAATGGGAGGCATTTAATTCAATTTAACATTCAATCAGTGCTTTCTACATGGTATGCTAGACTAGGAGGGCGAATGTAAATATCAAATGAATAAAACATAGTCTTTCCTTGGGATGTTTGGAGAAGAAAGTTCTAGCTCAAAAAACAAAGTCCCTTTAAAGAGGAATTTAAAAAATATGCCAGCCCTTTTATGACTATATAGTATAGATTTATCAACCTGGAGTAGATTTTTATTGCTAGGAAAATAATGAGTTGAATGGTTACACTTAGTAATGCAAATGGATAGTATTTTAATAGGGCTCATTGCCCTGTGAAAAAGAACAGGACTTTTGAGGCTACCCACAGCTCTTATTCTGAAATTTCCCTGGTATACAGAGGTGATAGCTGGATCGTAGGTAAAAATATATGCGGGGCCAAGGAGAGTCTTGAGAAAAAGGAATACAGATTTCTTCCTCTTTTAGGATCCACCTTATTAGAGCTTCTGTCATAGATTGAGATGTTTCAGATGGATATTTCCTTGCAGGAAAAGAACTTCAAACTAAAATTTATCCTGAAAGGCAACTGCAGGCCCTATAAGTTCTTGAATGAGAGCTCATTCTAGCGGAGTATGCTCTCTGGGCTTGGAAGCCCTACCTGACCCAACCACATGGACAGAGAAGTTCCATTTTAAGTGAAATGTTTGATCATGTCAATGTAATCCAGAAGAATTGCAATCTTCAGAGTACAGTGTACTGTGCCATTCTTCTGTCCTCTTTACTGGTACCTGGGCTAGCAAAGTCATCTGTGAGGCACAAGCATACAAATGTATTGGACAGGGTTGCTTCAGTTTTCAACAGTGACAATTTTTGTGTTGCAGCAAAAAACAAACAAACAAACAAACAAACAAACAAACAAACATGGCATCCGGAAAGTGGTCACAGTAGCTCTCCAACCCTTGTCCTTCCTGGTGAATGGATAAAATACTACTCATTTAATGTGAATAAATTCGGGGTACCTGGGTGGCTCAGTTGGTTAAATGTCCGACTTCAGCTCAGGTCACGATCTCACAGTTCGTGAGTTCAAGCCATGCATACAGCTTGGAGCCTGGAGGCTGCTTCACATTCAGTGTTTCCCTCTCTCTCTGCCCCTCCCCCACTCACACTCTATCTTTTGAAAATAAATAAGCATTAAAAAAAGTGAATGAATTTAAGTGAATAAATTCTGAGGAACGTTAAAAACTGTGGGCTAAGGGTATAGAAAATCAGGAGGGAGATGCTGGTCTTCCTGGAATTATGAATTGCATTTATTGATAAAATGGAAAGAAAAGAACATTTACTCAATAGGTCATTGAATCTTGAAGGGAATACACCTGGATTTGTAGGTTTGAATTTTCCTTTCTAGTCTTGTCTATTATAAGTTAGAGTAGTGATGGGAACTGAAAAGAAGAAGATAATGCCCTAGTTTATTTCCTCAAATTAAAGTTCAAAAATTATGGTAGAAGGAATATCTCCTCCTCAAAGTCTAAAAATTCTGCTAGAAGGAAACAAGATCAATTGACCAGTGTAATGTACTGTTCACTGCAAAGGGTCTATTCATCTTGAATCGTATTTCTGTGATCAACACATTGAATATGAAAACTCTAACTCTGGACAGTACTAGAATAGTGATGCTTCAGTGGATGGACTTATTTTCAAATTGACTATACTTTACCCTATGCTAATTAAATATAAATCTGTAGGTTTAGTGCCTAGTCATCAATACATATATTTTTAATTAATAGAAATTGAGATGACTTTAATGTGCAGCCAGGATTGAGAACCCTTAGCATGGAGAAGTGGTTCTCAGAGCGAGGTATAGCAGCATTTGTATGACCTGGGAACGTGTTGGAAATGCAGATTCTCTGGTCCAATTTTGACCTACTAAATCGGAGACTGACAGATGGAGCCCAGTATTCCCTGTTTTAATGTGCCCTCCAGATGATTCTAATACACACTCAATTTGTGAATAATGTCATAAAGCCTTATGAAAAGTCACAATTTTTCTAATTAAATAATACAAAATGAATTTGTTCATTAACCAGTTACAACCAAGATGTTATGTTGGAGGTAAGAATAGTATCTGTTTCTTTTGTATACACCCACCATCGAGATAAATGTAAAGCATGCACTGAGTTCTCAATAGTATGTGCTGATTAACTTGCCCTTGTGTATTTAAAGGTGATTTGTATGCCTAAAATGATAGAATACCAGTCATGTTCATCCATACAAAGTCCCTTGCCACTTAATGTGTTTTGTTTTCTTCTGTAGTAGAGGTGAATAGGGATAGATAAATCCCTCGCCATTCACTTCCTCAGCAAATATCCATTGAGTGTGTATTAGGGGCCGAGTATTATTCTAGATTGTGAGAATAGACAAAGCTCTTTGCCCTGGAAAAGATAACCTTCTGATGGAGGAGTCAGAAAATAAGCAAAAAACATTAAAGTATAAATTGTATGTTATATTTGAGAGTTATAAGTTATATAGAAATTAAAGAGCAGGTAGGGTAAAGAGATTCAGAATTATGCAGGATGATGGGGTAAGGGAGGCCAGTTTGCAAAGCCGAATAGAGTAGAGAGTAAAACCCCCAGAGAGAAAATGAGATTTGAGCAGTGACTAGTGCTGGAAGAGTAAGCCAAGCAGGTTTCTGTGTGAAGGGCTGTCTATGGAGAGGGAACATAGAGAACAAAGCCGGTAAAGCAGGAGCACGCCTGGGGTTTTTGAAGACCGTAATGATAGGCCAGCACTGCTGGATCAGTGTGCAGAAGGCTGGCAGTGTGAGCAGAGAGGAGGTAAGGGAGATGGCGGAGGAGGATCTTGCAGGCCGTGTAGAAGGGTATGGGCTTTTATTCTGAGTCTAATAGGAAGACATTGGGGTGACATGATCTGGCTTACCTTTTTAATGGATCACTGGTCGCCGAATGAGAACAGACTGGTGTGCAGCAAGGGTAATAGCAGTGGAAGAAATCAGAAGGCTCTTGCCATAGTCTAGGAAAGAAAATGATTACTCAGATTAGGGGGACAGCAGAATATCTGGTGTTCCGGTTCCAGGTATGTTTTGAAATTGGATCCCATAGATTTTATAAATTTACGAATCAGGTGTAGGTAGGGAAAAAAGAGGAATCACAGATTATTCTAAGGTTTTTGGTCTCAGGCAACTGGAAGAAGGACTATACACACTATTATCTCCCCCCTTAAGCCTTAAAGTGTTCATTTTCGATGCCGGAAGAAAGAACACTGGCACTTTACCCACCCTGTGCTCTATGCCAATTGATGGCTGAGTTTAAGAATCGTGGTATTTGTGTCCTTTGAACTGCTCACAGTACTTTCTCTGAAGGACACATACCTAATAGATTTGTATTCATTTATTTATATATTTAACCAGCACTGATCCAGCCCTAGGAGTTGGGGAGGCACTGGTGATGAATTACTAACGAGACAGACAGGGTACTGCTAATGTGGAGCTCATAGCAAATGAAATAACCTGATCATGCAGGACCCTGCGCTTCAGTTTGACAACTCATTGTATTCTTCTGCCTTTCCTGTACTCCCTGACTGACACCTTAAAAAAAGTCAACTTCCCTAATTTGGTACCAGACCATGACTGATTTGGGGGAAAAAAAATACCTGTAGAATTAATATACGTGTAGGCAGTGTTGTATTTCATATTATAAGACAGGTAGAGAAAGGTAACCAACATTCTGTGAAGCCATCAAGGAGAATGAATAGCACGAACCCGTCTGAAACAACTCAGGCAAATTGCTTTATTCTTTCTGGACAAGTTCTGTGCATATGAGAAACATAAATATGTCTTACATGGCTATAGTAGTGTAGAAAGTTAATGACAAGACTGGATCTCCAAAATCTTAAAAAACAAAAACTAATTTCTTAGCCCCCAAAAGGAACACCTTAAGTTACATGTAGGAAAATATTAATACTCCCTAGACGCTTTGTGCTAAGACTATTTGTGCTTACAAATCAGCTTTCGGTAGGTACAGATATTAGCAAAATGATTTTCATGAAAAAAAAGCTTTTATTGAAATAGTTAAGTTTCCTAGATGATTGAGAATGTTGTATGTTTTAAAAGACCAATATCCAAAACAGGTATCACTAAAAACGGTTATTTTCTGTAACTACAGATCCATTTTTTTCCAGTATTTAAGACTTTCATTGTGATTTCCCTACCCCAAAGTGGGTTATGAAATAATTTGATGAATTAGATGCAATTTGTGCATCATTTGACAAGATTTTTCTCTTTGTTAGTTCAGAGGACCTTTTTGATACAGAAAGATAAAATAAAAATATTACATTTTGAACTATCCTTTGGGGAAAAATTATGTGCCCAAGGGCTGTACCCATAGAGAAATAATGGGTTCCCGGAATATTGTCACAAGACATATTCTTCCATCTTCTTTCCCTCTCCACCCCCAGCAATAACACAAAGAAAAAAATAAATATTGCAGAAAAAACACTTTCGAAGGCACGGTTTAGCCAATTCAAGTGCAATGTGTATCATTCTACAGTACTACAGGCATCCTTAGAAAAATGATTTTATAGTTTCAGACTCCTAGCCATGCTTCCCTTCTGTGCAACACTGCCTGGGAAGAGCTAGCTTGGAGTGCCAGCCTGTCAGTCAAAATCCCGATGATGTGCCAAACCCTTGCAGGCCACCATGCTTTTCACTATGGGACCTCAAGGGAAATGTGTGTTTTTGTATGAATGTGTTTCCAGAGAATACAGAAAATCCAGGTATTTTCTAATGGATAGGAGAGAAACTATGTGGAAGAAGAGACACATTTTCTAGGAGAGATTATTATATGAAGGCTAACCTAGGTTAATCTTTGGAATGGAAGAATGCAAAACTGAGTCTAACTATCTTAGGAGATATCTATGTGTTCTATAACAGTAACTACAATAACATGTGCATTATCAACAATGCATATAGGTTTCACTTGGTTTTTTGAAAAGATCCAAGCCATTGTTTTAGAGCATGATGCGTTTATGTATGTTTGTATGTACCTATGCACGTAGTCCATACAAACCAGTACAGACCTGCAGGGGTCAACTGATATGAGCATCCGGAAACTTCTCAGTTGGACAGATAAAATTGGGTCTATTCTGAAAAGGAAAACACAGGCTATTTTTCATGATTTCCATCCTTGTGAGGCTGAAAATCTTCTCTGGATGCCTAAACTCAGTTTCCAAGGACAATCTCTGCTTTGCTCTGGCACATTATGCTTATCACAGAATTATGTTTTCTTCAAAGTTATTACTTGAGAGAAGAACAGATGCCAAATATATATAAAAAAATAACTTCCGAATATCTAATTTTTCTTCACATATCAAGTAAATTAAAAAAAAATTTTTTTGAATTGATATTTTGGATGGCATTCAATGTTCTTCTCTTTAAATTTTAAGAGTCCTGAGTATCTTGCCAAGCATATAAACCAAATTGTATTGGAACTGCAAGGCTTTAATAAGCAGTCTCAGATATTGCCTCCCCACCCCCACATGGCAGGTCTCTCTTTTATTGGAGCCATCTTTTACCAAGCTGCCAACTTCCCCTTTTGCTAAATGCTCATAAACCTCCATCTTCTCATTGACTCTCTTCTTGAGTTCACGTTTTGTTCCTCAAGATTCCAGTCGTTGAATTTGATCATCTTTTTTTCTTTTTGCAACTCACACATCCCACACCCTCTACCTAATGTCACTCGAGAATCGTCTTTACCTTTTGGAGACATTGCCATTTACATTACTAGGACCAGGGCTCTCGATGTAAAGGCTCTTTCCTTAATTCAAATAGCAAAAGCAGTCTTATTAAATTGGAGTTACAGCCAGCCACAGTGAACTTCTCTTCAGACCAAACACCTCTTTTATCCTGTCTGCTCTTTCTCTCTGAAAAGAATGTTAGCGTCTGTAAGTAGTGGTGACAGGTCCAGAGAAGATGAATTTCATAATATTGTGGAAAAGAACAATAATAAAAGAAACATTTCACTCCACTTTTACTGACTCTCCAGAGAATACATGAAATTAAATGAGTTATTTAAATAAAGCACACTAGGTCAATGGTTCCAGCTCAAAAAAAAATTTCCAGTTAAAAAAAAAAATAAAAAACAGCTAACTTGGTAAAGCAGAAAAAAAATTTTTTTTTTCAAGGCAGAAGTTCTGTTTCTTCAAAAGAAATCTGAAGTAGAGGAGGACTAATGTAAAGTATGTCAGCTTTTCTAGTCAAAAAATACACAGGTGATGTGGCACTTGGATGGCCCAATTGGTTGAGCATCTGACTCTTGATTTTGGATCAGGTCATGATCTCAGGGTTTGTAAGTTCGAGCCTGGCATTGGGTTCTGCACTGATTCTCTCTTTTTCTCTGCCCCTTTCTCTCTCTCTTTCTCAAAAATATAAATAAAACATTTAAAAATATACACAGGTGATATTTGGAGGCTTCCCTTCCCACTCACCAGTCCTCAGTCTCCCTCAAAATCAGCAGTGAAGAATCTCAGAGCATATTTTGAAAACAACAATACTAAGAGATACCAAGCTCTGAAGGGCAATGTTTCTGATCTGGAAAAATCTCCTAATGATGTATCTTATCTGGTAATCGCTTAAAATTATTACCTGAATATCTATGCTTCAAAAGAAGAAATATTTAGGGGGAAAATGGCATTATAAACAAGTTTGCCTATCAGATTGTATGTTAATATTTCCAAGAATGGGTTCAAAACTGATGAAGGTAACTATATCTCATTGCCACCTTGAACTATATTCTGTTTAAATAGCATGGTAGAATATAGTCAGATTCCAAAAGTATCATTTCAGCTGTGGTTCTCAAAGGACAAATGTATAAGGAGACCTAATACCAATCAACAGACCCTCCTGTGAAGAGAAGTTGTGCAACTGGTTTTATTATGGCACGAATGGCAATTATAGTACTTTTCATCACTCTTACTCACGTCATTTTCCTGGAGATCCCTGGGGGGCCATGAAAGATGGTAATACCTCTATGCTTCAAATAGCATTATTTAGGGTTTTTCCCCTTTTCCTCAGACAAGAGTTGATTTGAAGTAAAGATTTCATACATTTAAGGTAGCCTCTTTTTCTCTTATAGGAAAATGTGGTTTTCTTGTTAGGGTTTAAAAAAAAACTAACAAATATATATATTTCCCACCATTTGCTTTTGTTTGTTCTTCCCTAAGACCTATTCTTCTACATGACAGGTTCAGTGGTTCAGTGCTGATTTCAGGATAAAATCAAGGGTCATCAACGTATTTCATAAAGCTTTTGAACAAAAAAATCTGTATTATACTCAGATCCTATCATTTTTGTAGTACTGGATACTTTTGGTGATACAGTTTTGATGGTATACACGTGAGCCCATTATAACAGAGTTACATTTGCCGCTCCCTATAGAGGTACTAAATCAAATGCCCGCCCATATCTTAGCCATTTCAAAATCATGTTCTAATTAAACTTGTTCAGTCCGTGGCATTCACCATGTTTTGAAACCATATAATGTTTAATCAGTAGCTCTCATACAATGCATGCCATACTAGGAAAAAGAATCCTACCCTTGCTTAAACATGTCAAAAGATATTGATTAAGAGGACTTAATGAAACAACTTTTCCATTGAAGAACCAATTCAATGTCTAGGTAGAAAATTCTGACTGAGAATGTCAGAGAAAATGATAAATAATTTTTTTTGAGCGAGAGACAGAGAGCGTGCATGAGTGGGTGAGAGAGGCAGAGGGTGAGAGAGAGATTCCCAAGCATGCACCACACTTAGCGTGGAGCTGGACATGGGGTTGAATCCAGGACCCTGGGATGATCACCGGAGCCAAAATCAAGTCAGTCGCTCAACCAGCTGAGCCACCCAGGCGTCCTAGGAAACAACTTTTTTATTTTACTTTTGCATAAGAGTCAACAAATAATCAGTTTAGCAACCTTTGGACAGGGGAACATAAATTCCAAAGAATAGCATCTATCCTTTGAGATAACATTAAAATAGCTGTGTGGATGGAGTAACTTAGGCAGTGCTCATTCTCATCATTTTTTTTTTATGAGTTTGGTTTACTCAATGTTAATTTTCATAGTTGATAGTATGAGTGAGAAGCAAAAATCTCTTAAATGCTGGAGAGGTATTGGATTACCATCATTTGCCTTTCTTTGGTCTCCATGGGCAACAAGGAAATGAAGGTCAAATAGGGAATTTCAACGTAACTTCAATCTAAGTTCAATATTAAATTCAATGAAACAGCATTTAAAAAACTGAGACATACTGGGAGTTACCTCAGTCACCTCATTCTTATCTTTCTGTGTCTGGCTTTTTCCACTTAGCATGGTGTCCTTAAGATCCACACATGCCATCACAAATAAAATTTTCCTGTTTCACCTAATTGTGACATTTTTCAGTCGTTTGTTTGTTTTAATGCTTTTTCTGCTGCATTTACATCCTTCTTCAGGTCCTCCATTTACAAATATATTTAACATTTTGATATCCCACAGGTCCTTAAGTTTCTACACATTAAAAAAAATGTTTTTCTTTAACTGTTCTTAAGATTGGAAATTTTTATTGGTCCAATTTATTGACTGCCATCTTTATTTTTCTGGTAAGCCCATCCAGTGAATTTTTAATTTCAGATATTGCATTTTTTAGTTCTTGATTTTGTATTTAATTTTTAAAATAGATTGTAGTTATTTGCTGAGATTTCTTATCTTTTTATTTACTGTGAGCATATTACCCTTTATCACATTCAGAATGTTTATAATAGCTCTTTAAAGTCTAATGTCTTTTTGTGTTAATTCCAACATCTGGGTCATCTCAGAGTTGGCCTCTGGAAAGTATATTTTCTCTTGAAAATATGTTGCCTTCTCTTTGTTTTAAGTCAAGTTTATTTTTTGAATTCTTCACTTTGTGAATGCAGTATCATGGAAACTCGGGATTCATTTCTGTTATTACAGAACGCTGATATTTTTGTTTTAGTATGCAATAATTTTATTGGACTCTAATTTTCAGTCTTTGTCTTTTGGGTTGCAGCTTAAATCTCATTTTCCCCCTTCAGCATGGCTGTTTGCTCCCTGCTCCACACAAGCATGGTTAGGGCTCAGTCAGATACCTAGGGCAGAATATAAACACAGAATTGAGGGCTTCCCTTGTTTATTCCATTTCAGAGATTCCCTCTTTACTCTCCAACAGCTGTGGTTACCCTTATCCTTGACTTCTGGTTCATGATGTCAGAAATATCCTGGGTACCAGTGTTTCAGATGCTGTGTGTGGCATCTTGACTGCAGCTAGACTCATATTAAAAGCTAAAAATATAGAAAACTTCACGCCTTTCTAGTCTCTTCTTTTAACTTGTGACTGTCATCCAGAATCTCTCTGCTTTTGTTTACTCTTCTGAGACTTCAGGAAGGTGTGTGTGTGTGTGTGTGTGTGTGTGTGTGCACGTATGCATGCATATGCATGTACATTTCCCAGAGCTTATAGATAGTTGTCTACAGGAAAGTCAATCTGTTAGTAGTTTACCGAACCACAGTGGCAAACTTGCAAAACTTCCATTACTAATATGGCAAATTTTTGTATTGGCAAAGGAAAATCAATATTTTGCATGTATGTAGTTGCAAAAATTCTACAGTTTTGTATTTATTCTGGTAGATATTTAAATAAATTGGTATCATTTCTATGTAGAATTTTTTCAGGTATTTAAGGAAAATCTATAATTTAGAAATGTACTAATATAATTATTCAATTAACTTAAAAGTGAGAAAATTTAATAAATATCTGGTATTTATTAAATTACATAGATATAATGTATATATGTAAATTTATATAAATTATATCTAATATAACCCCCAAATATTTAATCAAATCACAATCCCTAATGAGAGATCAGAAAAATTGCTTAATATAATTTCAGTGGTGAAACATTAGAAGTATTATTAAATTCAGGAACATAAAGATTATACACACCTTCTTACTGAACTAATTCAGTTAGAAAAGACAAACTTTATAATATCTACCTATTGAAAAAAGAGGAGGCACAACTTTCAAATTTTGTCTGAATATTTTTAAACAACCTCCAAATGAATTGGATAAGAAAGTATTCAGAAAAAAGATAATTTGATAATTTAGCCAATTACTGAATGAATCTACAGAGTGCATGAGTTTTGATTTATAATAATAATCAAGGAGAAAATCATAAAATAATCTCTCAAAATAGTAATATAAGAAATACGGTTCCTGGGTGCCTCAGTTGGTTAACATTAAGCATCTGATGCTTGATTTCAGTTCAGATCATGATCTCACAGTCTTGAGAGCCCCGAGTCAGGCTCTGAGCTGAGTCTGGAGCCTGCTTAAGATTCTCTGTCTCTCCCTCTCTCTCTTTATTCTCTTTATTCTCTTTCTCTCCCTCTTTATCTTTCTCTCTCTCTCTCCCTCTATCCCTGTCCCCCACTCTAGCGCTCTCTCTATATAAAATAAATAAATAAAGTAAGTAATAAGGTAAAATAAGAAATAGAAATTTACATCTTCCCAAGAAATGTATAGCATTTATAAAAACTCCATAAAACTTTACTAGGAGTCATCTAAACTAATTTAAGGAAGGCAAAAATTGTAAACATATTATCCATAAAGGAATCTATAAATTTGATGATATCTCAGTTAATATTATTTCAAGGAATGTTCATTTATTTTATTAATTTGCAAAATAATTTTAAAGTTTACCTAGAAATATAAATGTATTAGAAGAGCTAGGAATATTCTGGAAAGAGGATAATGAGGGAGAAACTGTCTTGTTAAGTTAAAATATAGTAATTAAAACAATTGAGTATTGTAGAGGGAACATACTAAATGATAACTGGAAGAAATGATCAGTTATCAAAATAGATCTAAATAGGGGCACCTGCATGGCTCATTTGGCTAAGCATCTGCCTCTTGATTTCAGCTAAGGTCATGATCTCACAGTTAGTGAGTTCGAGCCCTATGTTGGGATCTGCGTGGACAGCCAGTGAGCCTGCTTGGGATTCTCTCTGTCCCTCTCCCATTTGTGCGCAAGCATATGCCTGTGCATTCTCTCTCTCTCTCTCTCTCTCTCTCTCTCTCTCTCACTCACTCAAAATAAATAAATAAACATTTAAAAGAATATACCTAAATACATATGAGCATTCAATGCTTAGTAAAATTGGCTTTTTAACACACTGGGGAAATGGATTTGTTTTCTAAAAGTTAATGAAACAAATGGCTTGCTTATTTTGAGGGGGTGGAGAGGGAAACAGTAGATTTATAATTCACTAATCTGAAAAACAAAATCCAGATAGATCAGACATTTAACCATCTTGCAGTGTGTGTTCAGAGTGATTGACCTTTACCTGTGTTACGTAGATTTGTAGGAATTCTGGAAGGATATCACTGACATGAAAAGAATGAGGTATGGGGACTGGAAATGCTGCCCATCATTTATCCTGCAAATTAGGGAGCCCCATGATTATATCTCCACATTTTAAATTATATTCCAGGAGTTGGAGGATTTGTTGATCAATACTGGAATAAGATTCTGGTCATCTATTGCAGGAAAGGTGCCAGCATGAAAAAAAAAATGTTACTAAAGACTACAGGAAGTCTGAAATACCGGGAGAAGGATTGGGAGGAGGAAGTGATAGCAGGGGCACAGTGCTTAAGATTCAAACTGAAAACTCAGTTGTCAGAGGACCTCATTTACACTTTAGGATCATAGAACCTAGGTTTCTTACAATTCATTGAGATTTACTAGCTCAAAATACAATTTTGTCATGGTATTTGTATATATTTGAATAAAGCAAACGATTGCATTTCCATTTTGAAAAACAAAGTCCATTCACTCTTCGTATTTCACATTCATTTTTAATTCATCTTACAACCTTAAGAGTTGGGTTGATCTCCTCCCTTTTTTATACTATTGCACATAGCACTTATATTTTCCATTGTCACTATCCCCTACCTCAACACATATTTGTCTCTGTTCTTTGCTCTTGTCTTTTTTTCTTTTAGTTTTAGAAGAGTGAGTTCACACTTACGTGATCTCAGCCAGCTATTGCCATTTTCTTTCTACTGGCTTTGTCCTTAAGTCCCTACAATCTGACTTTCCTCCCCAGCAATTTTCTACTCAAAAGACCTAATGATTAAGGCCAAAAATATGTTGAAAAACAATGCTTCAACCCTTCTACTATGCCTTATGGTCACATTGTTCACAGCTATTTACAGTTCATGAATCATCTCATCCTTCTTACCCAACCAACTCCCTCTACAACTCTCCCTTCAGTGATAATAGCACCCAATCAGTTAAACCTTTCTCTCAAATGCCAGTGTTCATGTCTGAAATATTCTGCCAAATTTCATATTTACAAGAGGGAAGTAAGATTTTTTAAGGAAAAGAAATGGCCAAAAAAGGACTAAGTATGAGCTAGGAAAAAAGGCAAATAAAGAAATACTTGCTAATCGAATCCTGGCCTTCTATGTCAACTTCCACTGCCTTGCATGGGCATAGGGATCTTGCCAGCTTTTTCAAGGCTATGGTCTACAGGTCAAGATGACTTTTGTAGAGCTTTGTATTCTTGTAGGCTGTGTTAAAAAAGCTTTTTTTAATCTTTCAAAATATTAAAGTGAGTAGGAATAAATAATGACAAAAATGCCAAATTATAATGTCCAGCGTCACAAACTTTGGGAGATTTTAATACTTCCCCATCCTCATGGCAAAGTGAGCATGTGAGTCCCGGAAAGTGAAAGGCCAGTTTACAAGTAACATACCAAAGCTGAAATCCACAAAATTTATAGAAATGTGGAATGGACCAAAGCCCAGTGAAGACATGAGACAGAGAGCTCAATTTCAGAATCACTAATCAGCTCATGTTAATATATGCATAATTAGGTGAAGTTCTGAAAAACCCAATGTATATGACCAGTTTATACGTTAGATCTCATGGACTTCATTCCCAAAAAGACATCACCAACCTGCTGGACTTGAATCAATTAGAGAAATAAAGGATACACCTAGACCATGAATCTGAGCAAAGAGACAGACAAAATATAGGACGGAACCCAGGACTATCACCATGAAGAGAGATCCAGTGTAGTAAATGCTCTTGTGTGCTATCAAGATTCCCTCTTTGATATGGAGACTTCCATTCTCCCCACCCACTAAGTTGTGACTCCTGTTGATGGCTAACTGCTGGGTTCCTCCCCAGGCATTGCCTCAGGATAAAAGGATTTGCTTGTTAAACTTCTGCCTCTTCCCAGGTAGCCTATATCTAATGACTTTTGATGTGAGAATACAAAGACCCAGCTTCTGCCTCACAGTGGGAAAACTGAAAGGCCAGGCAAGATCCAAGAGTTCACTGTTTAAGGGCCTGAGACTTTTGCTGCTGCATCATAGTTGATGTTCTCCCTGAAACTAATCCTTGCTTTCTTCACTTCCTTGTTATCATGAAGTACACTGTTATGGACTGAATGTTTGTGTCTCACCAAAATTCCTGTGTTGAAATCCGAACTCCCAATGTGATGGTAATAGAGGTAATAGAGGGGACTTTGGGAGGGTGAGATTTGATCATGAGGGTAGAGCCTTCAGGAATGGGATTAGTGCACCCATAAATGAGACTCCAGAGAACAATCTGGCCCTTCCCCCATGTGAGAATACAAGTGGGAAAGGATGACTACCTATGAACCAAATCTGCTGACACTGGTGATCTTGGACTTTCTAGCCTATCTTTTGTTCGTAAGCCACCCAGTCTATGGTACCCTACTAATAACAGCTTGAACCAAGACAAACGCTCCCCAGTAAACTTCCTGAATCATAATCTGTCTCAGAGTTTGTTTCCTGGGGAACCCAAGCTAAGATATCAGGGCTGGGTTTCAGTGTTGTGGTGGCTCAGAGGAACATTAGAGATCATCTAATCAGTCTGCTTTTGCAGAGTCCAGGCAGAAGTCCAATCCTTGGACAAGAGTTGCTACCTAGAAATCCGGAACTGGTTTCCAGAGCACCCCATCTCACAGGGGCTGGAAAAGGGTTGTATGAAGAGAATCAACAGGAAAAAGGAGAGCCAGTTAACCTTGTTCACTTCTTGGAGGAATATGTATCTTGTAGTTTAAGAAAGAAAGAAAGAAAGAAAGAAAGAAAGAAAGAAAGAAAGAAAGAAAGAAAGAAAGAAAGAAAGAAAGAAAGAAAAAGAAAGAAAGAAAGAAAGAAAGAAAGAAAGAAAGAAAGAAAGAAAGAAAAAAAAAGAAAAAAGGAAAGAGAAAAGAGATGAGTTCTAAACATGACCTTGCCTCTTGCTAACTATGAGATCAGAAGTGATTGCTGATATTCTCCTCCGCAATACAGGGATACAGAAGCTGGTTTTGAGTGCTGTACAAGGTAATATTTGTGAAGTACTTACCAGTACAGAAAATAAATAAGGAGCATCTCCTAATATGCTTTACAACTATTACTTCATTTAATTCTCCACATAGTATTTAAGGTAGCATCTTTTGTCTACAGCAATGAGTAATTAAGTAGAATAAGAATGATGGAAAGAAAACAAAAAAACAAAAAAATGAAAGGTATGCAATAGTCAGTAGGTCACAGTTTGGGAGGAAGAAGAGATCATAGGCCCAAGTAGGTCAAGTAGCTTTAAGGGACAGAGAGGAATTCGGCACAGAGGTCTCCTGGGCCTCTTACTCTATCCATTCTCTAGTATTCAACAAATACTTGATTCTCTTAAAAATCCAACATATGAGGCAAGAAAGAAAAATTCTTATGGGCAAAAGTTTGATAGGAAGTGGTTTAAGATAAATAAAATAAAATCCCTTAAAAATCATTTGAATAATGGGGACCAGGAGCTTCTAGAACTATGTTAAGTTTTCTCCCTCCATAATTCTATACTTAAAAAACCTATTAGTCACCATATCCATACTATGAAAAGAAAATGTGATACTGTGTGGGAGGTGTTGTTTGTTTGTTTGTTTGTTTCCTAATGGAATACTCTCTTTGCATGAGTGATCATTAACAGAAAGAGACATGGGAGCTCTTATCAATGTTTATTTGCACAGTAATTGGGGAGGGAATTCAGTTTTTTCAGTTTTTTATGAAAGGTGCCCTACCTGGTAATTAATTGATGGTGCATTTCATGATTGTTCTATATTAATGAAATAAGAGATAATCTTTTATCTTTTTTCATTTACACCATGGTGTCTGTTATCCTGGGAAACAAAAAACTTTTCCCACATTTTCATCCTAATAACATTAAAAACAACTGGGACATACTGGGAGTTAATTCGGTCACCTCATTCTTCCTATCCTGTGTTCCTTTGGTTTCATCATTGTAGTAAGAGAAGTATAATACTAGAAGGTGATATCAGTAATGTCACTGGCTGGTCTTTCAGACAATGCCTTCTGGCAGCACCTTTGTGATATGACATCAGTTCTGCACCTAGCCTTCAGTTCCATAGGCTTCGTAGCATTTGTTGGTATCCCTAAGATAATCTAAGACAAGGAGACAGATTTACATTCACCGAAATATCGAAGAGAACAAAATGCACATGTATTGATTTCCACCGAAAAAAATAGAATGAAATGTTCACATGAGGCTTATCTTTTTATTTATTCTCTGAAAGCTGCATCTGATAATAATTAGAAGACTGTTTTTTTTTTTTAATTTTTTTTTTCAACGTTTATTTATTTTTGGGACAGAGAGAGACAGAGCATGAACAGGGGAGGGGCAGAGAGAGAGGGAGACACAGAATCGCAAACAGGCTCCAGGCTCTGAGCCATCAGCCCAGAGCCTGACGCGGGGCTCGAACTCACGGGCCGCGAGATCATGACCTGAGCGAAGTCGGCCGCTCAACCGACTGCGCCACCCAGGCGCCCCTAGAATATTGTTTTTAATTAAAGTAAGGCAGTGAAGTGGGATACTTTCAATGGATTTTGACATCAGATTTTAATAGTCTGTTGCATCCATGTCCATAACAGTAAATATCCTAAGCAGACCATAAGCTAGTGACCATTGTCCAGGGGCCCTCGCCCATGAGACGCTGAGGAATAAACTGCCAGCTTCTCTTTCTGACTCTGGCATTTCTGTTTCTAGTCAACCTGGCGATCCTTCCCTTTTAATTTATTAATAGCATTGTCTTAGTCACAATTTAAACATGCTAATGTAGTCATATTTTGATAGAAACTACACCCTCATCTTTTGATTAGGACTGCTTATTTCTAAGAAATAATTACTTAGGTGGGTGTTTTTCCATATGGCTGAGTTCATCCATTTACATATTGATTTTCTGCAGTCTATTCTGAAAAGTTTAACAAATGTTTAAGTTCTGAAGAAAACTGGTGCTCGTATATTACTCTTCAGACTGTGACTGAAAAGTCAGTCCTTTTATCTATTCTTCTTTTGTGGTTTATAGTCTAGACTATCTTGTATTAACTTTAAAATCAGTTTATATATTCAGTGTTTTCAATATATCATCTTTAACATGGTTCAAAACTCCAAAAAAAAAAAAAATCAAAATGTGAAGAGTAATGTCTCTTTTTCACTTTTGTCCTCCACTTTCCTTTTCCTACTGCTTCTATTCTACAAATAACAGTTAATTTCTTCTGCGTCTTTCCGTAGTTGATAGGTAAAAAAAAATGTAAATATGTATTTGCTTAGTTTCCCTTACTAGAGGAATGTTAGATTACTCTACACACTGCTCTCTCCTTTAAAGTTTAGCAAGATACTTTGGAAAGCTTTTCAAATCCATGCACAGAGAACTACTATTTTTTCCAGCCATATAGTATTCTAGTGTATTAACGTATCATAATTTGTTCAACCAGTCCTTTATCAATTAATATTTAGTTTTGTTTCTGTTTTTTTTTTAATTTTAACAGCAACATGAAAGTGAATAACCTGAACATATGTCATTTTGTCCTTGTGTAACTGGTATTTAACTTGCTATGCCAAAGGACATGTACCAGTATATTTTTAGAGATATTGCCAAATTTCCCTCCATATGGTTTGTACCATTTCATACTCCCACCAGTAATTTATGAGAGTATGCTTCCACAGCATCTTACCAACTTCAGATTTTTGCCAATTCGTTATGTGAAATGGCATTTCGTTGGAATTTTAATTTACCTTTCTCTGTAAGACTAGGAGTATCATTAAATTTATTTGTTGAACAGCTATGTACTGAGTCTCTACTATGTATCAGCCTGATTCTAGGCAATGGGAATATAAAAGTGTACTGAACAGAAAAAAATCATCTATGCATGTGACTATATGTATATTCATATATGCAAATCATATAGCATATTGGATGGTGATAATTATGAAGAAATAAAAATAGAATAAGGTGAAGGGGGAATGAGAGTCAATATAAGATTTTGTTGACAGAATTACATATGTGCAAAAACTTGAAGATGAGGGAGTGGCCTAATCAGATATCTGGAGAAAGTGAGTTCCAGGGAGAAGGAATAACCAGCCCCAAATCCTCAAGAAGCGAGAATATCTGGCATTGTGGAAGAATATCCAGGAGTTCAGTGTGACTGGAGCAGCATCAGAGAGGGGAAGAGTGGAAGAGGTTGTCAGGGAGAGAATGGAAAGCCACAGTGCACAGGGCTTTGTAAACAACTTAAGGGATCTTGTCTTTCATTCTGGAAGAAATGGAAAGCCATTGAGGAATTTGAGCAAACGAGAGGCATGACACGTATTTTAAAAGGATTCTTCTAGTTGCTATGAAAATGGACCACACAGAGCAAGGGTGGATGTGGAAAGGCCAGTTAGACTAAGGCAGCAGTCCTATTGAGATGGTGGCTACTCAGGGTGGTTATGGAGGACCTGGGTTGTCAGGTTCTGGATACATTTTGAAGATACAGCAAACAAAACTTTCTGAAGTTTTGGATATGTGATGCAAGGGACCGAAAGGGGTAAATTATTCCTCCAGGTTTTCTGGCCTCAGCAACTGGAAGGATGGAATTGCCATTACCTGGGTTAGTTTTTAGACCTATTTGTATTCCCTTTTGACTGAACTCTCTAACTAACTACCTTTGCTTATTTTTCTATTGTGAGCCTGATCTTTTTCTTAAAGCTTTTGAGATTACCCATCTATCAGAAATTACCCCTTCATAGGTAGTATCAATTCAAAATATACCAATGTCTATTTTTCTTTGCTCCTGTTATTTTTGATGTGTTTTGCTTTTCTTTTGTTTGTTTAAGGCATGCAGAGGTCCTTTTTAAAATTACTTGAATGTACACATTTTAAAGGCCCCTGAATTTTTGGTCAAAATGACAAATATTATTCTTGCTCCGTCGTTAAGAATGCATTATTTTATGGTCTTGCTTTATGGTTTTATTTTTTACATTTGCAACTTTAATCCATTAGATGAATCTGCCTATGTCCAGATGACTGTCCAGTTTTCCTTAGATCATTTATTGAATTAACTACTGAATTAACTTCACTGATATATATGGTGCCTTTCATAAGTCAGATTCCTAAATGCACTTGGATCAAATTCTGGAATTTCTATTTTATTCCTTTTGTTTTCATGTCTGTTCATGAGACATGGCCATAATCTTATTTATTTAGACTTTGTAATTATTTTATTATTTTTAAAGCTTATTTCTATATTTTGAGAGAGAGGAGAGAATGAGAGAGGGGCAGAGAAAGGGAGAGAGTGAATCCCAAGGTGGCTCTGAACTGCCAGCACAGAGCCCAATGCGGGGCTTGAACTTACAAACTGTGAGATCAAGAGTTGGACGGTTAACTGACTGAGCCACTCAGCCACCTCTACTTTATAATTATGTTAATAAATGGTACAACTAAGCCTATTTCTCTGATCTTCATTTTCATAGTTTCCTCACTATTATTATTATTTTCCTACTGATCTTTCGAATCACCTTGATTATTTGCAAAAAAGAAAAGAAAGTGCTGTTCTCTTATTTGAATCATGTTAGAACTATAAATTAACTCAGAGAAAACTGGCATCTTTATATTTTAAGACTTTCTATCAGAACATAATCTGTATCTGCATTTGTTTCTGCTTTTCTTTTTTTATGGGGGTATGTTAAACATTTTCTCCATATGGGTCTTGTGCTTTTCTTGTTAAGCATATTACCATTTTTTTTAATCAGGATGTTGCTATCATAAATGAGGACGTTTTTCTTTTACCTTACACCATCGAAGTGGTTTCTGTTTTATATAATGAATTGTATTGATTCTATTGATGTTATATCCTACTTATTGCCTTTTCGTGTTGTTTGTGTGGTTTTCCAATGGGTTCTATGGTAGGCTTTCAGTATTAGAATAATTTCAAGTGCAGAGAGACAGTTTGATCTCCTCCTTTCCTAATTTCTGGCTAATTTATTAGCTAATATTTCCAGTAAAGTTTAAAAAATACAATAGTGACAGCAGACCGTGTGATCTCACCCCCATGTTCCCATGTTATAGAAACCTACAGATGAGATGGGGCTCCATGCACCTTCTATATCATAGAGGAATATTCTCTCAGAAAGTCCATCACAATAATGATTATCTGTTCACCCCATATTTTTCCTTCTAATGCCGTGTGTGTTTTTAAAGCTGTATTTTGCCTATGTGTTATTATTATATACCCAGGTACATCGTATTGTACTCCCAATAAATATATGTTAAATGAACGATTAGACAGCTTAACAAAGATGGTATATCTCTGCTTAAGGAACTTATGTAGCAATACCTAAACATCTTTTTGTCTGTACACATACATTGCTTCTTAGTTTGAGATAGTGTGCTACAGTAGATGGGGCAAAGGGCTCAGAGCCCAGCACACCTCACTGTTTCCCCTTCTGGCTCTGTGATTTGGGGAACAATTCTTCATCTTTCCAGTATTCAGTGGGTGAAATGCAAATAATGTATCATCTAAGAGTTACTCTGAAAAACAAACGAAGCTATGGCATGCCAGTTGATGATCAAATTCTAATGTCTCCCTCTCTTCAAACATGGTTTCTTCAGGGAAATATTGATTTTATTCTGTCCTATTTCCCCACGAGTATTAATCATTGGCATTTTCTCAGTTTGACGTAGACTCAACCCCTGTATCTCACCCTTTTCTGTGGAAACAGCTTTCCTTCCTTGGATATGGGTATGAAGTTTGGAGTTCTCCCCTGGTAAATGACTTAGTACCTGTCCAACTCAAATTTCTATACATTCTCCACACCTTCTATTTATTGAGGGCAGTGTGAATAATAAATCCCCCCCTCAAAAACCAACAGGGGCACCTGGGTGGCTCAGTCAGTTAAGCATCCGACCTTCACTCAGGTCATGATCTTGCCATTGGTGGGTTCGAGCCCTGCGTCGGACTCTGTGCTGACAGCTCAGAGCCTGGAGCCTGTTTCAGATTCTGTCTCCCTCTCTCTCTGCCCCTCCCCAGTTTGTGCTCTCTCCATGTCAAAAAAGAATAAACATTTAAAAAAATTAAAAAACAAACAACAACAACAAAAACCAAACAAAGAAGAAAGAAACAATTTCACTGTGATTCCTGAACACTGCCCTTTGCAGTTCAAAAGGAATCTCAAGACAAAGAAGCCCCCACCAACCCCCCTTCCCCACCTCCAAACCTCCATCCCCCACTCCCCACACCTACCCTTCCGTTAGGGAAAAGACAGTTGGTTAACGTGAAAAAAAATAGTGGCTTGACTTACCAGCAATACTGTCGGTGACCAGATATTTCCACTTTTGAGGCAATACTTTTTCATTTAAATAAAGACTAAACCAGAAATAAGGGAAGGCCATGCTCACGAAATCATATTACAACAGGCTGACTGCAGGGAGATGACATCTCATCTTGCATTGACACTTCCTAACCCAGTTTCTCGTCCAGCTCTGATCCACAGGTTAGCAGACCTGATAATTAATTCTTTATAGGAGGCATTTCTACCTATTGCTACCGATTGCTCTCTGAAAATTGGAAATAGCATCCCCACGACCATCCTTCAGGACTGAAAAGAAAGGTGAATGGATTTCAAAGAAGGCTGACTACATGAAAGTCTGAGAAATATAACATGGTGGTCCTTCCTCTCAGCAAATTGCTGATTGCTGAGTAAAGCTTGCGGGGGGTGGGAGGTGATGCTTCCAGGCTACAGTAATTAGGGTAGAATGGTTTCAAGAAACTACTGGAAAGCTATGATAAAAGGCCAGGAGCATTGTGGCTTTATTAGGAAAATGCCAAACAGTGCTAACAGTGTCTGGAAAATTGGATTACCATTTTTATTCTGGGCTCCAGAGGGAGAAAATAGCCAATTAAAGCATTCAGTACTAGGAGTACTGTGCTGGGCATTTCTTTAAAAGATGTGTTCAGAGATTATTTTGTCATTCAGCACATTGCCCCTCCATCAGCCTAATGTCCTAACAATTGTAGGGTAGGGAGGAAGGGGAGGAGGTACCACTGTTTATTCTGGAAAAGGGACCCAGCCTTAGTTTGACTCTGAGTCCAGAATTTATACTTCAGTATTTTTATATTTTAGGTATATTTTGTACTGAAGTAAAATCAGCAGGGAGGAAATCATGAAAATTATTAAAAGGATGGAAAGGAGGAGACATGGAAGGAGGGAAGGAGAGAGGAAGGAAGGTTTCAAGTAGATGCCATTCCAGAAGCACGTGTGGTGACCTCTCATCACCTTAACTTTTAACCAAAGCTAAGTGGATTCTTCTTTGAGTGTCTCCAGTATAATCATTTGCAGAAATGTCAGAATGCTCTCTGTCATTATTTGACCTTTAGGGAAGCTTAATGAAGAGCTTAACACAGTTTTCTTTCCACATATTTCTTTCTGTTTTCCTGTGTCCTCCATTAGGCAGGCTGAAAAGATAGACCAGAGGAGATAATAAAGGAAATTAAGAGAGTGGTTTCTGTCTCTGGCAAGCGAATGGCCTTCCTGTTTCTCTGTTTCTTCAGAAGAAAATTTCATTGATCATATTAGTCATGTGCATTGATTGGGGCGACTCCGTTGGCCCCGCCTTCCCAGGGTCCCGGCACATGCGCAGTCACTGTGCCTAATCCACGGGAGGATTTTGGTTTTGCTCTTATTTGCCTCACCCCCTGCTACCCTAGTTACCTAATTCCTCCTACCTTCCCATGTCCTACATGTAAGTAACTAATGTGCTCGTAGTTAACCCCACATAAACTTTATTAGTTCCCCCGAGTAATGATATATCTTGCAAATTTATATACCAGGGTCATGAAGTCAGTCAGTAGGACCTACACTATTTCAGGTGAATCAGTCAGTACACTTTCTCAGGGCTTCCACTTCCACTATCAGATTGAAATTCCAGCTCCTGCATTTATCCAAATCTCTTAGAAAAATCATACAACTCTGTACTGTTCACATATAACTTGGGAAAACAATTGCTGGGATGTAGCCTAAAGCATGTTTTGCTTAATAATAATTTGTTTAAAGCATTTTGACTTGTGTTGAGAGAAAATTAAGAACACTCACAAGCAACAATCAAAGTGATTAAAAGAGCATGGGATGACTTAGATGTTTTGGAATGTGCTGAGAACCCAACATACAGGTCAACCGCAGAGGTGATTTGAGTTGTGAGCTCCCGAGATATTTTAGGCTCCAGAAATGTCAGCCTTCCCCACCCCCCTCCTCATTACCATTAGCCTCTTGGTTTTGCACTTCTACTTTCCTTTCCCTGTCTTGTCTGTGCTAAGAAGTATGTTAATGGCAACCAATAGAAATTACATAAACACTGGTTCCCAATTATTCACTTAATACTTTCATTCCATGGCCAATGAAATTTACATTTTCATTAGAAAATTCTCAGTTCATATTCCCATAATTCAGTTTTCATGAAACAATGAAAGTTCCAAGTGCTGTGGCACAAAATTAAATAGTATCTTAGAAATAAAAGATTTATTAGTCCGACCTTCAGCGGCCTGTCCAATCCCAGTCCCTCTGTGTGTGGCCCAAAAGATAGCCTCTCACCCTCTGTTAGGATTCCTTTAGTAAACTTCCTCACACGGCCACCTACTCACTGCTTAGTCAGTTTTCATATTAAGTAGTTTTCTATAACATTAAACATTGCCTCTCTCTACCTCTTATTCATTGGTCTATTTTCTTGACATATGACATTTTTAAAAAATATTTAAAGATAGCTACCATTAATCTAATAAGATTTCTGTTCTTCAGGCAAAAGATCCTAGATCTTCCCTTATTCGTGCATAACGTGTCATTATGTCCTTTATTCTGCATTGTACAGTGTTAATTCTAAAAATATGGTCACTACACATCAACACAAACCCTTATTGTTGTGTCACTGCTTAGTGTGGTTGAACTTTTGCTTCTCATTTTCTGTACACTAGAACCCTGCCTAAGATTGGGTAATAAAATTAGCATTTGAAATTACATATGATACAGGTTTATATTAAAATTGTATTCACTTAAAATGCAGACAAGGTGCCTGAGTGGCTCAGTTGGTTGAATGTCTGACTCTTGATTTCAGCTTAGATAGTGATCCCAGGGTCATGGGATCAAGCCCCATGTTGGGCTCAGTGTTGAACATGGGGACTATTTGAAATTCCTCTCTCTCTCCCTCTGCTCCTCTCCCCTGCTCATACTCTTTCTCCAAAATAAAATAAAATAAAATAAAATTAAATTAAATTAAATTAAATTAAATTAGAATGCAGAATATTATATACATTTCATAAATTCAAAATTATAAAACATGTCTTCAGATAAATGATATTTTCCTTTTGATATTTTATTATCTGATAAATAAAGCAGGCTTCCATTGAAAAATTTTCTTGTATGTAAGAATATTCTCCCCATAAAATTTTGGCTCTTAACTTGAAGAAATAAAATGGGTTAGTTTCTTCTCACAAATTCACAAACATAAATTGCTGATATGGTAAATATCTAAATGTAAAAATTATATGAAATATTAGCAGAAAGTATAGGAAAACTTATGATTTAAGGTAGGGAAAGGAGGACCACTTACTATAAAGCAAAAGGCCATTAGAAAGAAATGAATAATTACAGCTACACCACATTTTTAAAACTTATGTAACACAAAAGACAGTTAAAATTTTAAAGTGAAAAAGCATATAATATGTAACATACACATATGTAGCAGATATATTCAATATATAAGAGAATGAATTAATGTCAACCATATATAAAGAACTCACACAAATCAATAAGATAAATGGGCAAATGAACAAGAATTCACAAAGTAGTAAATACAGCCAATAAACATCATAAATCAATTAACATATATGATAAATAAATAATGTAAATGAATGCAATTACTAGGTATCATGTTCTATCCTTAGCACAGGGTGAAAGAAAAATTTGCCAGCAGGTGTGATCCAGAATAAAGGAACACAACCTTTTCTGTGGTTTGTGTAATCAGAATTGTGATAGTCATTTTTAATAATAGGTATTAAATTTAAAAATTGTAGTAGCTCAATTTAAAATTGTCATATCAATTGTCATAGAAGAACTCATTCATATGTACTAAGAGATTGTACATTACACTACTTTTGTGACAGGAAAATAAAAGAAAGAAAGAAAGAAGGGTTGAATTGGGAGACAGGCAAAGACAATCCACCATAAGTATAAGTGTGTGGCCTGAAGATGGAAAACAAACTAATGAAACAGAAAAAATATTTAAAACTATATAATCAATGAGAAGTTTGCATAAATAAAAGAAGACCTAAATCCGCATGTTGAGACGGTCAGGTAAATACCACAGAAAGTTAACTCCAAACCAAGACGTAGCCTAGCATGATCAGAATATTTAATTCAGAGTAAGTGATGCAGAAAGGTCACACCAGAATCAAGTTAGTATGGATCACATTTATCCACATCTCTGGCAAAGGAGTATTTAATTCTGACTGAAAGTGTGGATACAATAGGCCAAGTATACAAACACTTAAAATGCACACACCACTACTGACTCATCAAAGAAAAGGTTCACCTGCTAAAAAGAAGATGGTTCAAGATGATCAGAGTTTCTTTCTGCTCCTATTTCTGTTCCTCTTTGGAGATGTTCTGTCTCTAGCTGGGAAGAAATAAAATATATATGCAAGTGATCTGTTCTTTATTTTTTCTTGACATGCAATGCAGATGGTTTATCCTCAGATAGTTTCAATTGCCTTATAAAAATATGTTTTAGAGAGTGGTCAAGCGTATTGAAAATGCATATCAGTGATTGAAATTCAATAGAAGATGTGCTCTTCTTACATAGTGTATGTACACACTTATACATAATAATGTGGCTTCATCAATATTCTAGCCAGCATATGTTTGTGTATATGTGCATGTGTCTGTGTGACTAAAAAATGCTGCGTAACATGTGTAGTCCCTCTGTCGTTCTTCATCCCATTCCTTAAAGACATATTTTATAGTTCTTGGTTAGCAAATTATGTATATTTAAGGTGTACAATGTGATGTTTACTCACCATGCTGTACATTAGATATCTGGAATTTATTCATCCTACGACTTCAACTTGGTACCCTTTGACCAACATCTCTCCATTTGCCCCACCTCCCTTCCACTGGTAATCACTGTTCTTCTCTCTGCTTCTATGAATTTGACTCATATATTTCATACATAAGTGAGATCATAGAGTATTTTTCTTTCGGATTCTGGCTTATATCACTTAGCATATTATGTTCTGCAGGTCCATTCACGGAGTCTGTTTTATCTAAGGCATGTGCATTTTTTAAAGTAATCTCTATACCCAACATGGGGCTCAAACTCAAAACCCCAAGATCAAGAGTCACATGCTCTACTGACTGAGCCATGCAGGTGCCCTGTTATGTTCATTTTGGATGCTACTTTTTGAACCTGCTTACACAGATACTCCAAAACATATCCTTGTGCTTTGGGGAAATGTCCTTTATAGGAATGAAGTGGACAGTGAATTTTGCCATTATTTTGGGTACTTGACACCTTAGTAAGACAAGATCAAAAATGACAATGCAAAACTCAGCACACATACTGTCACAACAGAGAAATTGGCAAGTAGTGTAATTTCAAAATTGTGTCCTTTATTTTCCTTTCTCTATACATATTCAATATCACTATAATTTAAAATGTTTTAGGGGTGTCTCAGTGGCTCTGTGGGTTAAGCATCCAACTCTTGATTTTGCCTCAGGTGATGATCTCATGGTCATGAGATTGAGCCCCTCTTCAGGTTCCACACTGGGCATGGAGTCTGCTTGGGATTCTCTCTCCCTTTCCCTGTACCCCTCCCCTGCTTGCTCGCTCCCTCTGTCTTTGTCTTTCTCTCTCTCTCTCAAAAACAAAATGTTTTCATTTGTTCTTAAATGATTCAGAAAATGATATTTTGAAGAAAATCAGTCACAGGAGTGTTCACAAAAAGTTTAGACTCAAAACCAAGAAATGGAAAGTTTAAATGTTATACATATTCTCCATTATTTATTAATAATTACAAAAGAAATACAGATGGTCAATAGACCCATAAGAAGATGTTGAACATCACTCATCATCAGGGAAATACAAATCAAAAGCACAATGATATATCACCTCACACCTGTCAGAATGGCTAAAATCAAAAACACAAGAAACAAGTGTTGGCAAGGATGTGAAGAAAAAGAAACCCTCATTCACTGTTGGTGGGAATGCAAACTGGTACAGCTACTATGAAAAACAGTATGGAGGTTTCTCAGAAAGTTAAAAACAGAATTACCCTCGATCCAGTAATGATACCACTAGGTATTTACCCCCAAAATACAAAAATACTAATTCGGAGAGATACATGCAACCCTACATTTATTGCAGCATTATTTACAATAGCCAAACTATGGAAGCAGCCCAAGTGTCCATCAATAGATGAATGGACAAAGAAGAGGTGATATATATTTATCACCTCTTATAATTATATAACGCATATATATGGTATATATATATGTATATGTATATGTATATTATATACATATATACACATATTATATACATACATATGTATGTATACATATTATATACACATATACATATTATATACATATATATAATATATATATAATGGAATATTACTCAGCAATAAAAGGAATGAAATCTTGCCATTTGCAGTGACATAGATAGAGCTAGAGAGTGTAAGATTTAGGGAAAAGTTAGTCAAAGAAAGACAAATAGCATATGATTTCACTTATATGTAAAATTTAAGAAACAAAACAAGTGAGCAAAGAAAAAAGGAGAGAGAGAGAGAGACAAATCAAGAAACAGACTCTTAACTATAGAGAACAAACTGGTGTTACCAGAGGTGAGGGGGGTGGGGGATGGGTGAAATGGGTGGGGAGGATTAAGAGTACCTTTATCATGATGAACACTGAGTAATGTATAGAATTGTTGAATCTCTATATTGTACACCTGAAACTAATAAAACACTGTATGTTAATACTGGAATTAAAATTAAAGTTAAAAAATAATAATTACCAAACATAAGAAAGGAATTCTTCTACTAATGAATTGAGAGAGTGTGTAAGTTATGAAGAAGTGAAGTTAAAGAACTAGTTCTAATTCATTTTTATGTTTAAGATAATTACATCCATAAAAAGGATTTATACATTTAAAATTAATTTTAGGATTCAAAACACTAACATTAACATCTAAGACTAAAATTGTTTTTGTTCCACCAAAGACATTAATTTTAAATAGCCTAAGAAAAAAAAAATCATACATATTCTGCAAAATACAAACCAGGTAGGAATACTGAATAAAATATGTATGATTCTCAGTATAGCTAGGATTTTAAAAACATAAAAGAAACCCCATGGAGATCGAATAAGCTAAAAATCAGAGAGGGAATTTGAAGGTTGTAGCAGTCCTGAGGGAGTTAGCCATCCCAGAAACTAGGAGTATCCTTTAAAGCCATCACTGTGACCACAGAGTGGGCTTTAACCTCAAGTTGGGGAATTCAGGATTGAGTAGCATAAATGAGACTGGGACCACTTTAGTGAAAGTGAAAAAAAGAAAAAAAATATGTCTTACTGGGAAAAGAAGATTATAAAATAAACATGTTTGTCTTGGCCTGAGCTTGGGTGGGAAATAAAGTCTCCTAAAAGCATTGTAACATCAGCCTTGTCTAATGTGGTTTTGAGGTTCAAATTTATTTCACCTGCATTGTACAGGAAATGGCAAATCAAACAAAAATTCAAAATGTTCCTGTGGGTCCCTGGGCCAATTCAAATAATTTTTGAAAGGACTTTCCTTAACCAAGACCCCATAAATTTCCCACAAAACATAAGCTCAATCTAAACTCTAAATTCACAAGGAAGCAAGGCATGATGAGAGAGAGTAAACCATCAAACAAAACCCGCAAACAAACAACAGAATTAGACTTTTAATAATTACAGTAATGAAAAAATAAGACACAGATTATAAAATGAGTATGTTTAAGTGAATAAGTAAATGAAAGGTGAAAATAAATAAATGAAAAAGGAAAAATATATAATATAAATATAAATATAAATATATATGTATTTACGTCAAGACAAGTTTCAGAAAAGAATCTGTATTAGTCCAACTTCTCCAGAGGAATAGAACCAATAGAATGAGTGTTCTAGGCATTTATTTTAAAGAATTCAGGAGTCAGAATGCTTGAGTTGAATCTTACCTCCAGGATTTGTTAGCTGTGTGACCTTGACCTAGCCATTTTACCTCTCTTTGTTTTCTGCGAAGAAAAGGAAGAAAGTAATATTACTTACTTAAAGGTGTTGGTGTGAGGAGTAAATAGGCTACAATATGTAAAATTTTATCACAGATCTTTAAAAATAGTAAGTGCTCAGTAACTATTAGCCATAATTAAAATATTACTTAAAAGATCACATATAACTGAACTTAAATATTTATATTGGAGAAAAAGCCCTCAATATGCAGAGTATTTAATTAGGAAAAAAGAACACAAGTGTAAAATCAAAGAAAGGAAAAGGAAAAAAGTAATAGATATAAAAGCAGAAATTAATGAAACAGGATATATAAAAAGGTAAACTAGGTCCAAAAGAACCTGAAATTGACAAAATAATAGAAACACGTCAGGGAAGATTTTCAGGTAAAAATGAAGTAAGACACCAATGAGCACTGTTAGAAATAAAGTGGCCATTGTGTGGATCATATAACCTCAGTGGGAGCTGTGACACCCTTAGAGGAGCAAAAATTGGTTCTTTGGAGTCCCCTCAAATGTACTTTTTTTAGATGTAAAACCCAGGTATACATATATTACATAAACAGATACACACTATATCTGTGGTATTAAAATTTCATTTTTTGGGGTGCCTGGGTGGCTCAGTCGGTTAAGCGTCCGACTTCGGCTCAGGTCATGATCTCATGGTTCGTGAGTTCAAGCCCGGTGTCAGGCTCTGTGCTGACAGCTCGGAGCCTGGAGCCTGCTTCGGATTCTGTGTCTCCCTCTCTCTCTGCCCCTCCCCTGCTCATGCTCTGTCTCTCTCTGTCTCAAAAATAAATAAACATTAAAATAAATAAATAAATAAATAAATAAATAAATAAATAAATAAAATTTCATTTTTTAACATTTGAGCATTTTCACAATGTATATTAAAATAAAAGTTTTGAATCCCACAGCCTCTTTAAGTATTTGGAAAAGCAGATAATTGGTGGAAAGTTTAAATGAGATTGGCAGGGTGATTTTGGTTTGACATTCAGTGACTGTACATTCTGATATTTTTTCCTCCATTCCCCAAATCCATGGTAGCAAAAACTATGTTGTCTGAAAATTATCACTGGGCTTAAGAGAATTATTTTTAAAATCCAGACAAACTGAAGATTCTAGAGGCCAAAGGGAGCTTTGGGAAATAATCATCTACTCCAGAGAAATTTCCAAGAGTGATTAGTAAGGTCATAATTTGTTTTTAAAGTTATATTATTTATTTTGAGAGAGAGAGAGACAGAGAGAGAGAGAGAGAGAGAGAGAGCAGGAGGGGCAGAGAGAGAGCAAGTAGGCTCCACACTACTGGAGCCAAACATGGGGCTCAAACTCACAAACCATGAGATCACTGAAACCAAGAGTTGGGACACTTAACCAATTGAGCCACCCAGGCACCCCAGTCAGGTCATAATTTTTAAAGAGAACCCAATTCAGAATCTACTGCTTATTCCCAGTGTTGACTTAGGAAAATGACTTAGTCTTTCATTGTGTCTGTCTAGAAAATGGGTAGTATAATATCACAGTACTATGAATTTTGCTTATTATGATGAAAATATCCCTACATTTATTGGTCAGTTTCTTTCATTTTTTTTTTAACTAAAATTGATTTGACCAACAACACCAACAACAAAAAGCCCTCCTCCTCCACGTTTTTCAGTTTCTTCTAATAGATTCCTATTTCTAAATGCTGCTTTAGCCTGGGTTACTTGATTGCACATAATGTAGAAAGGTTGCATATCTTTCCTTTTTGTTCTTTGTGTACAGATTTGAACCTGTCCTTTATTTTTGCCTATATAAACAGATTGGTTACTTTTTAAAATTTTGTCACAACCTCATATTACCTTGGCTCAGGTAAACAAGCAAAAAAAATGAGCAAATAATTTCAAAATTATCAGAGAGTTAAAATGATTTTGTTGTCAGATTGAACTGTTCATAGTCATTTCCAGATTCTATTATTATAAATACCTTAATAAATGATCCATTTGGACTATCACTGAAAAATGCATAAAACATTTACACTTGTAAAATACTACTGGTTTGATAGTCTTTAAGGTCATTTATCCTAAAGCAAAAAGCTGAAATCAGTAGCATAGTATTTCTAGCAAATCATCATCTATGGGACTTAGTTTCCATGCAGTAAGTTAAGAGGGAGAAAAAATATATATAAACTGTGTATTCTGTTGTTTCTTACTAGGAAATATGAATTGGCTGATTTGTTCTTAGTACTGAACGTTACAAAGTAAATCTCTTGAACTATAGGAAGCTCTAGTCATCTGAGTAATTACTTCTATTCTAAAAGGTAAAAAGAACCTCTCAATAAGTAATGCATGATCCACAGAATAAAAATATTGAACAATACTCAAAGCTTAGAGAGTGTCATCATTGCTACTGGGCAAACATTTTGAATTCTCTTACTACGACCCCCTCTCTTTCTGAATAAGAGCAAAAACACACACAATCACGCAAGAAGCTGTGGGAGCAGAAGGCAACGTATAGGGCATGGCAGAGGATACTAGAATGGACAGGTTTCCCATTTCCTGACAATAACAACCAACCCAGGCCAGATTTCCCCTTGTTCTGTGCCGGGAATCCTGGAATTTCCCTGTCTCCTAACACTTCCATCCTCAGCCCAGTCTTCGTCAACTTGAGATTCTGATTTGAGGACTTTATTTCACCATAATGTTTCAATTACCTAAGCAAGAAATAAGATATCAAGAAATATATTTCACCAAAAACTGATCTCACAAACATATTTGATCACCACTGTTCAATATCTTGCATGAGGTGGATAACTAGAAGTGACGGTCTGGATTTAAGGCATAAGGAGATGTCAACTCTGGTTTTGACAAAAATTTTCCCATTTACTATCTACAAAGTGACAAGCCAACTTTTCAGCTTCTTGGTGATTTAAGAAAGGTGGATAGAATTAGAAATCGGAATAAAGCAAAATCTATAGAAAGCACATATTTTTATACGATTCGGTGGAAAAATTAACATGTTGAGAAAAACAGGTTATTTAGCAATAAGTTTAAGTGCCGGTGATCCTATTGACTTTAAAATTATTTCAAATCTTAATCTTTATATATATGCACATATATGCATACATGTGTATGCATACCCTTACTAGATACAACACTTAAACACAAACAGTAAAGGAAAAAACAGGTAAATTGGACTTAATTACAATTAAAACATTTTGAGCTTAAAAGACATCATCAAACAAGTGAAAACAACCGCTGAATAGGAAGGAATATTTACAGATCACAAAACTGTTAAGGGATTTGTATTTACTTTCTTTGTTTCTTTTGAGAAGTCAGCTGTTAGTCTATTTGTTGCCTATTTTTCGTTTCTATTTTTGTTTAAAGATGATCACTTTGTATATTTTTATGTTTTTTTTTTTCTCTTTGTATTTGCTTTTCTGCGCTTTTACTGTGATTGGCCTGGTGTGGACTTAATTTCATTTATCCTGCTTAGGTTCTTAACGTTTGTCATATCTACAGATTAGTGTATTTTTTTTTAAGTTTATGTATTTATTTTGAGAGAGAGAGAGAGAGCAGGAGGGGTAGAGAGAGAGGGAGAGAATCCCAAGCAGGCTCCACACTGTCAGCTCAGAGCGCAATGTAGGGCTCAAACTAACGAACCATGAGATCATGAGCCAAAACCAACAATCAGATGCTTAACCAACTGAGCCACCCAGGTACCCCAACAGATTGGTGTATTTCAATAGCATTGTAAAATTGTAAATCATTATTTCTTTAAATATTACTTCTGCCTCACTCTCTGGCATACCAATTAAACTGTGTTAGATCGTTTTATTCTGTCTCATCATCTTTGTTTCTTTAACTTCTCTTCTGATTTTAATTCTTTTGCTTCTCTGTGCTAAATTCTGCTGTGTTTTTTTTTTTCTGACCAATCTTACAGTGCTAATTCTCTCCTCATCAGTTAAAAACTAATTACTTCTGAACCCATCAGTTGTATTTTCAGATGTGATTATTGTATTTGTCAGTTCTAGAATTTCCAATGCATTATTTTTTATATTTTTCAGTTATCTGTTAAAGTTTTTAATCATGTATTTTATCTTCTGGAACATAGTAAATACAGCAATTTTATGGCCTCTTTCAAGTAAACTCAGATGCTCTGTGGTTCTGGATCAGTCACCTGCAATTTATGCTGGTTGGTCTCTGTTATATTGTCCCTTTGTATTTCATTGTTTTTTATAGTGTTCTCATTATTAAATGTGCAGAATTTTTTGTAAAAATAATTTGAGGTCTAAAATGATATTATCTTCCTCCATAGAGAATTACGATTGCTTTTGGAAGGCAGTTTTAGACACAATCATGTGTTTGTGTGTGTGTGTGAGACAGAGAGAGAGAGAGAGAGAGAGAGAGAGCGCATGAAGCTTCTTTATTTAAGTACCTCCCCCTACTGGTGTAAGAACAAAAGATACAGATTAACCATGCCATTGTTTTATTTTCACAATGTTTTTTCCCCCTCAAACTCCTTTGAAATTAAACAGATTTATCTGTAAAGGTACCTTACTACGTGAAAACTTCTCAACCCACAAAGGCCCCATTAATTTCTATGGACACATTTTCATTTACTCATTTATCCTGTATACAAAAATCCCACCTTTTTGCCAGCAGTTAGACAACAACAACAACAGCAGCAACAACAACAACACAGAGAACCTAAAGATTTTCAAATGACTTTCTACTAAGTCACCAAAAGGAAATCCCCAATATCCAAAACCTTTTAAATCTAAAAAATTCTATTTTCCTAAAGCACACTTACTCTACATTGGCATCAATATAATTTTACAAGAGCATACAAAGCATGAGGAAAGAGAAAATAATTACATAATATTTGTGATCAAGAAAATATTACCTGCCTTTAAATAAAAGGAAAGTGGCAGAAAAATAAATGGGTTTAGAGATGTCCATTTTCACAAGTAACAAAGAAGTACACAAGTAAGGAAGGAAGCTAAAATATGTATGAGCTACAAGATGAACCTAGCAGAGCTTGCATATGTGTTATAAAGTGAGGTTGTTTCGAATCCTCTCTCTCAGTATTTACGTAAAGAAAAGTACAAAAAGAGCCTCACCAGAGGAGGATTTCACTGAGCTGAAATCCATCATGTGAAAAGCCAGTAGATGGATATGGTAGCTGTAACCTTGGCCTGTTGTTGCTAGCAAAACCAATCCACCAAATAACCCAAGTCCCTGTCCCCGCCCTCTTAGCCCATCCCTGTTGACAAGATAAAATCACTTTCAGGGTTTGAGTTGACGTCCGCGTGAGCCGCCTATGAGGACCTCCATCCAATTCACCATTTTTTGCAGCACGCAACCTTTCAAAGGTCCAACCCAAAGTGAAAGATTTACTTGTGTGCTTCTACTTCTTGCTATAATCTGGATGGTATTGCTTTTCTTCTTAACCCTTGAGCGTTAACAAGACACTGTTCAGCTTTACCGCCTCTTAGCATCTCTCTCTGACTTTGGCCTCCTCCACAATGGAAAAACAATGACCCAAATGCCATACTTAGCACCTTAGGTAGAGTTTCATCCTTTTCAACATCCTCCTAAGTTTATCAATCTATTTTACCACTTGAGTGTCTTCAAGCATTTAAAAAAAAAAAAAAAAAGTTTTGAGCTTTTCTAATTGTCTTCATGGGATATTATTGTCTTAGTCCTTTCGGGCCACTATAACTGAATACCATAGACCAGGTGGGTAGTTAACAACATGAATGTATTTATCATAATTCTGGAGGCTGGGAATTCCAAGCTCAGGGTGCCAGTAGATTAGGTGTGCAGTGAAAGCCTGCTTCTCAGGTCATGCACAGACAGCTGTCTTCTCACTGTGTCTCCAAATGGTAGAAGGAGCAAGGGAGCGCTTTGTAGACTCTGGAAAAAGAACACTAATCCCATTCATAAGGGCTCTACCTCATCACTTAAGCACCCCACCCCCAAGGTCTTACTTGCTATACCTTCACATTGGGGGTTAGAATTTTAACATGTGAATTTGGGGGGGGGGAGGATAAAAACATTCAGTCTATAGTAATTATCCAAAGTGGACATCAAATAGATTTTAGATGGATTAATAAAAATGTAAAGTATGCATTTTTAGTGAGGTATCATGTAAGCATGGAGACCATAGAGAGCAAATTGGAGTCTAGGGCATTCAGAATTGTGATGGTTAATTTTGTGTGACAACCTAGCTGGGTCACGGTGTTCAGATATTTCTTCAAACGTTGTTCTGGATATGTCATTGAAGTTGTTTCCTAGATGAGATTGACATTTAATTTTTAATTTTTTTTTAACATTTATTTATTTTTGAGACAGAGAGAGACAGAGCATGAACAGGGAAGGGGCAGAGAGAGAGGGAGACACAGAATCTGAAACAGGCTCCAGGCTCTGAGCTGTCAGCACAGAGCCCGACGCGGGGCTCGAACTCACGGACCGTGAGATCATCACCTGAGCCGAAGTCGGACGCTTAACCGACCAAGCCACCCAGGTGCCCCGATGAGATTGACATTTAAATAAGTGGACTTTGATAAAGCAGATTACTCTCTGTAAGGTAGCAGAACCTCCTGTAATCAACTAAAGGTCCTAACTGAACCAAGGGTGACCTTCCCCAAGCAAGAAGGACTCCTGCCAGCCAATTGTAACTCTTCCTTGAGTCTCTAGTCAGCCTGCCTAATCCATCAGATTTGGGATTTGCCACACTTCCACGTTCACCTGAAGTAATATCTTAAAATAATTCTCTCTCTCATATGTATATATACCCACACATATCCTGTTGGTTCTCTTTCTCTGGAAAGCCCTGACTCGTATGAATCTGTAATGAGATCTTGAAAAGGAAAATGGAGATGGAAGACAGATTTTAGACAATTTCATGAGAAAAAAAAAGTTTTGTTAATTAATTTTATCAAGCAGTAGATGGGGAGGTGGTTGATAAAAAGCATAAGTCTAGAATTCTTCTTATTTAGAGGTTAAATATTTAGGAATATATAAGCAGCACTTATCTTGATAAGCTAGTGATTAAGGGCATTCAATACATGAAGTTGCACATTAAGTTTTTAAATTGTTTCCAGCTCCCTAAAATACTCAATCACTTAATTCTACTCCCTAGAAAACTAGCTTTTTATTTTATTGATTTTATTGATTGATTGATTTTTTAATGTTTATTCATTTTTGAGAGAGAGAGAGAGAGAGAGAGAGAGAGACAGAGTATGAGCTGGGGAAGAGCAGAGAGAGAGAGAATCTGAAGCAGGTTCCAGGCTCTGAGTGGTCAGCACACAGCCCAACACGGGGCTCAAACCCATGAGCAGTGAGACCATGACCTGAGCTGAAGTTGGAGGCTCAACCAACTGAGCCACCCAGGCGCCCCATAACTAGCTTGAAAAAAAAAAGGATAACAGCAATGCAATGCTGCTCTTGCTGTTCAATATTGTTTAGGATCTCACATTATTTTGTGACTGTAAGCAAATTTCAATCTTTGTAGATTTCACTTGGTTATACAAAATGAGATACTACTTCTCTTACTGAGTGTTCTCTTACTTCTCTTACTTAAGTGTTCTAAGAGCACTTAAAAACCGCATAATTGATGGGGCGCCTGGGTGTCTCAGTCGGTTAAGCATCTGACTTTGGCTCAGGTCATGATCTCATGGTTCGTGGGTTTGAGCCCCGAGTCGGGCTCTGTGCTGACAGCTCAGAGACTAGAGCTGCTTCAGATTCTGTGTCTCCCTCTGTCTCTGCTCCTCCCCAACTCATGCTTTGTCTCTCTCTCAAAAATAAATAAACATTAAAAAAAATTAAAAAAAATTAAAAAACAATATAATTGATAATGTCAACAATTAGAAAGTTGTTGCTCTTTAAAAATATACTAAATAAAAGAGAATCCTTTGGTTAAATGTGTTCAAGACATTTAGAAACTGAATTACAGTGTATATTATGATATAAAGAATAATGAATGGAAGCTAACTGATTTACTCACTAATCTTGGATGTTGGTAGCACTGTGACCTTCACTTTTTGTGAAATCGTATGAATATTTCCTCACCGTTTCATGAGGGTGTTATGAGGATAAAAATGAAATCACAAACGTGAAATAGCTTTGAAAAACTAAAGTGCATACCAGATGTTGTTATTAAATGATGGTAGTGAATGCTCAAAAAAAAAAAAAGGAAAGATTTATTTCCTTGGAAAACCATTGTAAAGGGTTATGAGCAATCTAAGAATTTTCCCTAGGGTAGTTGGGGTCTAAAGTGAATAGATAAAAATCTGTTAGCTTTGTTTTTAAAGCAGTTATGTTTTGAGCCCCATGGCATTCCTCCAAGGCAAATGAAAAATATGCATTACATTTTGCAGAAAAAAATTTCACAAGCACAGAGAAATGGTAAAGTTTGCCTAGGTTACATTCAGCCTCAGTGGCAGAGAAACAAAGAGAACTAAGAATTTCCGTATTTATACCAGATGGGAGTACATGGTAAAAAATGTTGTTACTTGATGGCTTTCTTGTAAAGAATGGCATTATGATATTTTCCTTGATCTTTTAAAAACATGTATTGATAGAAATATGTATATAAAATAGTAAATAATTTGTATGTACATATGTATGTGTGTGTATATATAACATATATGTGCAAGATAAAGAATTATTTATAAACATCATTGTACCCAACATCTAGCTTACGAAAACTAGCATAATTAGTACCCTTAAAGACTTGAACCTTTACTTGTCTATACATCTGTCTTACATTTATGAATCTCCCAAGCATATAATATCCATTTTGCTTGGTGTTGAGTTACTACAAATGGAAAAAATACACGTTGTTTTATGAATTTTATTTTTTTACACTGTATTTTTGACATTCATCTAGATTGATAAGTGAAACTGGAATTCATTCAGTGTAACTGTTTTATATTGTGACATTACATGAATGTCTGACAACTCATTTGTACATTTTGCTATTAAAAATATTTGGTTTGATTCACTTTTTTGCTGTTCAGAACTGCACTGCTTTTAACATTGTATGTATTGTCACAGTGCACATATGTAAGGGTTTCTCCAGGATACGTAAGAAATAAGAATGAAATTTCTGGGCCATAAAAGATATTTACCTTCGGCTTTATAAGACAATTCTAAATTGTTTTCTAACATGATTTCCCAAGTAGAGCATAATTATATATTCCCATTAATAATGTATAAGTAGTGCTAAAGCTTTCAACAGCCTAATCAGTGCTTGAGTTAGATATTTTAATTTTTGCCAAGCAGGAGGGCATGATTTTTTTCCTCCATAATTTCTATGTCCGCAGTTATTAATGAGATTCATATGATGATTTACATAATAGTTTTTCTGTTCTGGGGAGTTTTTGTTCTGAATTTTTCTTTCTATTGACTGTTTTTATTTTCTCATTGGTTGCTGTAAGTTTTGTGGATTCTAGATACTAATCCTTGGCCAGTTATTTGTGTGAGAAGTAAGGGAGATGACTCATTTTCAGAAGTACCAAATAAAAGCTGTGCTGTCTAATTAACAATAGGTTTGCAGGGGCACCTGGGTGGCTCAGTCGGTTAAGCATCGTACTCTTGGTTTTGGTTCAGGTCATGATGTCTATGTTTGTGGGTTCAAACCCACATTGGGCTCTGCACTGATAGTTGGAAGCCTGCTTGGGATTCTCTGTCTCCCCATGTCTCTGCCCCTCCCCTGCTCTCACACTCTCTCTCAAAAACAAATAAATACACATAAAAAAATAGGTTTACAACCTATGGGAAAATGTACGACCACTCCCCCACCCCCACAGTGGAGCCCCAAATCCTTAGACACTTCACTTCCTGGTTCTTCCCCTCTCCATTTCCTGGGCTTATTTTCATGGGCTTTGCAATCAGCATTCTTCCAAGAACTGAAGTCTCTGCATCACCTCAAGGAAGGAAGGTACATCCACTCAGACTACTTTTTTGCCTTACATGGGCATAGGCATTGACCGGGTAAGCCAGCCAATGAGGAATCAGGGGAGGGACTTGCATGCTAGGAGATAAATTATCTGTTGTAACTGCCCCCAGTGTGCCTATCCATCAGACACCCGCTCTTACAAGAACGGGGCTTAAAGCCTCCCTTCACTGTGCTGAGTCTCTATGTCCATAGAACCAGGCACAAGCACATTCTTGAAAAGCTTGTCTATTATGCAGATGGTTCTGTATATCAAAGGTAATCAATAAAGTATTTGACAAATTGGGGAAAAAAATGTTTACATGTAGAAAAAAAGTACAGTTTGATTGGGTCACTGGACTTATTTCTCACATTTGTGGTGCAAACATCTTCTCATTAACACTTGTATATCTCAACTTAGACTTTTTCCAATTTTTAAATCTTTTTTTAGTAAAACATTTTTTCTATTCTTTAGCAATCTATACCCATTCTGTGATCATAAAGATCTTTTCTTATGTTGCTTTTTAATGGCTTTGTATTTCTACCTTTCAAATTAACACTGTAATCTCTCGGGAGGTAATTTTTTCATGGCACAAAGAATGAAACCAAGTACTGTACTTTTTTTTTCTATATTTTTTCCCACCACAATTTATCAAATAGTTTATTGATTACCTTTGATATACAGAACCGTCTGCATAACAGACTAGCTTTTCAAGAATATACTTGTGTCTGGTTCTATGCTACCCTTTTTTTTTCTCCCATTTCTCTATTAATCTACCCACGAACCAATATTGCCTTGATTATTCTAATTTTATAAAGGTGGCTATTGTTTGGACAAATCTGTCCATTTTTTTTCTTTAAATTTTTGTTTAATCAAAATTTCAATAAATTTTGGATTTCAAATGTGAAGCATGCTATTTTTATATCAACATGTGCTAATGCAGTATCTATAGGCTTTGTTAGTCTGGCTGTTTGTTTTCTGCTCACTCTCACTCAAGGTGATTTGTTTGCTCATAAATTTTGAAATTTTGAAATTGGAATGTTTTCTGACTTTTATCCTGGGAACACGTGAGGTCTGACTTGAGGTCTAGGTGTGTTTTTACAAAGAACATATGCTTTTGCTTCTCCCAGGCATCATGCCAGACCCATTTTAAACTGAAAGTTTGCTAAGGATTTTCAAGGCTAAGAAAAGAGTAGAATTCTGTTCGCAATGGAGCAAAGATTGAGAATGAAACACATTCCCAGTATATCTGAGACCCGGTTTTGTGTGTTTTCCTAGTAAATTCACCATGGAGGTTACTTATTAGATTCCCTTCTTCTGCCCCTGACTATACATGTGGCTTTCTTGTCCAGGCTCCCAGCCTTCTCAGGCCCTAGTGATGAGGGAGCATAAGGCAAGCTGACACCCCACAAACACCGTCTGCCTCCAGGTGGGATGTAGGTGACATTCCTCAGGCACTCCTGGCTGCCCAAGAACAAAGGAAACGAAAGGAAACCAAATGGTTAACTGATAGAGATCACAGTCCACCAGTTTACAAATATCTTAGTAAATAACAAGAAAAAAGCAATCTTATCGATAGCCCAATCTCCAGAAACCTGCAGACTCAGTTTCCTGGAGACCTGAAGTCCATTTTATACCTAGAAATTCTAGGATTGAGCCTCAGTAACTTGCAAATATTATGAATTTTCCACTTCTGACACAAAATGTGTCTATGATAATTTTATGTTGAACTTTTTTGGTTATAGTGAATGCTTTCATCTACCTTGTTTATCTAGTAATCTTGTTGGCAACAGCATAGGATTTTAAAATATCAAATTTATTGAGATATAATTTAAAAATAAAGTATATATTTAGATGTATTTAGACAAAGTGTGCATCTACATAAGTGCTACTACAACCAAAATTAAGAACATTTCCATCACCACAGTCAGATGCTAGGATGCCAAGTTAAATTTAAATTTCAAAAAATAAATATGTCTCATAAAATATTTGAGACATAGTAAAAAATCTTTTTTTAAAAAATGTTTGTTTATATTTGAGAGAAACAGAGAGGGAGAGAGAGTGTGTGTGGGTGGGTGGGTGGGGAGGGGCAGAGAGAGGAGGAGACAGAATCCAAATCAGGCTCCAGACTCTGAGCTGTCAGCACAGAGCCAGACAGGGGGCTGAAACTCTAGAACTGGGAGATCATGACCTGAGCCAAAGTCAGACTTTTAACCAACTGAGCCACCCAGGTGCCTCCCCTCCAAAAATCTTTTTTTTAATCTGAATTCAAATTTAACTGAGAATCCTGTATTTTAAATAATTGATTGATTGGTTGCTAAATTTGGTGACCCTACCGTGTCCTTCCTAAATAATTCCTTCCCCAGCACTGCAAATCCAGGTTAACCCTAACTTATTCTGTCAGTATAAATTAGATCTGTCTTTTAGAGAGTCATTTGCATGGAATCTTAGAGCATGCAGTCCTTTGTGTTTGGCTTCTTTCACTCAGCATGATGTTTTGGGGATTCATGCATGTTCTCCTGTGTATTAGTAGTTTTTATGTATTTATGGCTGAATTGTATTTTATTGTATGAATATACCCTAATTGATCTATTCAGCTGTTGATGAATACTTGGACTATTTCCAAGTTTTAGCTGTAATGAATAAAGCTGAAGTGAAAATTCATGTAGCAACTCTGGGTGGACACATAATTTTTCTTTTTTTAAAAAAATTTTTTTTAACGTTTTATTTATTTTTGAGACAGGGAGAGACAGAGCATGAACAGGGGAGGGTCAGAGAGAGGGAGACACAGAATCTGAAACAGCTGTCAGCACAGAGCCCGACACGGGGCTCGAACTCACGGACCCAGAGATCATGACCTGAGCCGAAGTCGGCCACTTAACCGACTGAGCCACCCAGGCGCCCCTATAATTTCATTTTTCTAAGCTAAGTTTATGTTTATATTTATAAGAAGCTTCAAAAGTGTTTTCCAAAGTGGATATCTTACTTTACATTCCTACTAGCAATGTATGAGAGTCCCAGTTGATCTACGTTATTGCCAACAATTGGTGTGTGTGTGTGTGTGTGTGTGTGTGTGTGTGTGTGTGTGTGTGTGTCTTAACATTCTAATAGTTGCATGAGCTATCATATCTCATTATGGTTTCAATTTGCAATTTCCAGGCAACCATTGTTGTCACACATCTTTCTATGTGCTTAATAGTCGTTTGTGTATCTTCTTTGCTGAAGTGTCTATTCAGATATTTTCCTTATTTTATATTAGGTTATTTGGTTTTTTTACTATTGGTTTTAAGAGTTCTTAGTCGATATAGAATTATATTGTGGGATGGGCTAGAAGTGTGATGGGTATTAAGGAGGGCAGTTGTCATATGAACACTGGGTAAGGGATGAATCACTGAATTCTACTTCTGAAACCAATATTGAACTATATGTTAACTAACTAGAATTAAATAAAAATTTAAAAAGAAAAAAATTATATTGAATATAATCAACATATATGCATTGATATGTAATATATCTACATGTCACATATATGTATGTCCATATATGATATGGTGTGTGTTTGTATGTATGTCTCCCAATGTTGCTATATTTTCCTTTTTTTAATGCTATCTTTTGAAGAACATTATATGTTGTGTTATGTTATATTATATTGTGTACATATAATACTGGGAGGATTTATATGTCTCCCAACGTTTCTTTCATTTCATTTTTTTAAGAGCAGTTCATTTTCATTTTGAAAATGTCCAATTTATCAATTTTAAATGGCTTTGCTTTTTGAGCCTTACTGAAAAGTTTTTCACTTACCTCTAGGTTGTGAAGATTTTTCTTTTATGTTTTCTTCTAAAAGTCTTACTGTTTTAACTTGACATTTGTATCTATGATCCATGTCAAGTTAATCTTAGTGTACTGTGTGAGGTAAGAGTCAAAGCATGTCTTTTTACATGAATATCCAATCATTAACAAATTTTTGAGAGATAGCTACCTTAGATAGGATACAGATTGTGCAAATGGTATTGACTAAATTTATTGAGTACAGGAGGCAGGGAAACGATGACCTTATCTTCATTGATAGTAACTGAGCTTATTGGCCATAGGAATGCCAAAGCATAATAAAGGCAAGGTAAGGTATGTTTTACATTATATCATTTGCAATTATTTTTAATCATCTTATCACTACTGTGTAAATTAAAATGATTCTTGAGTTTTATTTTTATTTTATCACTCTCCAAATCATTAACCCTTAATCTCTGCCCCCTGGAACTTCTCTGTCTCATCAGTCTAACTTTTGGTTTAACTGGTATCCCAGCTTCCTTTCTTACCTCTCTACAATCTGTATTCAATGCAGAAGATAAAATTTACTTTAAAAATGGAACACAAATTATTTTACTCCTTCACTCACAGCCTTCTAATAATTCCTCATCTCACTTCAGAGAAAAAGTAAACAAACAATAAAAAAAAAGAAAAGGAAAGGAAAATGTACAATACCTTTCAGATCCTTAAAGAATCTGGTGCTTCCATTGCATTTTGATCTCATCTCCTATTACTCTCTTCCTCACTCGCATACCTCACTACCAGCCTCCTTGATGTTTTACCAACATATCAGGAATTATTCTGCCCCAGGGCCTTTGTATTTGTTCTCTTTTTTCTCTCTGATGAGACTGGCATTTCTGCAGGTAGTTGAATGCCTGCCTCTCTCATCAGTGTTTGGTCTTTATTTAAATATTTTTCTTTTCAAGGACTCCCCCCGCCCCAGCCCCTGTTGTCCTATTTAAAATTGCCTTACCATGACCACCTAGGACCTCTGTAGTCTCCTTCTCTACTTTAGTTTCTTGCATAACACATAATGTTTTTAAAATGAATGCATGTTTGTCTTCCTTCACATGAATGTTAAGAACATCTTATGAGTCCCTTCTGTGGGCTTTCATAGTACCCTGGAGTTTGTCCATAGGCAGAACTGTTAACCTCTTATATTTGCTTCCTGTTTAATCTTAAGCCCGTTGAGGTAATGGTATGTTTCGTGTTCGCCTTCATGGCTCTAGAATCAACTCTCGGTAAATATTTATTGAATGCATGGATCTACTGAGTGATAACAAACAAATAACAGAAGACAATGCCTTTACCATTAATTGGGTTTAGTTAATTAGGAAAGAAATGTACCTTAGTTTCCTTGTTGTAAAAATAGAGATGATAAGGGTGACCCATCTTGTGGTGTTGAAATAAATACTAACGAAGTAACTATACTTCAGGAAGTTAGAGTAGGGTCTGGTACATAGTAAATGTTCAGTAAATGTTGGCATCATCATCAACATCACCACCAATACCAATACTTTATTAATAGACCACATGTTTTCTTCTTAAGTAATTCAAAACACTTTGTCAAGTTCTCCACCTCTAACACTACCTCCAGTAAAATCTTCCCACCAAGTGTGGTGTAGAGACAGACATACAAACAAAAATAAATTAAGAGTAAAGAAAAGAAAGCTGGATGGCTTTGCATAGAAAATAAGTACCTATCCCAGAACAGAATTATCAAGTGAGCCTGAACCCAGGTTACTTGGTGTATCAATAAACATTTCCTAATTCCAAGTCTCTAAGGTGTAGGATTAGCATTTTTGATCTCTCTTTAGGGCATAAACTGGTCCATAGAAATGTGTCTCCAGTCAAGTTAATATCTGGCTTGTTATATTCAATCCATTTGATTTGGCATCCTGGGAATCTTTGTCTTCCATATTAGATCATCTCCCTTATTTTAGGCTGCTTAAAAGGTTAAAAATAAAATTAAAACTTGTTTAATTAATTTAGGTTGGTTTTAGTAGTCCTGTGTATATCAAAGTGAACAAGGGCAATTGTATTAGTACTATTTATAATTCCAAGACATTGCATGACAGAATGAAGACAAGATATAATTTAATCTCACTCAATTTGAGAAAACCAAGCTCCAATCTTGGCTTTTGTTCAAACCCCTGAGAAACTGAAATAAAAATTTGCCATTTAAAAGTGAAACTCTGTCTGTGGGAATGTTGAAGATTTTGTGGTTTTTTAAAATTTTTTTATTAAGAAAAAATTTTTTCTTAAATGTTTATTTTATTTTTTGAGACAGAGAGAGACACAGCATGAGCAGGGAAGGGGCAGAGGGAGAGGGAGACACAGAATGTGAAGCAGGCTCCAGGCTCTGAGCTGTCAGCACAGAGCCCGAGGCTGGGCTCAAACTCACGAACTGTGAGATCGTGACCTGAGCCAAAGTCGGACACTTAACCAACTGAGCCACCCAGGTGCCCCGGAATGTTGAAGATTTTGAATCACTAATTGTGAAAAGTAGCTGGGCGTTTACTTTTGCCCTTGCAATCCTCAGTCTAAAATGGCATTCTAGAAATAATAACCCAGAACACAATAGTATTAGTAGCTTGTCTCTGATGATAACTGTCACAGATACTTAGGACTAAAGGTTAAGGGCATGAATCCTCCTCATGGAATAATAAGTGAGTCTGTGACGTATGGCAGAGAATAAAAACCTGAATCTAAACAGAGTCTGTGATGCTTGAAGCAAGTTATTTTATCTCTCCAAGTTTCAATTTCCCTCTTTGAGTAATAGGACTTAAATCATGTCTGGTAGCACAGTGTCTGGTAAATAGTATGAATTCAGTTATTATTATTAATATCAATTAAATATGAATCTGAAGCTTCCACTGGCACATTGTACCACCTAAAAAATCTCATTATAACTTTGTCCCTAAGAATGAGTGTGAATTCAGCAGCTAGGGGCTGAGGTTATTATAATAGGGGAAGAAAAAAGTGCCCCAATCTCCTTTTTTAAAAATAATCTTTAGCCTTCAGCCAATACATTCCCCTAAATATGCACAGCATCCAACAATTCTTCAACCTCAGATTGCAACAAAAGTGCTGGTTGTGTAAAGGGAATAAATGTCAAGATGACATTGGCCATTGGAGAAAGATTTACAGTGCCAATGTATTCCATAAAATGATGATACCTGTAATTAAAAAACACTTTATCAAGTCTTACTCTATTCCTGGAACTACCTCCAATACCACTCAGATTATATTTACAACTCCAGGTGAAAAGTTTCCTTGCAGACTTAATGATTAGCTAATAAATACTCTAACAGCATGGCTGGAACTACATCACGGACAATGGAGATAAATTATAGTGCTAGACATCATAACAGTATCCAAAAGGAACATATGAGAGGATTATTAATAGTTATTAATACGTGAAGGATGACTAGAGGTGCTGGGGATAATTTTTAGTGAATAAACTGGGCCTAAATAGATGTAAAAGAGGCTCCTGGAACAGAAGGGGGTCAGTAATCTGGGGCTAGAAGAGATTGTCTTATGCCACTTTGACCTTAGGATAGAATTTAAAGTACTTCTATTGGATATTCAGTGCAATAGTGATTAAAGAGATAAAAACTATACTACCATCTACTCTGAATTTGTCTTTGAAATACTATTTTCAGATCATCAGCTTTCCTGGTCAGAATATCTCAGGTTCTCCAGATTCTTTGCCCTTATGCAATTTAAGGTAGCTACTCTCAAATACGTTTTACTTTTTTTATTTTTATTTTTTAAAATATCTATTTGTCATTGAGAGACAGAGAGAGACAGAGCATGAGCAGGGGAAGGGCCTATTGAGAGGGAGACACAGAATCCGAATCAGGCTCCAGGCTCCGAGCTGTCAGCACAGAGCCCGACGCGGGGCTTGAACTCACAAACCGTGAGATCATGACCTGAGCCAAAGTCGGACGCTTAACGGACGGAGCCACCCAGATGCCCCTCGCCCCTCTCAAATACATTTTAGACTCATAGTTAATGGTAAGGTAATCTATGCACTGAAAATCACTGAACGGCAGACTACTGATGTGCAATTTCAGTTGCTTAGTTATTCCTTATCTGATAAACACAGACGCCAAAACACTTGTGTTTTACTGCTCCATTATTATCAGGTGTCATCTGCCCTTTTCATGGGTCACCCTTTCCTTTAGATCAATATGTTTTATGATAAATTAGAACTGGTTCACTTGCATAAATATGAGTAGAGGAACTTTCAATTTCCAAGCCTGATTTTGAAGTTGGGTTATCGTGCAATGCACAAGGGCTTTTTATTTACTTATACTTGAACCTCAAACTGTAGATGTAAGGCAGAATGCCCCTAAGATCTATTTATCAGGATTACATATTTATCAGGACTACAGTTTGATAATTTATGAATGTGTACCTTTGGTTTTACAATCAAATGCCAATGATCCCAAGTCTTGAAAGTTACAAAATTATAACGTGTCTCACCAGTATGTCATATGGAGCTTCAAGAAGAAAGGCTTCAAGAGGATGGGGATGTTTGCTTCTTTGGAAGACTCTTTCCCAAATCCTGAGTGTCTGACTTTCTGTAAATTCTTACAAAGGGAATGAAATAACTTCCAGAACTGTGATAGAATGTCCTCTGGAGCTGTGTAGCTGACATTTAGATGTTGAATGGATATGCTGAAATTGGCCTTGCAAACACATACTCCCTTATTCTAGGGATGAACGTTTTAAAAAGATTTTCATAGATAAAGAAAATACTGTCTTCAGTTGTTTGTATTACCCTCTCCTTTCCATTCCAATTTGGGCTGTTTCCTGTATATAATATTCAAGCTAATATATTTATGTTAATTAATTCATCTGGAACATTTGCTGTCTTTTTAGTGTCATATTGACTAGCATCTTTTTTCAAAGCTAGTTTTCTCTGTACATTTAACTACTCATTAGTATGTTTTAAAATTTGGAAAGAGCATCAATTCCTTTGAATCCTATGACTCTTTAGAATATATGCAAAATCCAACAATTTCTCACTAATTGTATTATGAGCCACTCTTAGGGCATCATCTCACACTTGGTCGGTAATAAGTTTACTAGCTGGCTTCCAGGTCCACCTTTATACCAGACACCTGCACATGCACACACACACACACACACACACACACACACACACAGAGTTATATTCCATATAGCATCCAGGGTGGTTATTTTAAAGTTTTTTTTAAGTTTATTTATTTATTTTGAGAGAAAGAGTGCAAGTGGTGGAGGAGCAGAGAGAGAGAGAGGGAGGCAGGGAGAGAGAGAGAGAGAGAGAGAGAGAGAGAGAGAGAGAGAGGAAGAACCCCAAGCAGGCCCCCAGCTGTCAGTACAGCCCAACGCAGGGCTCAAACGCATGAACAGTGAGATTATGACCTGAGCCAAAACCAAGAGCCTGAAGCTTAACAGATTGAGCCACCCAGGTGCCCCCAGGGTGGTTATTTTATACTTTAAATTGGATTGCATTTCCTCCATTATGTCCCCACCTCAATCAGAGAGAGAGAGAAATCTAAGTCTTTAGAGCAGCCTGTAAGCCACTAAATGATCTGACTCCTTGCTCTAGCTCCTTCTTGCTGCTCATTCTGCTTTTTCCTTCATTCATTTTGCTGCATCCAAACTGGCCTTTGGGCTATTGAACATGTTGAGCACCCCTACTTCGGTGCCTTTGTGCATTCTGCTTCCTCTAATGGGAATGTTTTCCCCCCAGAGAGCTGCATGGTTCTCTCCCTTACTCCCTTTAGATCCTACTCAAATATTGCCCTTGAAGAAGCTGTTAATTGAAGCCTTAAAGCCATATGGTCTTTATTTGATAAGGCTCCAAGCCAGGGCTTTCAGGAAAGTAAGGTAAATGTTATTGGAAACTTGAGGAAAGGGGATCCTTGTTCTCTAGTAGCAGAACTTTTTGACAACGTTGTTGCCTAGGGTAACTGGGCGATCTAGCTGAGATTTCCAAGCAAAGCGTTAGAAGTGTTGCCTGGTTTCTTTTGCTGCTTACAGTAAAATGCAAGAGGAGAGAGATAAACTGAAGCTTCCTTGCCAATAACCACAAGAATGGGTGTTGAAGTGCATCCTCCATCCCCAGTCAAGTCTTGAGAGGCAGCTGGACGGCAACCTCATGAGAAGCCCTGAGCCACAATCACCCGCCCAGGCCACTCTCAGATTCCTGACCCTCACAACCTGTGAAAAATGATAGATGTTTGTTGCTCTAAGACACTAAATTTTGAGTAATTTGCTCATCATCCAGCAATAGATAACTAATACAGTTATCTCCGTTATCTCACAGTTATCTCAAAATACCCCAGTCTTACATTTTCATAAATTTTCCAGCATTTGACCTGTTTCTCTATAGAGTTTGTTACAGCAAATACGCGGCACACGGGAAGAGACAAGCGACCGGTACGCAGAGAATCAGAGAAGACTGTTTATTTCGCACCAGTGCCAGCCCAGTGGAGTCACCTCCAAGGCCGAGCCCCGAGCCCTAGTGCTGGCCGTCTCTTATGCCTGGCTAGCTTCTGGGTACTTGGAAACTTTCTGTCAGCTGCACAAGTGGGTGGTATTGCAGGGGCTCAAGGAAAATGGAGGGGCACTATTGGTCGTGCTACACAGGCAGTTGGCTATTGCAAGAGGCAAGCAAGATTACGGAAGCCAAAGCATGCGAGGGGGAGAGAGCAGTATCCAGCTTCAGACATCTGGCTGTTCTTTCTCTGCTCTTGCCGCTTTCCTTCTCAAGTTAGCTCCTTAAGCAGCTTAAGAACAGGTAAACAGGAAGGGGGATTGTAGAGCAGGATTAGACACCCTTGCTGGGTGATGTAGGCAAAACATTTCCTTCTCTCACTTCCTGATAACAGAAATGAGTTATAACCTTGTTTTTTGAGCTATTAAAGATGCTTCTTTTTTTTGAATACTGCGTTGAACATGTGCATCAGTTTTTTAAATTAAAGAAGTCTGGAATAGGATCAGTAGCAGTCGTGTTTAAAAATAGGCAGTATCATCTACCTTTCTTGCTGAGTGCTTTTTTGTGTATTTTCCTCACATCTCTTCTGATATTACTAAGGTTTTCTGGTTTCCCAGCACCATGCAAACAGAAGTTTTGCTGGGGCTGGGCAGTATAGACAGAGGGATTGCTTGACATTCTGGGGACATTATGTGGGAACAGAAGGACTACTTCTAGCGCCAGGGTATCCGTTTGTCACAACATTACCCCATTCTTCCCCAGCCTCATCAAAACGCTGGCTCCACTGGACTCATCAAAATGTATTCTCTGCTGATTTGTTCTTGATGAGTTACATGGAATAGTTGACATTCAACAGTGTATTCGACCAATAGTATTAAATGTATGGATGGCACTTTAAAATTATGTTCTATTATTGAAAACAATTTTGAACAGCCAATAACTTTTATTCAAAATCTATACTACTATTTCCCCCTTTCTCATTACCTCTTCACCTTTTATTTTTCAATGTAACCTGCATAATCTGCTTCATATTGATTCCTCACTGATACTAGGACATTAATTTTTATTATAGAAATCAGGTTTCTTTTCTTTTTTTTAACATTTATTTATTATTGAGAGACAGAGACGGACAGAGCGTGAGCATGGGAGGGGCAGAGAGAGGGGGAGACGCAGAATCTGAAGCAGGCTCCAGGCTCTGAGCTGTCAGCACAGAGCCCGACGCAGGACTCCAACTCACAAACTGCGAGATCATGACCTGAGTAGAAGTCGGACGCTTTACTGACTGACGCTTTACTGACTTCTTATGAAAAAGTCACCCAGGTGCCCCAGGTTTCTTTTCAAAACATGATTCATTTCCCGGGCTTTACCATTTTGTTTAGTCTTATTTTTAGCTTAAGATATTTTTTTCTGAACTGCTAAGGCAAACACTGAAAATTAGGGCATGTATTTTTTTTTTTATGTGTAGAAGATACTAAATTTTTTAATGTTTATTTATTTTGGGGAGAGAAAGAGAGATCATGAGCGAGGGGAGAGGCAGAGAGAGGGAAACACAGAATCTGTGGCAGGCTCCAGGCTTGGAGTTGTCAGCACAGAGCCCAACGCAGGGCTTGAACACACCATGAGATAGATCATGACCTGAGCCAAAGTCGGACGCTTAACTGACTGAGCCACCCAGGTGCCCCGAGAAGATACTAAATTAATGTCTTCAAACTTATACTTAATAGAAGATGTATTTATACTTATAAGGGTTTCACTGTTTTCTGGGAATGTTACCAACTATTCTCAGCTCCTAAAATTGCTTAATAGGGGTGCCTGGGTGGCTCAGTCAGTTAAGTGACCAACTCTTGGTTTCAGCTCAGGTCATGATCTTGCAGTTTGTGAGTTCGAGCTCCTCGCTGGACTCTGCAACTGACAGCTTGGAGCCTGCTGGGGATTCTCTCTCTCTCCCTCTCTCTTCCTCTCCCTGACTCATGTTCTCTCTGTGTCTCAAAATAACTTAAAGAAAAACGTAAAAAATAATGATAAATAAAATTTCCTAATAATGACTACTGTAAAATTCAACTCCAGAGATTTTTATCTTTACCTTACAACATAGGAAATACAGGTCTCAGTAAAAGTAGCATAGTTAAATTGTGTGTTTAGATAAATCTATCTCTGTAGGGAAAGATTGATTTTAGAGGAGTAAGTATGGAGAGAGACCGTAAGAGACTTTCAGTAATCTTGGCAATAGATGATGAAAGCCTTAACCAGTATTGAGGATGACAAAAGGGAAGGATATATCACAGAAAAGTTCAGAAATAAAACTGGCAAGATTAGTTGCATACCTTATTAACTATGAAAAGAATTAATGGGTACTTGGACAGGACTCCCAACTTAATTTCAGTATTTTGCATTGTTAGGTAAGAAAAACATCACAGAAGGAAGGGCTGGCTTGTTTGCCTTTGAGAGATTGACTGTTAAAGGGAATTAGGGAAACGTGGTTAAGTTGCATATAAATGTGAGAGAAACACTTTTGCAAACAGTTAATGTAACTCATTCTGAAATCTTTGTTTTATTTGAGAAGCCCCGAGGGCATTAATGGAGTCTCTCTAGTGCCCAGTTTGCTGCAACGGTGGGACAAGACTCTGGATTTGTCAGACCCTATCACATTTACGTCACTTGTGTGAATCATATATGAGGTTGTTTGACAATTAAAACAATATAAAAACAAACCAGGAGAAGGTGAATAGCATCACTTCATAAATTCTCTCAAAATATCACACAAGACAGTGGGAAAGAACATGGAGATCGTTTCAGAAACAAACTAAACACACTCTGAATATAACCGCCACTCTTCACCCTCACCAGCAACCCCCAAACCAAACTGCTGTCATTTCTCACCTAAAATAATAAAATAGCCTCAGATTATTTGCAAGACAAAAAGAAGATATATAAAATGGAGCTTTTGTGTGAGGAGCTAATTGTGTGTTAATAAAGCTAAATTAGTAATCAGTAGGCCTGGTAAAGACAACTCCCATTATTTGGTCTTCATCAATATGCATGGAACTATGGCTTATAATTAGAGGAGGAAGAAGGTGGCTATTGTTGGTTGTGAATAGAAAGAATGACAAATGTAAAGCGGGTTTACTCACCATCTAGCCTCTTGATTGAGTTTAAATATTTACCAGTTGAAAGACTTCTAGTCTGGAAATCACGAAACTATTCGAAAGTGACTTTTAAAAAATCCTAAGCACAGAAAGAATTTTCCCTGGTTCCTGGATAATAAAAGTGGTTAAAGAGTGGTGCAGAAGTGGTTGGGACTTTTCATCCTGCTTCTGCATAGATCCCAGCTCTGGCACCTTGAGGACTGATAGCTCGAGATGCTTTCCCAGATAGTACATTTGAATGGACAGTGTCCTGAGTGGCAGTGATGTGATTTGATGTGAGCTCTGGGAGTGAGTGGTCAAGAAAAATTTCTTGAGACGTTTTCAGTGTGGGGAAAAAAAGGGGGTCTTACTAAAGCATAGGGACAGGACCTGTGGGCAGAAAGAGCTGCACTCAGGTTGTGAGGAGCGATTGGTTATATACTTTTAAATTGGGGTATGGGGTGGAGACAAAGAAGTTTCCAAAAGGATTTTCGTACGTTAAAGAAAACTTACAAGATCGTCCATGTCTGGCTATTGTCAAGCCAAGGTTGCTTTGTGTCTTTAGCAAAGCTTTAACATTAAGACAGCTGGGAGTTCCTGGAGTTACTCTGCCTGTCTCAAGCATTTGTCAATGGGCAGCAAGTTGTAAGGAAATTTAATTCTATCTCTATTTCCTTTCACCCTTGTTCTTCACATCAGCAGCACTGAGGATCCTAAATAAGAGACTCTTTGGGAAGTAGGGACCCAGGCATGAGAGGAAGAAGGTAATGGAAACTGAAATTGCCCACTTCTTATGAAAAAGCTGTGTCCCCTCTGGGCGGGGGAGGGAGGAGAACATTCAGGAATAACAGGATATTTTTAGGAGTCTTACATGATCTGTTTGGGTAGATTGAGGAAGCAGGTTCAGAGCCATGGTAATTTGAGTTTGCAAAAGTGCATAACAGTTGATATCAGATCACATTTGAATTATGTATAGAATGTGATCATTGCACGAGAAACACTGAATTGACATCCCATCTGTGAGTCAGATAAGGCATCATTACTAGTTGAGGAATACACCTGCCATTTTAAATGTGAACATACAAAGAAAGAAGATTATACCTGAGGAGAAAGCTCTTTCTCTAAAATCTGTCAACAAAATATCCTAAAATTGCCACTGGTGTCATAATTGAGTGATGTTCAAAGTGTAGTCCTAAACTAATAGCAGCTTTACCTGGTAACTTGCCAGAAATATAATTCCCAAGCCTCATCCCACAACTACAGAATCTGATCTTTTGGGATGTAGCCTAGGAATCTATTTAGTCATGCTCTCCAGACAAGGTTCATGCCAGTTGAAGCTTGTGAATTGCCCTAAAGAATAAATGTACCCATTCACACTGTACCACTTCTCCAGCATCTTCTATAGTTATTGCCCTCTAAACTCTGCCAGTTGGCAGATAGGAAATGAGCCATATGAGCAAGTTTATCAGAAAACGGTGGGACAAAGAGCTCTAGACAAATAAGCTACTGAAGTTTAAGCCAATAGAAAGAGGTCTGATTTATGCTAAAATTGAACCATCTAATAAAGACATCCATGTAATGTTTCATAAATGTAAACTAATGGGAGAAGGACAGCTTAAGAACTAAATAACTGTGTGTACTGTGGACCAGGATATATCAAATAACTAGGTATCCCTGAGGACTAGGTAGGTCAATCTGACATCAGAGATTTCACTCTACTCTCTCTTCAACAGTGCTTTCCCATAGTGTAATACATTTAGTCCTTCAGACTCTCTTGATAGGCCGTTTGGCATAGATAGTATTTAGGGCATTGGAAAACACTTGGAAACTTTACTAAGAAAACTTAGGTCAAACTTAAGTAACTGAAATTTCATATAAAATGCATGTTGACCTTTGTGGTGTTGCAGATGACCCTCTGTCTTTTGTCATCCACCTTCAAGTAGTTACCAATGTTGGCATTACAACAGAGAGGTTCAAACTCCAATGTAAGGAGTAACCCTTGATACCTTATTTTTTCATTTTCTTTCTTTATAAGATGGTGAGAAAACAAAGTAATGTATGGACCCAAGAAAAGGGAAACTGAAATAACCTCAGAATTCAACTTTATAACCATGAGTGCAAAGCTGAAGAATTTTGTACCCATCTTTCTTGAGGAAAAAAAAAAGTCCCTTAGTTGAAGGTGTAGCATTACCTCACTATGAGGACATAGACAGAATATCCCTTATAGTAATAGATGAGAAAAAGCTTAGTCAATAAGGACATGCTTCCTTTACACTTGATGAAAAATTGCTAAGACTCTATGTAGAATCTTACCAACTTAGGTTTCCTTCAAATAGCACATGGTTTAACAGTTTTTTTAAATTTTTTTTAATGTTTATTTTTTTTGAGACACACACACACACACACACACACACACACACACACACACACACAGTGCAAGCAGGAGAGAAGCAGAGAGATGAGACAGAATCTGAAGCAGGCTCCAGCCTGCTAGCACAGAGCCGGACATGGGGCTCAAACTCACCAACTTAGAGATCGTGACCTGAGCCAAAGTCAGACGCTTAACCAACTGAGCCACCCAGGTGCCCCTGGTTAGCAATTCTAAGCCATGGGTGGTTTAATTAGGTATTCAGAGGAATCCTTACTTCCATTTCAGAAGTGGCTTTCCCAATATCTGACTTTGTCATACAAAACTTCAGCCTGCCCATTCCTCCTCTTCTCATTCACTCCAAGTAGGCTCTCCAGTGTAGGTTTTCCTTCTGCCCAGCAAAATAAACTTTACAAGCCACATTCTAAATTCATCGACAGATCAAAACCAAATAGTTTAGGGTTCCATGTTGAAAAAAACCTGAGGGTTATGGGGGGATGGACAAAAAGGGGTGAAGGGAATTAGAATTTATAAACTTTTAGTTATAAAATAAATAAGTCATGGGACACCTGGGTGGATCGGTCAGTTAAGTGACTGGCTGTTAATTTTGGCTTAGGTCATGGTCTCATGGTTCGTGAGATGGAGCCCCAAGTCAGGTTCTGCATTGATAGCACAGATCCTGTTTGGGATTCACTCTTTCCCTCTCTCCCTGCCCCTCCCCTGCTCATGCTGTCTCTCTGTCGTTCTCTCAAAATAAATAAATAAACCATAAATAAATAAATAAATAAGTCATGAAGATATAATGTACAGCATAGGAAATATAGTTATAATATTGAAATAACTCTGCATGGTGACAGATGGTGATTTATTGTCATAGACTCTAAGTCTAAAGTTCTCTTTTGGCCAGAAAAAGAGCAGATGTGGGATTGAAATGAGAGATAGCTAATGTCCAGGAAAAGACAAGAGCCCCAAATAAGGGTCCTTGTCCCGTTTTTATTAGGATCGGAAGGCTTACAGATAGGACGATGGGCGTGCACAAAGGGACAATGAATCTCTGAACATTAACTTGTGGATGTGAGGGAAAGAGGGTCTTGAGGATATTTGTGGTTAGGGGTTTGGGTTAATACAAAACAAAATCCAGGCTCATGGCAGTCGGGAGGAGGGTTGTTCACAGCGGACAGGGACAGGAGGCAGCACCTCTGTTTATCTTAGCCTAGGGGATGAGGCAGATAGGGGAAATAACCTCAGGGTTAATAGGCACCTTTTCTTTTGTTAACCATTTCCTCTCTGGGCTGCTTTGCCTGCAGCGCAGTGGTCCATAGTCCAATTCACCAATTTACCTAACCTGACCCTATTCTCTTGTGAAAGCAACTTTTCTGCCATAGTACTAAATTGGGGTGCTTTCACCCTGAATATCTAATCTTGTTCATTTCATATACCTCTGTATTGGGCACCTTTGCACCATTTCTATTGCAGTCCTTTGCCTCTCCCTCTCTATTCTGGGGGCTCTGCACCCCCTCTCTATTTTGGGGTGCCTTTGCGCCTTCCTATTCCTGGCACCTTTGTGCCCCCCTATTCTCGCGGTGTCTTTGCACCCCCCTATTCATCGGGTGCCAATCTGATTTACCCAAACTCGGGTGTGAGCATTTTATGACTTTGTATTTCTTTATGCCTTGTCAACCCATTGGTGTAAGCCCGGGGAATTCCTAAGCTTATCCCCCACAATGTATCATGATGATCACTTCAAAATACATATAAATATTGAGTTATTATGTTTTACATCTGAAACTAATATAATATTACATGTCAACTATACTTCAATGAAAATTATTAAATATATAGTTCATGATGCAAAAAAAAGAAACGCCTCTCTGCCCCTCCCCTGCTCACACTCTGTCTGTCTGTCTCTCTCTCTCTCTCTCTCTCTCTCTCTCTCTCAAAAATACATTAAAAAAATTTTTTTAAAAAGAAAGAGAAAGAAAAGGAACCTGAGGGTACACCCCAGCTGAGTAAAGGAGGAGGTTACTGATGAATGATGTCTGATAGAAGGATAAGGTGGGCAGATGGCAGGCCTTGTGCCATGCATTGGTCATTTATTTCGCAAATTAGACATGATGATATGACAGTTGTTAGCTGTTGTTTATATCTCACCCAGTAAATTTAATATCTACTATCAAGAAGAGCGTTACTGATGATTAAGATAACTATAATTTTTTCAGCCATTACTATAAGCCTGACTTCCTGCTTTATGCTTGCAATAAGCTTTGAGATGGATATTTCTTATTATTTTCCCTCACAGAGATGACACCACCAACTTACACAATAAGAGTAAATGTTGGTCAGGTTTACACCACTAACGTACAGAACTGAGCTTCCAACTAGGAACTGAGAGACTCCAAATCTGCCCTCTTTGGGAAAGCTAATCTAATGACCAGTAAATAATTAGAACACATGAAACATTCCTCTGTGTATTTACCATTCAGTGTTGGTCACAATAGGACAATGTTATATTATGTAAACCGGAGTATCAGTGAGACTTATTTATGACTCTTTGGGATATACTTATACACAATAAAGTCAGGGAACCAGGGAGAATTTTGATTGCCATTCAAAAAAGAAGAGAAGACAGATTCACTCAGTAGGAGTATTCAATTGGAAAATGGCAAATAAACAAAGGTCCCTGCCAAGATTTTACATAATTCATTTAGCAATATGAAATACTTGGAAAAAGTAGAGAACAGTATTGCATAACTTGTCAGAAGTCCGTCAAAGAGCAGATCAGAAACCATGTATGTTTCAGAAACATACATGGTTTCTGATCTGCAGCTACCTAACACGAACAGTATGATTTCTACCATCAGACCTACTGATAAGATGGAACAAGGATGGAGAGAGACTGTTTCTTTCCTTTGTGTGTGTGTGTGTGTGTGTGTGTGTGTGTGTGTGGACTGAAGCATGTTTATTTAGTGGCCGTATCTTATAATTATTATCAATTTGAGGTGAGTTGATAGCAATATCAGATCACAAATTTAGCTCTTCAATAGGAGAGATTTATTAGGGTTAGATACTCTATTTTGGAGGAAAGACCATGAGAACAAAGCAAGTGTGAAATTTAGATGATACCAGTTCAATTATGGCACAAAATGTGGTAAATTAGGGCACAAAACATTGAGAATATGTACACACATCATCAACAAAGCTAGTGCTTTGTTGACAATTTGGAAAAAGAAAGCCTAAAATTCCATAAGAAAAACTCATATAACAAAATAGGAAAATGATATTTAAAGATATTTCATAGAGGAAGAAACATTTAAGAAGGCTCAATTTGATTAGTCATGAGAAAAATGCAAATTAAGAAAGATAGGAAGATACTATTCACACCTACAATATTGAATGTAAGAAGTTTGACTTCAGGGGAGCCTGGGTGGCTCAGTCAGTTAAGCGTCCAGCTCTTGATTTTGGCTCAGGTCATGATCTCACTGTTGTGGGATCAAGCCCAGCACCAGGCCCTGTGCTGACAGCATGGAGCCTGATTAAGATTCTCTTTCTCTGCCTTACCCCCTGTGCATGTGCTCTCTCTTTCTCTCTCTCTCTCCCAAAATAAGGAAATAACTTTAAGGAAATAAAGCTGAATTCAATGGTTTTAAAGAGTAATAAAACCTCCCATATCCTTTGGTGGGAGGTTTTTTATTGGATGGAGTCACTTTAGATACTAGTTGGTGATCCATATAATTGGTCACTGTACAGCAATGAAAATGAATGAACTCTAGCATACATATTAATATGGTAGTTCTCATAAATAATATGCTGAGGAAAACAAGTCACTAAAGACTATGTATATTTCAAACATTTTATCTGAATTCCAAAGAAAAACAAAATTGCTGGGCATCCGTTTATATGAGATAAAACTAAAATGCCAAGCCAGGAAATGATAAACAGAATTTAGGATATACGTATTTGGGAAGGAGAGAGTGCAATTCACAAGGACCCAGAGGGCGTTGAAACTTCTCCAAAGAGAATGAAGGGTGGGGTAGAATAACTCATTGTGTAAACGTAAAATTCTCTTTTAGTTGCAGGAGCTGGGGGATGGTCAGAATGCTAATATGTGAGTAAATCTTGTCTCCATAAAAAAAAGCACATACTTAAGTGATCCCTGCCTTCTGTAGGATTTTCCATATTTCATAACTGATATCATTTCTACTCTTCCATTTCAATAATTTTAAAAACCATTGGATGAAGTGTGGTTATTGCAAAGCTTGCTAACTATCTACAAATCTCTCTGTTCATCACACCAGACTCTGCTTCAGTGATTCTTTCTTGCATGAGCTCTATTACCAGTTCGTATTTGGATTCTAAAAAAAGCCCTCCTCAAAGAATGTCTGCTATTGAATTTAAAAATTTCCTGTCAGTTCGCATTTTCCGTAAATGACAATGGCATTTTAGTATAGCATTTTCCTGATAAAAGCTCTTGCTCAAATTTTACTTATCTTCAGGTATCATTTAACTCAGATGAAACTACTGAGATTTATTTTTGCTGTAAATTGTATCTTATTTGGAGGATGTTGATTAGGCGATACAGAGTGATGACACTCATTCAGTTCAGAGAAGCAACTGTAAAAGGCTTTCTGCAGGGGGAAAAACCCATGGAACTTAAAAACACACGATAAAAAAATAAGACAGACACAAGTTTAAATCCCTGCTCCTCAAATTAACATGTGTGTGGCACTGAGTAAACTACCTCACCTCCTTTAACTCAGGGGAGTGAGTTTACATACTAAAACCGCATTCCTTTGTTGTCCTAGACCTGGCTTGGTATTGTTAGAGATGTGTATGAAATTCCCAGCACAGCTCCTAGATGAGAGTAGAAAGACAAGAAGCCATCCTATCATTATTGTGAATATTGGTTTGCTCTAGAAACAGCTGGAAATACATATTTGATTGAAAAATATTTGACATTTTCTCTCCCAGAACAACTTCCTTCCTGAAATTGTTTCCATGTGTTAAAAGTTGGTTTCACCATTTTATGGGAGTTAAAAAGAATACTAGTTTGAAGGCTAACTTTTATAGCTTGAGGTAGCTCCAAAAAAGGCTAGCTTTTTGCAAGATGCATAATTTTAGTAAGAACCGTCATCTCTCTTTTCAATGATATTGGTGAAAAATATTAATTGTCATCTGATTTTTCAATCCAGCTGAGACAATTTGCTGATTGGAACCTCTGTGGGCAGCTCCTGCCAAGAGAGCATTAGTCTTCACCTTAAGGTGATACTTTTTTCCCTGTCCCTTCTATCTTTTGCTTTTCCTTCTACCCACTGGTTTCTGTTAAATCAGTCGCTCATTCATTCACTCATTCATTCATTTCTGTAATGTCTCTTGAGCATCTAATAGGTGCTCACTGGTAGTTAAAGAACATAATTCTCTGTCTTCCTCAGGACAGTTCTTCAAATGCTTTAAGACGGCTATAAAATTCTTGCTTTTCCCCTTCAGTATCACAATTTCATTTTTTTTTAAGCCACTGAAATTTTGGAGTTTATTTATTTATCAAAATATATTTATTTGTTTATTTTCAGGAATAGAATTCAGTGATTCATCACTTACATATAACACCCAGTGCTCATCCCAACCATTAATTAATTAATTAATTAATAATTAAATTTAATTTAAGGCATAGATTATGAATTGTTCTAGGGTTTTATAAGGTAAGAAGACACAGTTCCTATCCCTGAAGTCTTTTAAATCTAAAAATAGAATAAAACAAACCAAAAACTGTTTCTTTTAGTCATCCGCTATACCTATATTGAGCATCTGCATTCTGAATCCTTCAAATAGTGTTCACAAAGAAGTGATAACTGTCCATATGTGAGACACAAAAAGAAGAGTGGCTATTTGAGCTAGTGTGATATTGAGGAAAGCAGATGGTCTTTAAATTCAGAGCAAGATAGATTCACACCATGAATCAGGTAACTGTCAACTCTGATTTTTTATTAAATCATTTTACATTCTCTGAGCCTCAGTTTCTTCTTCCATGGCTACATCCTAAAACATCATATATATATGTATAAATTTGAAAAGATTCACAGGCTTTCTTCCTATCAGAAAGTCCTGGTATATCTGTAGAAATTAGAGCTGAACCATCATCTGGCTCAAGCATTTCTCAAGAACCCAAACAAATTTCTCCCCATTGTTTGGCAATGCTTGACTTATGGTTAAAACAGAAGCAAAAATTGGGGCACCTGGGTGGCTCCATTGGTTGAGTGTCCGACTCCGGCTCAGGTCATGATCTTGGCGTTCGAGGGTTCAAGCCCTGCATCAGGCTCTGTGCTGACAGCACAGAGCCTGGAGCCTGCTTCAGATTCTATGTCTCCCTTTCTCTCTGCCCTTCACCTGCTCATTCTCTCTCTCTCTCTCTCTCTCTCTCTCTCTCTCTCTCTCTCTCTCTCACACACACACACACACACACACACACAAATAAATTTAAAAAAACATTTAAAACAGAAGTAAAATATTCTTTTGTAAATTAGGAATTTACAATATAAATACTGGTAGAGGTTAATATTGTGGAAATAAATGAAGACCACCTAAATGAGAACAAAAACTATTCATTTAGAGCTTGCTATAGTAAGGGAGTGAGACACCATCACTTGCATTGGGCAGAGACTTAAAAGTAGGTAGGGTAGGGGTGCCTGGGTGGTTCAGTCCGTTAAGTGTCCAACTTTCGCAAAGGTCATGATCTCATGGTATACATGTTCAAGCCCTTCATTGGGCTCTGTGTGGACAGCTCAGAGCCTGGAGCCTACTTCAGATTCTGTGTCTCCCTCTCTCTGCTCTCCCCTGCTCGTGCACTCTCTCTCTCTCTCTCTCTCTCTCTCTCTCTCTCTCTCAAAAATAAATAGACATTAGAAAAAATTTTTAAAGTACGTAGGGTAATGGGAAAACTCTATAGAAAAAAAAAAGGTGGGGAGGAAACTTCAAATATGCTCTGAGTGGAGGTTGGCAGTATAAAGAAACTTGAGTCAGGCTACCAGAAACAGAAGCAGGCCTGTCCTCTGTGATTGGTTTGGGAAACATATTTGGCTTTCCCTGGTTGACTGACCCTAAGTTAGAAGAAGGGGACAGGAGCAAAAGTTAGGGAAATGGCAGTTACCGGACCACGTCCTAACCATTCTGGGCCGATTGCTGCAGTGAATCCATTTTCACATAAGGACTGGCCGTTGTCCACTTATACATCCTGCCTCTCAATATGCCAGGACTCATTGCCAAAGTAAAATGTGTCAACTCTTCAGCTAGTATAAATTACTGATAGCAGATTCTAGGTCAGACTGATTAACTGACATGGTTCATTCAAGTATCCAAAGTGAGAAGGAGGCAATGGAAGAATAGCAGTGAAGGTTGGAGGAGGACATGCAAGCCAAAGCAGTAAAGAAAAATGGCAGGTCAGTGGCAGAAATCATGAATGAACTGTGAATAAACAAGCGGTTAGAACTCAGGCTTAGCGATCATAGGTACCTCTGGCGCATACATCCCATCAACACAGATTTGTTGATTTCTTATAAGCCAAACTCCACTAGATGCAGTGGAGAAATAAAAGTAAAGTTCCATTATCATTGTTTTGTTTTTTCCAAGATGTGCAGTCCTTTTATTATATGAATTATCCAGAGTCCACTAAACTCAGTTTCCTTTGGCAGGGGGGTACTAAGGATTCCCAGTTTTCTCAGCTATCAGAATAGGCATTTCTCTTTTTAATGTACCTCTTCTTGCTCAGTGATGAGAAAGCCACACTTAGACCTCCTTTCTACTTGCAAGGGGGCTCTCCATCCGTCCTCTGATACTTGAAACTGTACTATTATTTTGTCTTCAATCATTAAAACCATGGAACTACATTTGGGAAGTCAGTCCATATTTATTTATTACCTTGAAGCTATATGAATGGCAATAGCACTGTTTTAGTTACTTAAACCTTCAAGGGCTGTGGCCTTTCTTTACATATATATTGAATATTTTCTTTTCTTATTGATGTTAACCATTGCAGAAAAGGCAATTTATAAATATATCCTTCTGTTAAATTTCATTTTTTATATTAATTTATTTGTTTTGAGAGAGAGAGAGCACACACAGGAGGGGTAGAGAAAAAGGGAGGGAGGGAGAAAATCCCAAGCAGGCTCTGAGCTAACAGCACAGAGCCTGAAGCAGGGCTTGATCTCAGGAAATGTGTGATCATGACCTGAGCTGAAGTCAAGAGTCAGACACTTAACCCACTGAGCCACCTTTGCACCCCTCTGTTAAATTTTAATAATGTATAGGGTAGCCTCAGTTATCATGAGGGAACAGTTAAGGGCATAACCTTCATTCAAACACCTATAAGTCTTTTCCCAATCACAGTCCAACCTGTAACATGACTCAGACGCTTACAGAGTTCTCATTAGGACTTGTTTTCCCAGCAAGACTCATTTGTACTTCTGAAGCACATTTTTTAAAGGAAATGGCAGTGTTGACCCACTTAATCTTAACGCCTCTTTTTCCTTCTTCTCATCATTCCCTTTCCCCCTTTGCATTATTTTGGTAATTTGGATTCTCTTTCTTTAACACAACATCGTTCGACTGAATTGACTTTTGCTTAGTGAATCTCCCAACTCATGAAATGGTTAGTCTTCCACTTATAGGAAAGGCTTTTCAGAAGTCACCGGATATATAGTCATCACATAGACATTGCATTGTGGATAATTTCATTATGTCTGTTCCAGGGGGATGAAAAAAAAAGAAAGACCTAAAGCCAGTGAATAACATAGCCCTGCCTTTTATATAAATCGTATATTGTCTTCCGAGGGGCATTTTTTCTTATCCCTGGAGCTGCCGATTTATTAACTTACTAACCAGCTTGGTTATTGCTTCTATGCATACCAACTTTTTAAAAACAAACAACATTGAAAGCAAAATGCACTGAAATGAGATTTATTTACCAAAAAGATAAAAGAACTTGCTGCTTTTTAATTTTGATGTTTTAGTTCCCAAATGGATGAGTTGGCATTCATTTAGTTCAGAGAGTACTTTTAGGAATCTTTTCTAAATTGTGTTTTTTTAAACCTCTTTGTGACTCATGTGCTTGATTATCCAGAATAGAGTCTTTTATTTTCTTTTGAACAAGCAAAAGAAACAGTAGTTACTCTCCTTTAGTTAATTTAGAAAAGCATTCCTGGCTTGTTCTGACTTTGACTCTCCACCCCCCCCCTCCCAGTGCCCACCTTGGTAAATTATGTAGGTCAGTGGTGCAATTAGATCATTATAGAATTTCACTCTTGGAAGCACATTATTATTATTTCAGATTATTTTTGTTCTGTACAGATCCTTTAATTAATGCCTGACTTTTTTCATCACTACAAAGTTTAACTACAATTTCGAATACACTAAAAAATACAAGAAGTTTTGTAGGGAAATCAGGTTAGTACAAAAAGCCTGGTTCTTTTGGTATGAGTTCTATGATGCCTTATTTTTTTTTTCTTGAGTTTATTTTTTTTAATTTATTTTTTTATATATATGAAATTTATTGTGAAATTGGTTTCCATACAACACCCAGTGCTCATCCCAAAAGGTGCCCTCCTCAATACCCATCCCCCACCCTCTCCTCCCTCCCACCCCCCATCAACCCTCAGTTTGTTCTCAAGTTTTAAGAGTCTCTTATGCTTTGGCTCTCTCCCACTCTAACCTCTTTTTTTTTTTCTTCCCCTCCCCCATGGGTTCCTGTTAAGTTTCTCAGGATCCATATAAGAGTGAAACCATATGGTATCTGTCTTTCTCTGTATGGCTTATTTCACTTAGCATCACACTCTCCAGTTCCATCCACGTTGCTACAAAAGGCCATATTTCATTTTTTCTCATTGCCATGTAGTATCCCATTGTGTATATAAACCACAATTTCTTTATCCATTCATCAGTTGATGGACATTTAGGCTCTTTCCATAATTTGGCTATTGTTGAGAGTGCTGCTATGAACATTGGGGTACAAGTGCCCCTATGCATCAGTACTCCTGTATCCCTTGGATAAATTCCTAGCAATGCTATTGCTGGGTCATAGGGTAGGTCTATTTTTAATTTTCTGAGGAACCTCCACACTACTTTCCAGAGTGGCTGCACCAATTTGCATTCCCACCAACAGTGCAAGAGGGTTCCCGTTTCTCCACATCCTCTCCAGCATCTATAGTCTCCTGATTTGTTCATTTTGGCCACTCTGACTGGCGTGAGGTGATACCTGAGTGTGGTTTTGATTTGTATTTCCCTGATAAGGAGCGACGCTGAACATCTTTTCATGTGCCAGTTGGCCATCCGGATGTCTTCTTTAGAGAAGTGTCTATTCATGTTTTCTGCCCATTTCTTCACTGGGTTATTTGTTTTTCGGGTGTGGAGTTTGGTGAGCTCTTTATAGATTTTGGATACTAGCCCTTTGACCGATATGTCATTTGCAAATATCTTTTCCCATTCTGTTGGTTGCCTTTTAGTTTTGTTGGTTGTTTCCTTTGCTGTGCAGAAGCTTTTTATCTTCATAAGGTCCCAGTAATTCATTTTTGCTTTTAATTCCCTTGCCTTTGGGGATGTGTCAAGTAAGAGATTGCTACGGCTGAGGTCAGAGAGGTCTTTTCCTGCTTTCTCCTCTAGGGTTTTGATGGTTTCCTGTCTCACATTCAGGTCCTTTATCCATTTGGAGTGTATTTTTGTGAATGGTGTCAGAAAGTGGTCTAGTTTCAACCTTCTGCAAGTTGCTGTCCAGTTCTCCCAGCACCATTTGTTAAAGAGACTGTCTTTTTTCCATTGGATGTTCTTTCCTGCTTTGTCAAAGATGAGTTGGCCATACGTTTGTGGGTCTAGTTCTGGGGTTTCTATTCTATTCCATTGGTCTATGTGTCTGTTTTTGTGCCATATGATGCCTTATTAATAATTGAATTATAAAGAGGATGTTAAAAATTCTGTCATTGGATAAAGACTTGTTTCTGTGGGGGAAGTAGTTGCATTAGGACAACCATGTGAGAAAGAAATGCAAAGACAGCGTATTCAATTGAGCAGATTGAGTGGAACATTGGGTGCACTGGGAGAGGAAAAATTTAGGCATGAAATGTAGGTTGGGACCAGAATGTAAGGGTTTTTGAATAGCAAACTAAGCAGTTTGAATATGATCTAGCAAGTAAATGAGAAATATTAAAGGTTTGCATTGAAATGCTTGACTCCTTTGGTAGAAATATGCCTTGTGCATTAGAGGCACTGGAGGCAATTGAAATGAATGTTTGAAAAATATAAAATATAGATATAATCATAGATATCTCAAGGTGATCACGAATAAAATTAAATTACTCAAGCTTTTGAATTTAGCAATGTTATAATGCTTTGTGACTGTCACTTCCAGGCCATAAAATCATACTAAATCTCCATGGTGGGGTTGGATTTTCCATGGGAAATGATGGATGTTCCCAGTCTTCAGCATCCTTGGAAGAGATTAAACCAAAGAAAGACCATGAGGACTCAGGAAACAGAGATTTAGATAGACTGGGGGACATATCCTCTCTATTTGTGGGAAGTTGCTATAAACAGTCATATTCTGAGATGTGGAGAGGTGGTAATTGGTTCTAGTGTTGGGGAATAGAGAGAAACTGGGAGGGACATAACTGAGGACCTACACAAGGAACCAGTTTGGTAGGACAGAATAGACTATTATGTTATTGCTTGAGTTATATTCCCCTTCCACTATTCCCTCAAACTTTAGTGAAGCCTCTTTAAATTTATATTATCTGTTCCCAGTTGTTTGTGCGCATGCTTTGGAAATGAAGGGAGGATAGAGGTTGGAAATGAAGGGAGAACTGTGTTGCCTCACCCAGGGCCAGGGTCATGAGTCACCTCAGAAGATATTGGAAGACTACCTAAAGTGGCAGTCTCATGAAAAAATGGCTGGTGACACTAAGATGAAAATTAACATCAAAAATGGGACAAGGGAGCATTTAATAGTTGGCTTCAGTGACTATTAGAAAATATAGCTCGGGCCAAAGTCTTTGATGATAGGAGTTAGGGTTGCATCGAGGGCAAGTGGTTCAATGCTCTGAAATGCCGTCAGGCACTTAAGATTCAGAGAATATTTATGGAAAGAAATGAGGAAGTGGATAGAGAAAAAATAGCCACTCTGGGCTGCAAAACTGCATAATTCAATAAGACTTATTTTGGTTCAGACGATGTGTTGAGTAAATACACAGTAGGGAATATGCCTTATTTTCCTTTTTTTCTTGTTGAAATAGCCAGAAGGCAATGGTAAGCTGCAATAACATAGCCATTTCTAAAATGGCTAGTCATCTATTAATTTAAACTCCAACATATGAATCAGATTTTATTTATATGTTTATAATAATTTTTATTAATTGAAAATAAGTCACTTGAGTGTGTATGTATAAGTATTAGGGATCTATTGAAAAAAATCAGATGTATCCTCATACTCCTTTTTGCTTTTCCTTATTCAAAACAGGGAGAAATGATTGTTTTCAGGTTTTGTAATGGTTGCAAATTCTCCTTTCTCACAAGTCTTTTTGAAATTTTGCAACAGCATTGGTGAATAATTATCTCATGCCATATAGCTTAACATCTGAGACACGGTACACATTTTCAAAAATACGTGCTTGTGAGCAGCCATTCATTTTGAAAAAAGAGAATTATTTATGCTAAATAATCTTTAAGAAAACAGAATTACTTTTCAATTTGAAGACTTCCATAAAATGATTATATATTTTCCCTGAAGTGTACTCACTAAGATATTCATTCATATCTCCTGTCTGTGCAACTGGAATGAACATGCAATTTGAGGTTAAAAGCAAAAACAGACAAAACCAACAAACTAGCCATATTGAGTAAAAACACATGGTAGGATCTTCATTTGTTCAGTTACACTAAGTAATGAATATCTACCTTGGTAGTATCAAAGTAAGTTCACATATGAGAAGATTCTTCAGATACTATGAAACTCTATGGAAATAATAGTTCTCATTGTATTGGCAAATTGATTCAGTCCTTAATGTTTGCTCTACTAATCGACATGATGATTCCCACTAAGTGTTGTTTTCCCAGTCAACAGATTTTCATCTTTATAAAGAAAATTGAATTGAGAAGGTATGAGTGTTTAGGAATGTAAAACAAAGGGAAAGATAAATCTCCTTTATTCAATAAGCATTCACACTATCAGGTATTATTGTGAATTTTTGGAGAAATAAAGGAGAATCAGACAACATCTCCCTCAAGCAATTCAGAGTTAAGTAAGAAACCAGCTACACAAACAAGAAACTGAAATGTAGAGCGGCAAATGCAATGATAGAGCAAGGTAAGTACAAGGTCTAGAGAAAATCACACAGAGGAAAAGGTAATAAATTGTGCTTGGAGGTTGAGGCTGAATTAGAGTATGTTGCAGAGTAGTTAACAATTTGAGTAGGACCTTGTTGTGGTTCTTCAGGCAGATAAGTTAAAGAGAGTCTTAGGCAGATAAAACAATATGTACACATGCATGGGTGAATGAGACAGGGTTATGTGCTTAAGTAATTTCAAATATTGTTGTAATAGAACAGAGAAAATGATAAGAAATGCAGTCTAGTCCAGGACTAGAGTGTAGAAGTTCAGCCAGACTAAACTATCTGGCCTTTTTACTGGAAAGGACTGAGAGTGAAGGCAGAACTACTTAGTCCCCATGTCTGAAGTCTGCCACAAGAGAATATAAAGGAAGATGGGAGCTTTTTGATCTTACAAATTCATAGACCTTAAATAAATGACAAGGCTTGTAGGAAATAGAAAATATAAGGATGCTTGACAAATGACTGGGTGAAACATATGTACACAGCCCACGGGCCAACAGATCCCTAGAGATAATGAGGAAGCAAATTTGCCTACCCCAAATCCTACACGGTACTGAATGTATGATTAAACTACTGCTTAAAGATCACAATGTATAATTCTTCATTATAAAACGAAGAGTAGGTCATTGAAAAGAAAACTAATTCCAATATTCGTGGTGCTTTTCACATAACTCTTTCCATCTGGATGTTTTCTAGTCATTTCATTTTATCGCAGCATACTTTGTGCGTGGACTTTGAATAAGGTCAAAGTATACAAGTGTAGAGAATTGTATTTCTTCCTTCTGTAGGGAAAATGACAATGTACGTAGATGGCAAACATTTTGCTCATGTGTGGCTGGTTACATAAATACTTGAAACTCATTTTAAGGGACATGGGTAATGGGCAATATCCACCTTTCCTCCAGGAAGAAGTTGTGAGGTGAAGCGAGAATGTAGCTATTAGCCATATCTAGAGCTCGATCCCATTTATGCCAATGACATTCTTTTCAGCGCTCTGAGTGCAGAGATTAAATCAAATGTTCCACATAGAGTGCTTAGCACAATGGCTAGCATATAATAAGCACTCAATAAATAACAGCTGTTGCTGTCAGTATCCTTAGTCTGTAAACCCTGTAACGTTTGGACTGTATGATATCTAAAGTCCCTTCTGGCACTAATGTATTTTTTTTTTTACTTGAGGTGAAATATTTACTGACTCTAGGTCATCTCTTCCTTTGTCTTAGTCTTTCATGGGCACTTTTGTCCTTTGGACATTCATTGCATAGCATCAATGACATTGGGTCATCATTTTTATTGTCCTGAAACTCCCTCTTTTCTAGGGGTAGAGATTCTCTAATTAGTGTCAGAAGAATCACCTTCGGAGGATGTAAAATGTGTAAATTAATGAGCCTCACCCACAAAAATTCTGATTTAGGAGATTTGGCATTGGGGCCCAGATGATGCTGATCATACAGTTGGAAGATCACAGTTCGCACAGGAGAAACACTGTGCCAAAGGGCTAGTCCATATGAGTATATAGTGTGACTCTATATTCCACAATAGCAGTTTTGGAGCTGTGATCAAGATTATTGTTGTTTTTAAGAAATAAACGACCCGTATTTTTTTTCCCCTAACAGAATAAGCACAAAATTCAAATTCAAGCTTAATTCCTGTATAAGGTAAGACTGTGGCCTTGTAAGTGCTTATACCATTATTCACCCTGACATATCTAGACTTGTGTAGTGCACTGCAGAACATTCAGAAACTGCAGGCTCCCACAATTGTAGCCCTTTCCACCAAGCAACTGTTGCTGCATTCTGTTGCAATATTTAGAGAGGCAGAGGAGTCAGAGAATCCCATAGATTGTCTATATGCTTTGCAGCTGGAAAGCTGAAGAAGAAGGAAAAAAAGGCTCTTCAAGTATCATTTCAGTGGCCTGACCATGCTACAACAAACCCTGATGACTTTTTATAGGGGAGGCACAGAGTTTCAGGTTTTAGCAGGACTGTTCTTACTTGGCAAAACCCGCAGAGAATACGAATGACAAGGAAACAAAGAAAAATAATGCTTTATGTGACATGTTATTTCTGAGCGATTAGAATTCATAATTCATCCCTCAGTTGACACTTGAGGCTATCATCATATATATTATCAAAATCCCTGGAAACCTCTTGTTTAACAAAGAAGAGGAAATCGGAGAAGATAGACCTAAAATACAAAGCTGACGTGCCAGAAAGGATCAATGGGAAATGGTTCCCTGAGGCTTTAAAAGGAGTGTTAACTATAGCTTCAAAATCAAGTAAAAAAATAAGTCTCTGGGAAAGGTTGTCTCCTTAAAATATTTTTTAAATGTTTATTTATTTATTTTTGAGAGAGAGAGAGAAAGTGCACAGGGAAGGGGGAAGGGTAGAGAGAAAGGGAGAGGGAGGAAGAAAATCCCAAGCAGGCTGCATGCTGTCAGCTCAGAGCCCGACGCGGGGCTTGATCCCATGAATGGTGAGATCAGGACCTGAGTCAAAACCAAGAGTCTGGTGCTTAAACAAGATATTAAACTACTTCTATTTTGTCATTCTATGGGGATTTGTGCTGAAGTATGATAGCTATCAATTAGAAATGAAACCCTACTATGTGAAATTGTTAAATGACTAATTTCTAAAGTCACAAAATCAGCAAGGAAAACAAAATCATATTTCTTCAATACTCCTTGCTCAGCATAGGAAAATTCTGATACCTTACAAACTCCACAAGATTTTAAGTGGATAGACCTTTCTAAAGCCTGGCTTCAAGAAATGGATAGTAGGTGGCTCAGTATGAAACACTCATACTTTTGGCTAGTAAATTGGAACTTGAGCACGTGGGATTGTGGAGCCAGAACACAAGAAGGATTTTATGCTCTGAGATAGCAAAGGAATTTACAGACCTCAAAGCTGAATGGGACACAGAAAGCTGTAAATCAAAGAGGAGCATTCATGCCATTCAAAAACCTAACGATCTAAAAATGGCTACAAAAGCCAGGAGTTTCAGAGTGTGAGACATGAATATAAGGTGAGGGAGGATCTAATTTAAGTGAGAGTGATTTTAGAGGTTTATACACCATAAGCAACATTGTGTGTGGATGAAGTCATCCCTGAGTAACCAGCCAGGGGAGGGGAAGATGTCGGGATCGGTCACTAGGGCGGACGGGGGTAAGGCAGGTGGCGTAGTCATCATTTACCACTAAACAAATAAACAAGATTGGAGGTCCTTCCCTTATATAAAATGGCAAAATATAAACTTCCCAGATCCTTAAATTGGTCTCCTGGAATGGGAAGAAATCAAGATTATATTTCCCAAGACTACCGAGCAATGGAACGTCAGAATTATTTTTCTTTCTTTCTTTCTTTCTTTCTTTCTTTCTTTCTTTCTTTCTTTCTTTCTTTCTTTCTTTTTTTTTTTCACTGTTTTGCAGATTGGGTGATTTCCATCTATTGGTGTGTCTTTAAATGCACTGACTTGTTCTGTCATCTCCCTTCAGCTAGTATGCCCATCCTGTGAAATGATTAAAAATATTTTTTTTTAGAGCGTTTTTAGATTCACAACAAAATCAAGGGGGAGAGATTTCCCTGCTTCCACATGTGCATAGCTCACCCTCACCCTCCTGCCCAGTATCAGTATCATTCATCGGAGTGGTACACTTTTTACAACTGGTAAACCTACATTGATACATAATAACCACCCAAAGTCCATACTTCACATTATGATTCTCTTTTTGTACAAATGTATAATGACATGTATCCATATATAGTATCAAAGAGAGTATATTCATTGTCCTAAAATTCCTTTGTGCTCTACCTACTCATCCCTCCTCGCCTGCCCCACCCCTAGCAACCACAGGTATTTCCACTGTCTCCATAGTTCTGTCTTTTCCAGAACATTATATAGTTGGAATCATACAGTATGTAGCTTGTTGGGACTGGCTTCGTCCATGTCTTTTCATGGCTTAGTGGCTCATTTCTTTTTAGCGTTGAGTAATATTTATGGTCTAGATGTACCACACGCAGTTTATTTATACATTTACCTACTGAAGGACCATCCTGTGAATTTTTATTTTGGTCATAGTGATTTTTGGTTCTAAAATTTCCACTTGGTCCTTCTCTATATCTTCTATTTCTTGGATGAGATTTTTTATTTATCCATTGGCTTGAACAGTATTCACAATTGCTTGCTGAGCTATTTGTATAATATTTGCTTTACTTGTTGTCTTGTCTTTTATTTTATTTTATTTTATTTTAGTTTAGTTTAGTTTAGTTTAGTTTAATTCCAGTTAGTTATCATACAGTACTAGATTAGTTTCAGGTCTACAATATAGTGATTCAACAATTCCATACATCACCCATTGCTCATCATGACAAGTGAGCTCCTTAATCCCCATCATATATTTCATGCATGCCTCTGCTCCTCTCCCCTCTGGTAACCATCAGTTTGTTCTCTATAGTTAAGAATCTGTCTCTTGGTTTCTCTCTCTCTCTCTCTCTCTCACTTTATCTTTTCCTATGCTCATTTGTTTCACTTCTTAAATTTCACACATAAGTGAAATTGTATGGTATTTGTTTTTCTCTGATTGACTTATTTTACTTAGCATTGTACTCAAGCTCCATGCATATCATTGCAAATGGCAAGATTTCATTATTTTTATGACTGAATAATATTCCATTGAGTGTGTGTGTGTGTGTGTGTGTGTGTGTGTGTGTGTGTATCACATCTTCTTTACCTATTTATCTATCAATGGACAATATGGACTGCTTCCATTATTTGGCTATTGTAAGTAATGCTGTTATAAACATAGGGGTGCATGTATGCCTTTGAATTAGTGTTTTTATATTTTGGGTATGATAATATGATTTTAACAAAATAATATGATTTTAACAAAGTAATAGGATTTTAATATAATAGAATGTAAACTAATGAAAGAATGCAAAAAAAGTTGATTCCTTGAAAGTGATATTGAACATGGGAAAAACGTGGTAAATGTCAGTCAGTTAAATTCAAATTAATATAAATTACTGTTGTATGACTACAGCTAATTAAAGACAGCTGAAAAAAGATGGGAGAAATCATAAAAATCTAGAAGGATTCTATATTCATATTGCTTAACAAATACCTAATTTAAAGCCTATGTCACAAAATTTTAACATCTATGCCTATTAGGTGCTAGAATCTATTGATAGTCTTTTCCTATGCAAGTTAGGATTTTTTTGTAAAAATCATAAATCATAATTTTTTAATATTTATTTTTTTAAAATTTTTTTTCAACGTTTATTTATTTTTGGGACAGAGAGAGACAGAGCATGAACGGGGGAGGGTCAGAGAGAGAGGGAGACACAGAATCGGAAACAGGCTCCAGGCTCTGAGCCATCAGCCCAGAACCCGACACGGGGCTCGAACTCACGGACCACGAGATCGTGACCTGGCTGAAGTCGGACGCTTAACCGACTGCGCCACCCAGGTGCCCCTTTAATATGTATTTTTGAGAGAGAGAGAGAGAGAGTGTGTGTGAGCAGGGGAGGGGCAGAGAGAGAGGGAGACACAGAATCTGAAGCAGACTCCAGGCCCTGAGCTGTCAGAACAGAGCCTGATGTGAGGCTTGAACTTACGAACTGTGAGATCATGGACCTGAGCTGAAGTTGGATGCTTAACCAACTGAGCCACCCAGGAGCCTTGCTAATTAAATTCTTAATACTTTGATCTTTGATATACTGAATAGTATCATATCCATGAATGAGCAGCCTGATGTGCTCATGAGTGGGGGGGAGGGGCAGGAAAGCTTCATGGAGTCATGTTATTGAGCTCCTTCCTTTCCATGATTTCCCCAGTGCTTTTGAGTTCCATGGAGCTTTTCTTTTTGGTCCTACGGTGAAAACTGAGATTTTAGTTACCCCCACTCTGCTATGAACATCTACAACTATGCCAGTGTCTGGGGTTAAGCAACAGGGAGACAGAAAAGAAACAATGGGATTCACCCAATCCTCTTGGAATCAGAGCTTACTGAACAGAGAGGAATTTCCCTTTCCTCAGTGTCTTGGGTCTTGCAGAATTGTGTTGCCAGTGTCTGTCATCACCACCAGGGCTTGGGAGCTAGAGGACCAGGGGACAGAGAAAAAGGGGTGGGGGGGGAGAAGCCAGGTGATTTCCATATTTCCTCTGAGTATTAGATGTTCGCTTTCTTGCTTCCCAAGCCAGAAGAACTAAGGTGCTCTTCTGGCCTCTTAGCCTGTGCCTCACTATTCACTTCTGATGTGCTGCACTCAGGCTAGGAGAGACTAGAAGAAAGGAAATGGTAAGTTCACCACTTCTTCCAAGAAACTTCAGATTCAGGTTCTCCCATTTGCTTTCTGTGGTTTACTTGACAGAGTTCACGTAGCTGTTTTATGCATTCTGTCCGTATTTTATAGTTGCTTTCAGTGGAAGGACAAGGTGGAACCAAAATGCCCAGTGTTGACTTTAAAACAAGTGCATATAAGCCGAATTTGAAAATTCACAATTTCTACAAAAAGTTAAGTGCAATTTCCTTGACACTCAGAAAAGGAATGATTACATATGGTGTCTGTCGACGTAGGCACATGCGTTGTGCGCACAAACATGTTCAGAAGCAAATATAGGTATAAAAGTGAATAACTTAACAACTTAGGAGAATGGATTCATCCTTAGGAAATTAAAAATTCACTTTCTGAAATTACTGCCATTAGTTATTTCTTGGCTGAGCAGTTTGAAAGCTGATATTAAATTATACATATTGGAGAAAAAAGTCTAGACAATATTAGTCATTTTCACTTTTTTTTTTCAAATAAGTGCAACAGCGTAAATTGTCATTAACTTTAAATGGGAAAAATGGAGTTCATAGAATAATGCAATAAAAGGAGCCTGCCATTATGCATGTAATTTTCTTATAGAAACACACTCCCCATCATAATATATTCACGTTCTCAGCAGGCCTCAGTTGAGAGAGGTCCATCATGGTTCTGTAAGTTACTAATGGAGTGACTCCCTTTTTTCTTGGGTTACCTATCTCAGTTAGGTGTATCAAGTGAATAGAACACCTATAGTTAATGAAGAAAAAATAAATACTTTCTAATAGCTACTTAAAGTACACTTTAGATTATTAAAACCAATATCTTTCAATTTAGTATTTGCTAATGCACCCATCACTTTTTACTTGAATTATGAGAACTGCCTGGACCTTTTCCTTCTGTTAATAATCAAAATACATTTACAAGATTTTAGAAAACCTTCTCTTTAGAGCTGACTATAAGACAGAGAACTTGTCAGTGAGCATTTTGAATTTAACGGTGTTAAATATAGTGTGTCTACCTCTAGAGGTTTTGAGGGAATCATTTTGGATTTTACAAAGAGAAAATGGAAATTATCTTATCTTCTGATCACTTCATGGCAGGCAAGCCAGTAGGTTGATGGCTTCAATGGCATCCTGAACATATGGACTGAGGATACAATAATGGAGGTCAGCAGGCAGAGCCAAATTTGGAAATATATTTTGGGTCAAGGTGCTTTTATTCCATTTTCTCCTGTGGTCATGGTTTAGATCATTGAACTGGGGAAATGAGCTGAACGGCATTTATGCAGTTGAAAATGGGGAAAGGAGAGACCAGACATGCCAGAGATCTTTCAACTCTTCCTCTGAATGAGAAGGCATTAGAAAAGTGTCCAGCGGCAAGGAATTAGAGGCTTGGAATGAGATGCTAGTCAAGATAGGCAAGAAAAAATTTTTTTGAAGAGATAAACTATCCTGTGTACCTGGATACAGGAGCATCCTGTACAAGAGTGCAGATTTATTTGTACGAGATGCAACTGTAGAGCCAACTCTTCGTTGGGCAGCACTGGGATAATCTACTAAATACCGATTCAGTTTCTCTTGCTGACTCATTCATTTAGTCCATTGATATAAAAGGACAATGACTTATCAATATCTTTATATAGAAAAGCATAAAGTATACATGCAGGTGTAGTTCATGGACTGTGGGGCCAGATTGCCCTTGTTTGAATCTGAGCTCCAGCATTTGATAGCCATAAAGCATGAACCAATTACTTAACCTCTGTCTGCCTCAGTTTCCTCATCTACACAAGGTGGCCATAATAGGGTTGCTATGAGAAAGAAATGAGTCAATACATATAAATTAAGATCGTGTATATCACACAGTATGTCCTCAGTTAAAGACAACTGTTATTATTATTTTTAATTTATTTATTTATTTTGAGTGAGAGAGAGTGAAAGCAGGGGAGGGGCAGAGGGAAAGGAGAAGAAGAGAGTCCTAAGCAGGACTTCAAGTATTTAAGTTCTCTAAATAGAGTCCCACATCATCTTCTTTTATAAACCATACTTGTCATGCATTATCTATGATTTCTAGTGTTGGTTTCCTTAAAGCAGAGTGAAAACAGAGGCAATTGTTAAACAATCTGAGTGTAGAATCTTTCTAGATCTGTATGGCTTCTCCCCATCTTTTCTCAGTTGTCTTTTTCTACTTAATGTGGCAGTAATTTTTATAACATCAATTTGAGTTTAACTAACTCACATTTATCAAGTTTTTACCCTGTGTTCAACATCATTTTCGAGGAATCAACTTTTTTGCACTAATGTGTCATTAATGTACATTCTCTTTTGTTGAACTTTGAATTTATAACAAATGATACAACTAATCTAAAAAGTCTGAAAACCAGCTCAACTGGCACTGGTAAAACATACAGGTTTTCACTGGTTGAGGATGTGGATTGAAAGTGGTTTATCAGTTTGTTACAATGCCTGTACTGTGGGCAACAGTCCATAAGGAGGGCTGGAGAGAGAACTGTTTGATAGAACAAGTTAATAGTGAGTTAACTGAGTTTCTACTCTCTCTCTCTTGATTTACCAGATGCTCTTCTCTTCAAGCTTACCAACCTTGTAGTAGGTCATAAATTTGACCTCTCAGACTATTAAATAAGAACACATAGAGTTGGGGTGCTTGGGTGGCTCAGTCAGTTGGGCATCTGACTTTGGATCAGGTCATGATCTCACAGTTCATGAGTTCAAGCCCCGTCTCGGGCTCTGTGCCGGCAGCTCGGAGCCTGGAGCCTGCTTTGCATTCTGTGTCTCCCTCTCTCTCTGCTCCTCCCCTGCTCACATGCTGTCTCTCTCTCAAATATAAAGAAGGGTTAAAAAAAAAAAAGAAAGAAAACATAGAGTCCATGTCAGAGAAATATTCATAATATTCTGACTGATCTTGAATTTGGTAGCAAGTAGGAAAAAACATTTTGAAAATTCTTTTTGGACATAGGGAAGGAATTGTGAGTTGAAATTCATTAAAGAAGGAGTATCTTGTAGTCCTTGGAAAGCTGAAAAGTGAAGTGGGAGAAAATAGAGCATAAAAATATGGGCTCCCTAGAGCTGCAGAATTAAGCAAGTTTTGACTTTTGTTTTACAAAATAATTCATTAAAAAAATACGAAGCCTGCTGGAAACTTTTCATTACCTAGTATTCCATTATGTAACAACAACAACAACAACAACAATAACAACAACAAACAATTGGGCATCCATTAATATATCCTCATATTGTCAGGAAAATTAAATTGAAAGAAGAAATCTACTTTCTGTCAAAAAGAATTTAAAATGCTTGGAAGTTTAAAAATCAAATTAAATTATTTACTCTTACAACTATCATTTTAGTAACAGCGCTAGTAACTCTGCATAGTAAAACTTCAATCAAGTACAAAATCAGCCAGAGGAGACACATTATAAAACCTTCTAAAGTGTCCAGGCACCTGAATAAATACTCCACTGACACTGGGCTCCTTCCTCCTTCCTAGGCTTTTCCATATCTTTCCTTCTTTATTTTTGCAGAAGGTCCTGATTTGAGAGTATACTCAAAACAAAACAAAACAAACAATTCCTTCACATTGCTGTGGAGCTCAGGGGCCCTGAAGAAATCACAGTGGCTGAGAGAGAAAGAGAGATAAAAGAGAAACTTAACCATGATCATCTACAGAAAAGGAGTGAAATTTCTCAAATGCTGGAGACATTAGAGGAAAGTCCCTGAAATCTACTGACTTTTATGGACCTCTCTTTTGAGAGTAGTCTAGACAACTTTCCGGAAGGGGGCAATGAGCAGGGCTGATAGAGCCTGTATGAGCAGAGTGCAGAAAGGGCCTTCCTCCAGGATTTTAGGTGTTTCCAGGTATAGGAGGATAGGAGAATAGCTACTTGGTAACAGTCCATACAATTAGGACATTAGGTAACATTCTTTTGGAACTCAAACAACTTTGCAAAGCCATTCCCGGACACAGAGATGGATCCAGAAATATACCTCTCTACAGATTTGTAATTGTGTTCAATGCTGTCTTGATCTAGTTTTGAGGGCCCAATCACTGGCAGATCAAATCTCCTTCTCAAGTGGCTGATGATGTCCACACCCCAACCTTTTCCCTTATCAGCCTTTCTCATTCCAGGCCACTGTGCATGTCCTCAGACTGCCACAGGGCTAGATACAGACAATGAGGGACAGCCTCTATATCCTAGAGCCCGTGATATTATTTGCATTAGTCTATCCACAGGGAGCCCTGAAAGTTGAGCTGCCCCACTTCCCTCGCCAAACTTGCACCGCCTCCAGCTGGCTGTTACCCTGTCCCTGGACGCGGCCCCCTAGCAGCCTTCTCTCATTTGGAGCTGAAAGTAGCAGAGTTCTGACTTTCATCCATCTGAGTATCTTTGCATTGTGTCTTGCTATCCAAAGACCCTATAATCCTGCCTAATATCTTATAATTATGAAAGAAGGCCAAGTTCAGTGAGATATCTAATAACACAGTATGTGACCAATCTTGAAGGACAGGTGAAGTTGTTATTGATAAGTTAGAGCCTACCTGGTGAAAAGATGGTCTAACGTGTAAGTGGAAAATGACTCTGAGTATTTGAGGAAAGGAAAAAATGCTAAAGTACACTGTTCAGAATAAGAGGTGATAAGAGTGATAGAAGCACGTTGACGTATGTTTACTTTTCAGGATAAAAAACGTGGCTTTTATTTCATAACCAAATGGAAGTCATTTGGGAATAATTTTTTTTTTCAACGTTTTTTATTTATTTTTGGGACAGAGAGAGACAGAGCATGAACAGGGGAGGGGCAGAGAGAGAGGGAGACACAGAATCGGAAACAGGCTCCAGGCTCTGAGCCATCAGCCCAGAGCCCGACGCGGGGCTCGAACTCACGGAGTGTGAGATCGTGACCTGGCTGAAGTCGGACGCTTAACCGACTGCGCCACCCAGGCGCCCCTTGCAAACCAGTTTTTAAAGGCAATGACAGGGGTATGCTTGGGTAACTCAGTCGGTTGAGCGTCTGACTTCTGCTTGGGTCATGATCTCAGGGCTTGTGGGTTCGAGCCTCATGTCGGGCTCTGCACTGGTAGCTTGGAGCCTGGAGCCTGCTTCAATTCTGTGTCGCCCTCTCTCTCTGCCCCTCTGCCATTTACACTGTGTTTATCTGTCTCTTCGTCTCTTTGTCTCTCTCTCAAAATAAATACATGCAATAAAAAATATATAAAATAAAGGCAGTGACATCTCCTCCGAGGATTTAAGGAACTGAAGTAAGAGGGGGCAGGGAATGAACTTTTAAGGCTTTGTATGTGAAAGTAAAGGGAGATTCAGGTTGAGTCCTGGGCAAAGCATTTGTAGTTGTCCTTGTGGCCATAAACGTAGAAATTAAGGAATAGCGCAATGAACATATATTTCCAGTAAAGGTACCCCATTACTCTATGTTTCGAAAAGAAAATCTTTTCTAACTTCTTCTTTAACAAAATACCTAGATTTGAAAACACTCCCTCAAACCACACTCTAATGCCCTCATATTCAATAGTATGAAGACACCAGAAGGGTTAAACATGCTGTGGGTTCTGAAGAGAACTGTGTTAGAAACCCAGGCCCTACACTTAAAACTGTACCACTAGGGAGGCACCTGGATGTGTCAGTCCCTTGAGTGTCAGACTCGATTTTGGCTCAGGTCATGATCCCAGGGTTGTGGAACTGAGCCCCACGTCAGGCTCTGCACTGAGCATGGAAACTGCTTAAGATTTTCTCTCTCTCCCTTTGCCCCTCTCCTCCACTCACATGCATGCTCTCTCTCTCACAAAAACAAAACAAAACAAAACAAAAAACAAACAAAAAACCCAAAACTGTATCACTTAACCTAAATAAACATTAAATTCTTTCTCTGTGTAATAAGATTGTCATGTAGATTTAATAAGCTAACTATTGTGAAGCACTGACACAGTTATTGGAATATAATGAGTGCTTAATAAATGGTAGTTGTTATTATTGAGAGACAGACAGTGTAGATTCACATTGTGGTCCTTTGCTCTTTGGCAAACCCAAAATTCAACTTTCTAATTTTTATAAATAAACAGGATAATGATACCACGTTACATGATACTCTGGGAATTGAAATGGACCATGTGTGTAAAACTCTATAAAGGATTATCAACATGTTAGTATTATCTAATTAATTACCTGTTGTCTTCCTTTATTGTCTCAGAAGAGAAAACTTAAGTGATACATAGAATTTATTCAGCTAACATTTTGGCACCTATTATTTTCCAGCCACTATTTTAAGAAATACATTCTTTATTTAAAAGAGAGTGAGAGAGAGAAAATTGAAACAAATATATTTCGCTCAAGTAAATGCAAGCGTAAGAAATAGCATGATCTTTGCAAAAAGATAAACACGTTACTTTCATTTGGATTTTTAATAATAAATTTGAATGAGGGGCACTATTTTAAAACACTGAATTACAAAACAAATTCATAAAGTTCTGGTATAATAAAAATAAGCTTGAATGTAAACTTGAGAGAACTCTAACATACCAAATCTAAGTGTGTGTGTTGGTTATAACAGCATGAAGAAATCATAAAATATTTTAAAACTCAGTTAGTATTAATTGGGAAGATGGATTTTATGAATATCAGTTTTCTGTATTCCAAATCTACTCTGCATTTATCTACATTTTAATGTGCAAAACTTAGCTTTTGTTTTCTTTCTTTTATTTTATATTTATTTATATATTCTTGACACGATCTCTGATTTCTGAATGTGTAAATAGAATGGAAATTAAGCATTTCATTTACATCTACAAGAGACCACTTTTACAATTCTGAGTTGTAGGCCTGATGTCCAAAGTTCAAGTAAACCCGGAGTCGGATAAGGGCTCTTGAATAATGATTAGTATGAAGTTCTTGACATCAATGGATGAGACCAAAAGTAAAAATTAGAACTCAGTCAGTCACATTTACAGAAGTACTTCCCTGAATAATAACTTCCCTGCTTAAAATGCCACGTGGCTGTCACAGTGATGAGAGGGAGTTGAATTAGAAGGGGGTTTTCCAATGGAAACAAACCCGTAGCTTGCTTATATAATCTTAATGGTCATCATGAGAGCAGTAATTTTTGCCAAGATAATCCAAGCTAAGTGAACTACTATCTTCTTTGACTCCCTCCAAGAGTTTGGGAACCATAGCTATTGTAATAGGATACAGTGGAGGAAAGAGGGGATCTGAGTGTCAGGAATTGGCCACATTCTGGTGTGTAAAAAGATACTACTTACAATATGATCGTAAAAGGTGAATAAAATAATGAGTGCTTCATGAGGTAGGCCTAGAGAAGAGCACAGATTTAGAAGCCATTTCTGAAGGACAATCATCAAGACACTTCCTCACACAAAACATATGGAAACTGGATTAATTTCTCAAGTCCCCTAAAGTACTAACATTCTGAGTCAGGGGGTGGGTGATACCTGCAAATTAGTGGATACCAGTATGATATTCTTTTGGAACTAGTTTTTTACTAGACAGCATTAGTAAAGGGACCTAGGAAATCATTAAATTCAAAGTCATGATATAGAACCCCAGTTAATTAATCCAGAGTAGATAGATGTTTATATTGTCCTTATCCTTTAGGCCCCTAATCTGGTAGCCTAAGGGCAACCATAACATCTCAGGTTAGCTTCCAGACATTCTGGGCCTCTAGCACCATCTGAATTCCTGTAGATCAGTGGATATTTATTCACTCCAGTGAGAACAACAGTAAATAACTGACCATTTTTCTTCCGCCTTAAGGGTTGCCAGTGTTGGGAATACTTTCCCAGTGTTGGGACCAGGAAGGCGTCTTGAAACTAAGGTACTAAGTATGATTAAACAGCTAAGGAATATTCATGAAACAAATCATTGTGTAAAAGGACTCAAGCAAACTACCATGTAACTTAAACTTGTTCGAAAATGACTGTTTTAGTGTTTGGATTTTTCCCCCCATTGTTTTGTATATGCCTAGGTGATAGGCTAGTATAAATTTGATTGCTTCTTGGATTTTTCAAACTCATATTACTTTTTTTTTTAATGTATAGTCTTTAGTATCTTAAAACCCTGAAGAACAGAGTTATGCTAGCATCCTCACTACAAAAAAGCAAGCAGTGGCTGACTTTTAGAAAAATACTGGGATTAAGAACAATTTAAGTCTTTGGGGAATTCAGAATGTTCATGGAGGTGTCCAGGTCTTAGAGAAGATAAATAGATTTCCCAAGAAGAGAGTGAGATACAAGTCAATAAAACAGAGCTAGAAATGGAATACTAAGGTGAACCCTAGATGTAAGAAGATAACAAAGGCATACTTGCCTTAATACAGGTATCCTAGAACACTTCACCTAAGGTTCTTAAGTTTTCTTTAACAAAAGATAGAGTTGACCACAGCATTTTCAGGAAGAACGAGCCTGAAAGTTAGCTCCAGGTAACTGTAAAGATCTAGTATATGCAGAGACCTGGGAAACAGGAAAATTAATATAAAACTAGTGAAAAAGAATGCCCTAAAAAACACTATCCAAAGAAATTTCACATGTATCTGGAATCACACAGGTTTATAGTAGAAGCATTCTAGTGGCTGGAGATTCTCTTTAGTAATAAGTCAAATTATATATTTAATTATATTTGCAACAGATTATATGTGAAATCATAATTATAAATATTTTTTAAAAACTTTATGGGACAACCTACTTTTGAAACTAGGAGAGTTTTATTGATAATGCTAGAAGTTACCAGGAAATTCAGTAGTTTCTGTTTTACTCAGTATGGAAGCACAAACCATAGTAAACAAAAGAACAGGAAGAGAGACGTGTGTATTCATTAAGTGGGCAGACTTTTCCTCAATTATTAACACAATCAAAAGGGAAACAGAAAATTCTGAAGACTAAAGAATGGTGGGGAAAGTAAGAGCCTGAATATCACATCACGCCGTGTGGAGCTAAATAAAGAAAATTAATTATGTATGGTGCTATTCTCTCCATCTCTGAGAACCCCTTCTCATTTTTAGACCCACCTTTACTAGTTCGTTACTGCTCTTGGATTAAAATGGAGTACTGTTCTCCCACGCCTAACCCCAAGCTGTATAAATTCTCTTGTTTTGCCTCACTCCTCAAACCTATATTGTTTAGTTTTTTTGTTTCTCTTTTTGTTTTGGTGTTGAAACCTGGGTTGTTTAGTTTGTTCTCTTTTTTCTTTTTCTTTCTTTCTTTTTTTTGAAGTGCAAAGTCTGTCTCCGGTCCTTTTCTAAGATGTCTTCAGCTCATCAAACTTTTACCTCTCCTACGTGTCATGTTCTCAGCATCCTGCTTTCTGATACGTGGTTAACTTAATTGATATTTAATTCCTCAGAAATGATAGTTTTAAACAGAGGAAAGATCTACATCTTTGTAAAGTTTTATATGGGTTTTAATTCTTAGCAATCTGACAGTGCCAGATTCATTACGTATAAATTCATAACCAAGTCTGGGCATTTATATCTATTTCTATATGAATTTCCATTAAAACATAAGTTGATGAATAAAAATGGCCTAATACTGCAAATAAAAAGGAAGAAGGATTGGAATCAATGAGCTTATTGTAAAAGTTTATATGGAGAGACAAAAGATCCAGAATAGCCAATACATTATTGAAGGAGAAGAACAAAGTTGGAGGACTGACACGACCTGATTTCCAGACTTATTATACAGCTACAATAACCAAGACAGTGTGGCATTGGCAAAATAATTGGAAATAGGCTGATGGAACAAAATACAGAATTCAGAAATGGACCCAAATATATCGAGACACAAATATAAATATAGTTCACATATGTATACACATAAATAAATACAGTCAACTAATCTTGAACAAAGGAGCAAAGGCAATACAATGGAGAAAAAATAGTCTCTTCAACATCCACATGCAAAAAAATATATCTAGAATCACACAGTCTATATCCTTCACAAAAACTAACTCAAAATGCATCATGCACCTAAATGTAAAGTGCAAACAATATAAAACTCTTAGAAGATAATATAAGAGAATATGTAGATGATCTTGGATTTGGTGATATTTTTAAGATACAACACCAAAGACATGTTCTAGAAAAGGAATAATTGATAAGTTAGACTTTATTAAAATTTAAACTTATGCTCTGTAAAAGACACTATCAAGATTATGAGAAGACAAGCCACAGACTGGAAGAAGGTAATTGCAAGACATATGTGATAAAGGACTGTTATCTGAAATATATAGAGAACTCTTAAATGTTAAATGTCAAAAATAAGAAACAAACAAATCAATTAAGAAATGAGCAAAAGATCTGAACAGACACCTCACCAAAGAAGATAAACACCTGGCAAATACGCATGTGAAAAGATGCTCAACATCATATGACAAAAATCCCAAACACTGGCAACCCCAAATGCTGGCAGGGATGTGGAGCAACAGGGACTCCCATTTATGGCTGGTGGAAATGCAAAATAACACAACCACTTTCGAAGACAGTTGTGGTGGTTTCTTACAAAACTAAACACAGCCTTACTGTACAATCCAGCAGTTGTGCTCCTTGGTATTTAACCAAATGAGTTGAAAACTTATATACGTACAAAAAAACTTGTACATGGATGTTTATAGCAGCTTTATTTAAAGTTGCTGAAACTTGATACTTGATAACTGTAGGTGAGTGGATAAATAAACTTCTACATCTAGACAATGGAATATTATTCAATGCTAAAAAAATGAGTTCTCAAGCCATGAAAAAACATGGAGTAAATTTAAATGTATATTTCTTTTTTTGTTGTTGTTTTTCAATATATGAAATTTATTGTCAAATTGGTTTCCATACAACACCCAGTGCTCATCCCAAAAGGTGCCCTCCTCAATACCCATCCCCTACCCTCCCCTCCCTCCCACCCCCCATTAACCCTCAGTTTGTTCTCAGTTTTTAGGAGTCTCTTATGCTTTGGCTCTCTCCCACTCTAACCTCTTTTTTTTTTCCTTCCCCTCCCCCATGGGTTTCTGTTAAGTTTCTCAGGATCCACATAAGAGTGAAACCATATGGTATCTGTCTTTCTCTGTATGGCTTATTTCACTTAGCATCACACTCTCCAGTTCCATCCACGTTGCTACAAAGGGCCATATTTCATTCTTTCTCATTGCCATGTAGTACTCCATTGTGTATATAAACCACAATTTCTTTATCCATTCATCAGTTGATGGACATTTAGGCTCTTTCCATAATTTGGCTATTGTTGAGAGTGCTGCTATAAACACTGGGATACAAGAGTCCCTATGCATCAGTACTCCTGTATCCCTTGGGTAAATTCCTAGCAGTGCTATTGCTGGGTAATAGGGTAGGTCTATTTTTAATTTTCTGAGGAACCTCCACACTGTTTTCCAGAGTGGCTGCACCAATTTGCATTCCCACCAACAGTGCAAGAGGGTTCCCATTTCTCCATATCCTCTCCAGCATCTATAGTCTCCTGATTTGTTCATTTTGGCCACTCTGACTGGTGCGAGGTGATACCTGAGTGTGGTTTTGATTTGTATTTCCCTGATGAGGAGCGATGTTGAGCATCTTTTCATGTGCCAGTTGGCCATCCGGATGTCTTCTTTAGAGAAGTGTCTATTCATGTTTTCTGCCCATTTCTTCACTGGGTTATTTGTTTTTCGGGTGTGGAGTTTGGAGAGCTCTTTATAGATTTTGGATACTAGCCCTTTGTGCGATATGTCATTTGCAAATATCTTTTCCCATTCCGTTGGTTGCCTTTTAGTTTTGTTGGTTGTTTCCTTTGCTGTGCAGAAGCTTTTTATCTTCCTAAGGTCCCAGTAATTCACTTTTGCTTTTAATTCCCTTGCCTTTGGGGATGTGTCGAATAAGAGATTGCTACGGCTGAGGTCAGAGAGGTCTTTTCCTGCTTTCTCCTCTAGGGTTTTGATGGTTTCCTGTCTCACATTCAGGTCCTTTATCCATTTTGAGTTTATTTTTGTGAATGGTGTGAGAAAGTGGTCTAGTTTCAACCTTCTGCATGTTGCTGTCCAGTTCTCCCAGCACCATTTGTTAGAGACTGTCTTTTTTCCATTGGATGTTCTTTCCTGCTTTGTCAAAGATGAGTTGGCCATACGTTTGTGGGTCTAGTTCTGGGGTTTCTATTCTATTCCATTGGTCTATGTGTCTGTTTTGGTGCCAATACCATGCTGTCTTGATGATGACAGCTTTGTAGTAGAGGCTAAAGTCTGGGATTGTGATGCCTCCTGCTTTGGTCTTCTTCTTCAAAATTCCTTTGGCTATTCGGGGCCTTTTGTGGTTCCATATGAATTTTAGGATTGCTTGTTCTAGTTTCGAGAAGAATGCTGGTGCAATTTTGATTGGGATTGCAGTGAGTGTGTAGATAGCTTTGGGTAGTATTGACATTTTGACAATATTTATTCTTCCAATCCATGAGCAGGGAATGTCTTTCCGTTTCTTTATATCTTCTTCAATTACCTTCATAAGCTTTCTATAGTTTTCAGCATACAGATCTTTTACATCTTTGGTTAGATTTATTCCTAGGTATTTTATGCTTCTTGGGGCAATTGTGAATGGGATCAGTTTCTTTATTTGTCTTTCTGTTGCTTCATTGTTAGTGTATAAGAATGCAACTGATTTCTGTACATTGATTTTGTATCCAGCAACTTTGCTGAATTCATGTATCAGTTCTAACAGACTTTTGGTGGAGTCTATCGGATTTTCCATGTATAATATCATGTCATCTGCAAAAAGCGAAAGCTTGACTTTATCTTTGCCAATTTGGATGCCTTTGATTTCCTTTTGTTGTCTGATTGCTGATGCTAGAACTTCCAACACTATGTTAAACAACAGCGGTGAGAGTGGGCATCCCTGTCGTGTTCCTGATCTCAGGGAAAAAGCTCTCAGTTTTTCCCCGTTGAGGATGATGTTAGCTGTGGGCTTTTCAGAAATGGCTTTTATGATCTTTAAGTATGTTCCTTCTATCCCGACTTTCTCAAGGGTTTTTATTAAGACAGTGTGCTGGATTTTGTCAAAGGCCTTTTCTGCATCGATTGACAGGATCATATGGTTCTTCTCTTTTCTTTTATTAATGTGATGTATCACGTTGATTGATTTGTGAATGTTGAACCAGCCCTGCATCCCAGGAATGAATCCCACTTGATCATGGTGAATAATTCTTTTTATATGCTGTTGAATTCGATTTGCTAGTATCTTATTGAGAATTTTTGGATCCATATTCATCAGGGATATTGGCCTGTAGTTCTCTTTTTTTACTGGGTCTCTGTCTGGTTTGGGAATCAAAGTAATACTGGATTCATAGAATGAGTCTGGAAGTTTTCCTTCCCTTTCTAATTCTTGGAATAGCTTGAGAAGGATAGGTGTTATCTCTGCTTTAAACGTCTGGTAGAACTCCCCTGGGAAGACATCTGGTCCTGGACTCTTATTTGTTGGGAGATTTTTGATAACCGATTCAATTTCTTCGCTGGTTATGGATCTGTTCAAGCTTTCTGTTTCCTTCTGATTGAGTTTTGGAAGAGTGTGGGTGTTTAGGAATTTGTCCATTTCTTCCAGGTTGTCCAATTTGTTGGCATATAATTTTTCATAGTATTCCCTGATAATTGTATCTCTGAGGGATTGGTTGTAATAATTCCATTTTCATTCATGATTTTATCTATTTGGGTCATCTCCCTTTTCTTTTTGAGAAGCCTGGCTAGAGGTTTGTCAATTTTGTTTATTTTTTCAAAAAACCAACTCTTGGTTTCGTTGATCTGCTCTACAGTTTTTTTAGATTCTATATTGTTTATTTCTACTCTGATCCTTATTATTTCTCTTCTTCTGCTGGGTTTAGGCTGCCTTTGCTGTTCTGCTTCTAGTTCCTTTAGGTGTGCTGTTAGATTTTGTATTTGGGATTTTTCTTGTTTCTTGAGATAGGCCTCGATTGCAATGTATTTTCTTCTCAGGACTGCCTTCGCTGCGTCCCAAAGCGTTTGTATTGTTGTATTTTCATTTTCGTTTGTTTCCATATATTTTTTAATTTCTTCTCTAATTGCCTGGTTGACCCACTCATTCGTTAGTAGGGTGTTTTTTAACCTCCATGCTTTTGGAGGTGTTCCAGACTTTTTCCTGTGGTTGATTTCAAGCTTCATGGCATTGTGGTCTGAAAGTATGCATGGTATAAATTTAATTCTTGTATACTTATGAAGGGCTGTTTTGTGACCCAGTATATGATCTATCTTGGAGAATGTTCCATGTGCACTCGAGAAGAAAGTATATTCTGTTGCTTTGGGATGCAGAGTTCTAAATATATCTATCAAGTCCATCTGATCCAATGTGGCATTCAGGGCCCTTGTTTCTTTATTGACCATGTGTCTAGATGATCTATCCATTTCTGTAAGTGGAGTGTTAAAGTCCCCTGCAATTACCACATTCTTATCAATAAGGTTGCTTATGTCTGTGAGTAATTGTTTTATATATTTGGGGGCTCCAGTATTCGGCGCACAGACATTTATAATTGTTAGCTCTTCCTGATGGATAGACCCTGTAATTATTATATAATGCCCTTCTTCATCTCTTGTTACAGCTTTTAATTTAAAGTCTAGTTTGTCTGATATAAGTATGGTTACTCCAGCTTTCTTTTGGCTTCCAGTAGCATGATAAATAGTTCTCCATCCCCTCACTCTGAATCTAAAGGTGTCATCAGGTCTAAAATGAGTCTCTTGTAGACAGCAAATAGATGGGTCTTGTTTTTTTATCCATTCTGATACCCTATGTCTTTTGGTTGGCGCATTTAATCCATTTACATTCAGTGTTATTATAGAAAGATACGGATTTAGAGTCATTGTGATGTCTGTATGTTTTATGCTTGTAGCGATGTCTCTGGTACTTTGTCTCACAGGATCCCCCTTAGGATCTCTTGTAGGACTGGTTTAGTGGTGACAAATTCCTTCAGTTTTTGTTTGTTTGGGAAGACCTTTATCTCTCCTTCTATTCTAAATGACAGACTTGCTGGATAAAGGATTCTCGGCTGCATATTTTTTCTGTTCAATACATTGAAGATCTCATGCCAATTCTTTCTGGCCTGCCAAGTTTCAAAAGAGAGATCAGTCACGAGTCTTATAGGTCTCCCTTTATAAGTTAGGGCACGTTTATCCCTAACTGCTTTCAGAATTTTCTCTTTATCCTTGTATTTTGCCAGTTTGACTATGATATGCCGTGCAGAAGATCGATTCAAGTTACGTCTGAAGGGAGTTCTCTGTGCCTCTTGGATTTCAATGCCTTTTTCTTTCCCCAGTTCAGGGAAGTTCTCAGCTATTATTTCTTCAAGTACACCTTCAGCACCTCTCCCTCTCTCTTCCTCCTCTGGGATACCAATTATGCGTATATTATTTCTTTTTAGTGTATCACTTAGTTCTCTAATTTTCCCCTCATACTCCTGGATTTTTTTTATTTCTCTTTTTCTCAGCTTCCTCTTTTTCCATAACTTTATCTTCTAGTTCACCTATTCTCTCCTCTGCCTCTTCAATCCGTGCTGTCGTTTTTCCATTTTGTTTTGCATTTCGTTTAAAGCGTTTTTCACTCCTCGTGACTGTTCCTTAGTCCCTTGATCTCTGTAGCAAGAGATTCTCTGCTGTCCTCTATACTGTTTTCAAGCCCAGCGATTAATTTTATGACTATTATTCTAAATTCACTTTCTGTTATATTATTTAAATCCTCTTTGATCAGTTCATTGGCTGTTGTTATTTCCTGGAGATTCCTTTGAGGGGAATTCTTCCGTTTGGTCATTTTGGATCATCCCTGGAGTGGTCCGGACCTGCAGGGCACTTCCCCTGTGCTGGTGTGTATAACTGGAGTTGGTGGGCGGAGTCACAGTCAGACCTGACATCTGCCCTCAGCCCACCACTGGGGCCACAGTCAGACTGGTGTGTGCCTTCTCTTCCCCTCTCCTAGGGGCAGGATTCACTGTGGGGTGGCGTGACCCGTCTGGGCTACTTGCACACTGCCAGGCTTGTGGTGCCGGGGGTCTGGCGTATTAGCTGGGGTGGGTAGGCAAGGTGCACGGGGGCAGGAGGGGCAGGCTTAGCTCGCTTCTCCTTAGGTGATCCGCTTCCGGAGGGGCTCTGTGGCACTGGGAGGGAGTCAGACCCGCTGCCGGAGGGGTGGCTCCACAGAAGCACAGCGTTGGGTGTTTGCGCGGAGCAAGCAAGTTCCCTGGCAGGAACTGGTTCCCTTTAGGATTTTGGCTGGGGGATGGGCGGGGGAGATGGCGCTGGCAAGCACCTTTGTTCCCCGCCAAACTGAGCTCTGTAGTCTGGGGGCTCAGCAACTCTCCCTCCCTTTGTCCTCCAGCCTTCCCGCTTTCCGAGCAGAGCTGTTAACTTATGACCTCCCAGATGCTAAGTCCTGCTTGCTGTCGGAACACACTCCTTCCGGCCACTCCGCTACTGCAAGCCAGACACGGGGGCTCTGCTTGGCTGGCGGGCTGCCCCTCCGCCCCAGCTCCCTCCCGCCTGTCTGTGGAGCGCGCACTGCCTCGCAGCCCTTCCTACCCTCTTCCGTGGGCCTCTTGTCTGCGCTTGACTCTGAAGACTTCGTTCTGCTAGTTTCTGGTGGTTTTCTGGGTTAGTTAGGCAGGTGTAGGTGGAATCTAAGTGATCAGCAGGATGCGAGGTGAGCCCAGCGTCCTCCTACTCCGCCATCTTCCTAAATGTATATTTCTAAGCAAAAGCCAATGTGAAAGGCTACACACTTTATGATTCCAGCTATATGACATTCTAGAATAGACGAAACTATGGAAAAAGCCTAAAGGTCAGTCATTGGTTGCCAGGGACAGGAAGGAAGGATAAATATGTAGAACACAGTGGATTTTTAGGGCAAGGAAGCTATTCTGTTTGATACTATAGTGGTGGATACATATCATTATATGTTTGTCAAAAATTATAGAATGTTCAACCCCACCTGTGAATCCTAATGTAAGCTATGGACTTTTGTGATAATGATGTAGCAATAGTAGGTTGATGATGGAAAAGCTATGCATATATGGAGTTAAAGGACATATGGAGGGGCGCCTGGGTGGCGCAGTCGGTTAAGCGTCCGACTTCAGCCAGGTCACGATCTCGCGGTCCGTGAGTTCGAGCCCCGCGTCAGGCTCTGGGCTGATGGCTCAGAGCCTGGAGCTTGTTTCCGATTCTGTGTCTCCCTCTCTCTCTGCCCCTCCCCCGTTCATGCTCTGTTTCTCTCTGTCCCAAAAATAAATAAACGTTGAAAAAAAAATTAAAAAAAAAAAGGACATATGGAAATTGTACTTTGTATTCAATTTTGTTGTGAACCTAAAACTGCTCTAACAATAAAGTCTATTTTTTAAAAAAATAGGTAGACAAACATAAGAAAAAGGGAAAAGACAACAGCAGATATATGAGACACTTAGAAGTTACTGCAGTCAAAATAAAATGATAAATAAGTAAAAACTATGGAGAAGGCAAGAAAGAGCTGAATCTGAATGTTTCAGTGGGAGAAGCCAATAATAATGAAGCCAGTTTCATCACAGAACATCGAAAATGTTGAGCAATTACAGATACACAGTATCTTAAGATTTGGAAATGATCTTGGAAACAAAAATCCTGGTTGAAAGATTTTATAAGTAGAAGTCAGATTTTTAATTATCAACCATGCACAAAGAAAAGAAAAAAAAAAGCACCTAAAACTATGGACCAATATTCCTCATGAATATAGATGTAAAATCCTTAAAAAATATTAGCAAACAGAACTTAGCAATATGTAGAAAAGATTATACTCTATGGCCAAGTGGAATTTGTCTCAGGAATATAAGGCTGTTCAATATTTGAAAATCAATGAATATAATTCACTGTATTAACAGGCTAAAGGAGAAAAGTCACACGATCATATCAGTTGATGGAGGAAAATCATTTGGTAAATTCAACACACATTAATAACAATAAGAAAAATAAGATGAGGGGCACTTCTTCAACTTGATAATGAGCAGGTGCAAAATACTCTATAACTAACATTACACTTATTAGTGAAAGACTGAATGCTTTTCTTCCTAAGATCAGAAACAAAGCAAAGATGTCCACTCTTACCACTCTTATTCAAAATATTGCTGGAAGTTTGAGCCAGTGCAATAAAACAAGAATAGGAAATAGAAAGCATACAGACAAAAAAGGAAGAAATGAAATTACCACTATTTGCATATGGCATAGCTGTCTAAGTAGAAATTCTCAAGGAATCTACCAAAATAACTCCTAGAACTAATAAGTTCAGGTCACAGGAATCAAAAGAAACATTAAAAAGTCAATTGTATGTCTAAATACTGACAGTGAACACCAAAATTAAAATCACTCACCATTTGCAATCACTCAGAAAAATGAAATACTTGAGTATACATCTAACAAAGATATACAGAAATTGTATGTTACAAAGTATACCATGCTAGTGAAAAAAATCAAAGATCTAAACAAATGAAGAGATATATCATATCCATTGATTGGAAAACACAGCATAATAAGGATGTCAATTCTTCTCAAGCTGATATGTAGACATATAACAAAACTCATATCAAATTTCCACCAAGATTTTTATAAATATACAAAAAATTTTTCTAAAATCTTTCCACTAAAAAGGAGAATTACAAATTTCCCTGATGAAAATGGATGCAAAAATTCTTGACAATATAGTGTCAAATTGAATCCATCAATATATGAAAAGAATTATTCACCACAATCAAGTGGAATGTATTTCTGGGCTTCAGAGCTGGTTCAATATCCACAAATCAATCAACGTGATACATCACATTAATAAAAGAAAGGATAAGAACCCTATGATCCTCTCAATAGATGCAGAAAAAGCATTTGACAAAATAAAGCATCCTTTCTTGATAAAAACCCTCAAGAATGTAGGGATAGATGGAACATACCTCAACATCAGAAAGGCCGTATATGTAAAACCTATAGCTAATATCATCCCCAATGGGGAAAAATTGAGAGCTTTCCCCCTAAGGTCAGGAACACGACAGGATGTCCCCTCTCACCACGGTTGTTTGACATAGTACTGGAAGTCCTGGCCCCAGAAATCAGACAACAAAAAGAAATAAGAGGCATCCAAATCAGGAAGAAGTCAATCTTTCACTCTTCACAGATAACATGATACTATGTGGAAAACCCAAAGACTCCACCAAAAAACTTCTAGAACTGATACATGAATTCAGCAAAGTCACAGGATATAATAATCAGTGTACAGAAATCAAATGCATTTCTATATACCAATAATGAAGCAGCAGAAAGAGAAATCAAGGAATTGATCCCATTTACTATTACACCAAAGCCACAAAACACCTAGGAATAAACCTAACCAAGGAGGTAAAAGATCTATACACTGAAAACTATTGAAAGCTTATGAATGAAATTGATGACACAAAGAAATGGAAAAGCATTCCATGCTCATGGATTGGAAGAACAAATATTGTTAAAATGTCTATAGTAACCAAAGCAATCTACACATTCGATGTAATCCCTATCATAATAAAACCAGCATTCTTCACAGAGCTAGAACAAACAATTCTACAATTTGTATAGAACCAGAAAAGACCCCAAATGGCCAAAGCCATGTTTAGAAAGAAAACCAAGCTGGAGTCATTACAATTCCAGACTTCAAACTGTATTACAACGCTGTAATCATCAAGACAGTATGGTACTGGCATAAAAGCAGACACATCGATCAATGGAACAAAAGAAAGAACCCAGAAATGGACTGGCAAATGTATGCCCAACTAATCTTTGACACAGAAAAACCTCCACTGCATTTGATTAGTTGCTTTAACACTGTCCCCATTGTATATGGTCTTAATGTTTTTTGCTTTCTAATAATCAGTAATGCCTCTTCAGAATTTTCTGAGAGTTTCAAGTGTCTTGTCATTTACTAGATCTTTTAATTACCAAATACATTTTACAGTCACTTTACCAAGGAGCAGAAGAAAAACCCCAAACTTCCGGGAATTCTATCAGAATTGTACTGAATATTCATGTGTTCACATATCTTTAAATTTTTCACTTAAAGTACTTTGGTAGATTTATGGAATTGAGTGTTACAGTGACGATCCACATGAAGTCCCTCCATGTTTGTCAAGCATTTTGAAATTTTCTCCTCAGTAATTTCCTGTTCTATGTAAGATTTATTACTAGGTACATCATGTTTTTATTGTATTGTAAAAATCATTTATCTTATTGCGTTTTTAAAATTTTTGTTGCTGGCATTTTGAAATGCAAATGGATTTTGTACATTGATTTTGTATCCAGAAAATGTTAAACTCTCCAATTTGTTCTAATAATATACATACATACATACATTGATTGATTCCATGTGGTTTTTTAGGTAGACAATCATATAACCCACAAATATCACAGTTTATTTCATACTTTCTAATTTATTATCTTATTTATGTGTTTAAAGATATATATATTTATATACCTTTCACTCATTAGTGATTTGGCTACTTCACTAATGTTGAATTGAAATGATAACAGGTACATTTCTTGGTCCTAATATTAGAACATTCGTTTCAACATTACCATATAATTTTTCTGTAAAATTTTATAGCTTTATCAGATTAAGGAAGTTCTCTTAAATTGCAAAGCGTTCTTCTCTATTCTATTCTTTTTAGTCAGGAACTGATATTGAATTTTATCATATGGTCCTTGTGCATATATAGAAATGATCATAATACTATTCTACTTTAATGTTTAATATGATAAATATATTGGACTTCTTATGCTAATACAACATGGGCTACTTGAACAAACTAAGCATAAGTCATGCTATATTATAATTTTCTACATTGTCTTCTTGAGCTCCTTAATATTTTTTTAAAGGTACTTGCGCCTATACCTATGAGTAAAATTGCCCTATAATTTTCCATTACTACACTGTGGTTTGTTTGTTTGTTTGTTTGTTTGTTGAATTTTGGTGTCAAGAATATGCTGGCTTCATAAAATAAACTGAGAAATATCCCTTTTCCCCCCAATATTCTGAAATATAAGTGCAAGGTAGGAATTATGTGTTAAAGTGTTTCATAGAACTCATCATCAATACTGTGTGAGCATAGAGTTGTATCAGTAAGTCCTTTTAAACTGTTGATCACTGTTTATACTGGATTATATTTAGACTATTCAGACTCCATACAGAGCCTCTGTAACTTCTCAGGTTAGTTTTGAAGAGTTATATGTTTTAAAATGTGTTTATTTCATAAATATTTTAAAATTGATTCACATAAATTTATTCCATAATATGTGATATTATCTACAGCATCTATAGTTATAACCTCCCTTTCATGCTGTTGTTCATGTGTTGTTGTTTTTTTAAATCTCCTCTTGTCAGAGGTTTTTGTTGTTGTTGTTGTTGTTACTGTACTGTTTTTAAAGAACCAGCTAGGGGCACCTGGGTGGCTCAGGTGGTTAAGCGTCCAACTTGAGCTCAGGTCATGATCTCACAGCTCATGAGTTCGAGCCCCGCATCGGGCTCTGTGCTGACAGCTGGAGCCTGCTTTGGATTCTGTGTATCCCTGTCTCTCTGTTCCTCCCCCACTCCTGTCTCTCTCTCTCTCTCAAAATTTAACATTAAAAAAAATTTAAAGAACCAGCTTATGGTTTCATTGTTCTCCCCCCAAATGCATTTTAAATAAATTCAATAAATCTTAAATTATTTTAATTTTTGCTGCATTTCATTTTTAAGATAGATATTATTTGCTAGTCATCTTGGAATTTGAAGGATGGATATTTAGCCCAATAAAATTTAGCTTTTTGCTTTTTTCTCATATATACATGTAGGCTGTGAATTCACATGAAATATTGCTACAGCTGCATCCTATAAGCTTGTAAATGTACTAGCTTTATAACTACTCAGCTCTAAATATATTTTAATTCCTATGAATTATTTATAAGTGGTTTTTATTTTAATTTCCAAATGTAGTTTAAAAGTTGTAAGTATTATCGAATTGGATTGCTTAGAAACATAATTCAAATAAAGAGGAACTTTATCTAAAACTAAATTTTATCACTAGACTGATAATCACTAGCAAGAGGAAAGTCAAGGGTATATGTGAGATGGGTAAAATATTTCCTTATCTTTATCATATAGAGAAACTTAGAAATTACATATTCCACAAAGTAAAATTAAAATAAATTTAAGGGCAGTTTTGTTGATTCAATAATTGAACTTCTACATTTGCATGTACACTTAAGTTTTAAACAGTGAATATTCTAAAATCCGCAATAAAAATCTCTCTGACATAAACTGAAACATTGATTTCAGTGCAATAAAGTGCTTGACTATTATAAAGCCAATAGTCCCGCAGGATTAGAAAAGTGAATTTGCAGAATAGTGAACCAGCTGCATTTAGGGACAGAACCTTTAATGAAATCATCTGGGAGTAGTTAAAGGTATTATCTGTATGTGAAAGTTGACACTCCATTACAGCGAATTAATTATTAATTAATTTACTAGAGTCAAGTTTTTGAGATAGCTAAAATCTTAACATTTTCATGGAGTGGTTATATAACAGTTCACTTTTATAGAGTTTTAAATCACAACGATACATGATCATGTTAATGAAGCATGCATGTAATAATTGTTTTAAGATTAAACAAATGAAAGCCTTCACATTGTAAGACAATTCTAAGAATTAGATAAAAGATTACAAATAAGGATGCCTCCTTCTCACTCAATGATTTACTCCTGTTTTCTTTTTAACTTCTACTGTGTTTGACTTAGCCAAAAGTAATTTTTTTAAATATATCAAACATTTTTTTTAATATCTTAATTCCAAATGACCTGTCCTGTCTGTCAAGTATGGTGAATTGGGCATCACTTCAGTTTATTTCTGCAGGTTTCATTTAGTAAATATTTTTAAGTCCTCTAATAATCCCAGAAATCTTCAGAAACACAAAATTTAATTTGATTTTTGTTGAAAGGACAATGGTTATTTTTAGTGCCTTAAAATAAACACTCAGAAATGAACTCAAAATCAACTAAAGACTTCAGTGTAAGATCTGAAACCATGAAACTCTTAGAAGAAAACGTAGGAACAAAGCTCCTTAATGTGGGTCTTGGTAATAATTTTTTGGATATGATTCTTTAAACATGATCAGTACAACAAAAAATAAACAAGTGGGACTATCAAACTAAAAAGCTTCTGAACAGCAAAAGAAACCATCAAAAAAGTGAAAAGACAACCTAGGAAATGGGAAAAAATATTTGCAAACAATTTTTGTGATAAAGGCTTAATATCCAAGATGTATAAAGAACCCATACAACTCAGTAGTGTACAAATAACCTAATTCAAAATGAGCAAAGTACCTGAGTAGACATTTCTACAAAGAAGATATACAAAAGGCCAAAAGGTGCATGAAAAGATGCTCAATATCACTAAAGATGCTCAACATCACTAGTCATTAGGGAAATGCAAATTAAAACCATAAGGAGATATCATCTTACACCTGTTAGAATGCCCATCATCGAAAAGATAAGAAATAATAAATAATAAATGCTGGCATGAATGTGGAGAAAAAGGAACCCATGTGCACTGTTGGTGGGATTGTAAATTGGTATAGCGACTACGGAAAAGAGTATGGAGCTCCTCAAAAACTTAAAAATAGAACTAACATATGCCAACAATTCCAATTTGGGGAATATATCCAAAGGAAATGAAAATACTAACTTAAAAAGATGTATTCACTCTCCATGATTGATCATAGGATCATTATTTACAATAGCCAAGACATGGAAACAGCCGAAGTGTCCATCAACAGATGAATGGATAAAGAAGTTGTGGTGTATACACACAGTGGAATATTGTTCAGCCATAAAAAATGAGGAAATCCTGCCATTTGTGACAATATGGTTGAAGCTTGAAGGCATAACGCCTAATGAAATAAATCAGAGACAGACAAATATTGTATGGTTTCACTTATGTGTAGAATCTAAAAACAAAACAAAACTCAGAATAAGAGATCAGACTTGTGATTACCAGAGGCAGAGAGTAGTGGAGAAGGAACTGGAAGAAGGTGGTCAAAGGTACAATTTATAGTTATAAGACAATAAGTACTAGGGATGAAATGTACAACATGATGATCATAGCTAATATGCTGTATGATATATAGGGAAGTTAAGAGAGTTAATCCTAAAAGTTCTCATCACACAAGGAGAAAATTATTTTTTTTTCTTTTTATTGTATCTATATGAGAAAATGGATGTTAGCCAAACCTAGTGTGGTAATCATTTCACAATAGAGGTAAATGAAACTGTCACAGTGGATCCCCTGAACTTATAACAGTGATGTATGTCAATTATTTCTCAGTAGAACTGGGGGGAAAATATTTGTTAAGACGCAATACACAATGGCAGTGTTAAGAGTTCCTGTTCTGAGTTTCACTGTGGCCTTTAGGGTAAAGGTCATATCTGAGCACCCAAGGACCTCTATGGCAGGACTGTTGACAACCTCTGTAACTTCATTTTCATCCTTTTCCCCACATGGTCCCTTTGCTCCCTTATTATAAAATACTCTGAACTCATAAACCGATGTTTAATGGCACTACACGTTTCCTCCTTCTGCTCTCTTCTCTCGGCTTGCTCTTTCCCACTTTCTCTTTTATCCCAATAATACTGTGCGATACAGTTGAAAAATATCTGTCGCTCATCAGGATGTAAATTTCACGAAGGCAAAAACCATGCGTTGTTCAACTCTGTCTTGACCAGAGAAAGACTGACGCCTCACAGCTGCTCAAAAGTGTTTGTGAAATGCCCAAATGAAAGAGATGGCTTGAGGTGACTAGTATGGCTCCCTTCCAGCCTGTTTGTTTCCGCTGCCATCTCTGATAAGAAAGTCAGGATAAGAGTGGGAGGTAGAAGCCCGTTGTGTCAGTTAATATTAATGGGTATCTGAATATAACAGTCTTCTTGACACTTAAAGCAAATTGTGTATATAAAATGGATCTGAAGCATTATTGTTTCCTGGCCACCTTACTTCTGAAATTCATGTGCACAGGGGCATGTGTTGTATTTTGAAAATCAATAACTTATAGTTGTACTTGTTGAGATTTAAATACCACAGATGCAGTCAATATCCTACTGAAGGCATCTCTTCGTATGTTGTACAGACATGCAATGAGTCTCAGCTCTTCTGTTCTGGTATGCTTTTCTATGATGCAATCGAATATGAGGAGTTAATAATGAAACCCTCCAATAGCACTGATTAAATGAATCTTATTTGACATTTATGAAATCAAGGGAATATGTTGACAAATGCATCCAGATTGGGAAACATCATAAAAGTTAATAGAAATGACTTATAATGTAAATACCATTTATATACAGTCTCTGACTCCTGAGCAGGTGAGCTCTTGTTAACAAGGTTAAAACACACAGACAATGCAAACCACTGAATGTTTACTTGTACAGATATTTCTTGGAAACCCTTGCAGAACAACACTATGTGCTTGCTGACTCAAAAAGATGAATAATTATCCTGAAAAATTTAAACGCAGAGGGGAATTAACAGGATTGGTGGCAGTTGAGGGTTTAGGATGAGGTTGATACAGCTAGCAGTCGATGGGGCAGAAGGTGGTTTGGGGGAATAGACAGCATTTCATTAACTATGAGCTGCCTTCAAAGAACTAGATGGAATCATGAAGAACATTTCAGTAGTCAGCAACATCATCACAAAAGGTAATTACAGGTGCAGGAAGAGAGTTCTAAGCACAGGATCCATTTTAATAGGAGATAGGATTTGTGGGCTACCACAGAATAGCAAGGATAGAGCATGCTTGGTCACATGACCACACGTGGTGTCTGGAAAGGGATTGTGAAAGAGCACACTCATTTTACCCATATACCTTTGCCATTCAGTACATCCCTCCCTAATGTCTCCCTAGTATGGCTTCTGACTGAAGGAGATCCTTCAGCTTTTAGGCTTTTAGGGGAGCCAACCACTTGTAAAAGTAACACACAGAAGCTGCCATTATTCCAGCACTGAAATAGCCTCTTGGTTTGGGATTATTTTACCCATCAGAAGAGGCAGGGAAGAATATTGGTTAAGGCTTTGGGATTAGCCAAACTTGGGTTAAAATAATGGACATGTTAGCTTAGCTATGTAACATGGAAATGGTTATTTAAATCTGCTACTCCTCAGTTTCCTTCACTGTGAACTTGACATAATATCAACCATCTCCTCGTCTTGTCAAGAAATACATGATGTACTGTACGTAGGTGCTTAATATAGCACTCTACCTACAAAACAAACCACTGTACTACAGATCATCTCTTTGCAACTCCATTCTGTCAATAGCTGATTAAAGATGGACAGCTGACTTAAGGGAAGCCAGTACATAAGGTAGAACAAACCATTCTTTTTCTCCAATAATTTGATTAAAGAGACATCCGCCCTGTTGTCAGTCTCTGCTGGGAGATGCGATTGAAGTTCTGTGATTGTAATGGAGCAGCAAGGGTTGTAGTCGAGTGGTCATGCCAACCATGGAGTAAGCTCTGAAAAAAAAGAATAGTCTTGAAAGAAGGAATGGGGAGACAAATTCAGCAAAAGCATAAAGAGAAGTGGACGTGAGAGTGATGTCATTAATACCTAAGATACTTACAAGTTCCCCCAGCTTCTCACTTTGTAGTTCCAACCCCCTATAAAGCTTGGATATATTATATTTTTGCTCTGGGATGACTGTCAAAGAGTTTATGTTTACGAGTGTGAGCCATGTGAACTGTAGCCTCTTCTGTAATGTGAGAACAATTTGAATTGATACAGTTTGAATAGATAGAATTGCCATAGTATCTATTACTCTTCAGGATGGGAGGGATAATAACTATCTCTTTTGGCCTGAACTAGTTTAGATGTTCAAATGAGTCTTTTCCTTGTCTCCTAAATACCTCAATTAGAAGAGAAATAAAACCAGATAATGTAGAGTGACCTTTCTGCAGTTCCAGAACTGGCCAGTGCCAAAGATGGGCATTCTCTGATTCCTAGCGCAGAGTTCTTTAAACCCCGTCATCCTTTTTCCTTGATTTTTAAAAATCTATTTGTTGGGGCACCTGGTAGCCTGTCTGTTAAACATCAGATTCTTGATTTCAGCTCAGGTTATGCTCTCACGGCTTGTGAGTCCGAACCCCACATTGGGCTCTATGCTGACAGCTCAGAGCCTGCTTGGGATTCTCTCTTCCCCCTCTCTGCCCCTCCTCTCCTGCTCACACACACTCTCTCTCACACACACACAAAAATAAAATAAATAAACATTAAAAAAAAATCTACTATTTGTTTAGCACCTCCTAAGTTTCTCTGTCTTTATATTATCTTGTGATGGCCCAACATCAATTTCATATTAATTGATATTTCAATGTTTTAACGGAGTAAAGGAACTCTGAGAAGTTAAGTAGCTTAGGTCTCAAAAACATGAACTCTGTTTCCTCTGCCTTTGAAAGTTCTTTACCTCTATAATTCTACTTCCTTCAGCCATCTCATCAGAAGTGGATGAAGAGAATGATTGTTATATCTCTGTTTAAAGAGTTGGGAGAAAGAAAAATCCCTCTAAATTTTTTCACTTTTTTTGCTTTCTCCGTCTTGACAGCCTATTGTCATCTGAAGGAATACAAACCAAATATTTCTAAAGAGAATATGCATTCACTAGATTGTTAATTATTTGTTTTTAATTTTTTATATTTATTTATTTTGAGGGGGGGGTAGGCACAGAAAAAGAGGGAGTGAGAGAATCCCAAGCAGGCTGTGTGTTGATAGCACAGAGCCCCATGGGGAGTTCGATCTCATGAACTGTGAGATCATGACCTTGGTGGAAGTCAAGTCTGAGGACCGACTGAGCCGCCCAGGTGCCCTGATCCCAGCATTTAAGTAGCACATTGTGTTTGTGATCTAGAAGGAACCCATCTCAGTGGAGGCCAGCGGCAGGGACTTGTGTGGAAGCTATATTATCTGAAGGATTTTTGTTGACAACATTCTTAGGGGCTACAGAAGCTGGCAAATGCTCATCAGCATACAGCAACAAAAGAAATACTTCATCATACACCAAATATTGCCGCCTGCACTGAGGCTAAGCAGTCAGAAGTATGAAGTCATTAGTCAGTGCTGTAAAGCAAGAAGGGTCCCATCAATTTCCAGTTGGTTGTTAGAGACAGAGTTCCCTCCAAAAGAAAAAAGTAGGCCCCAGAGAGCCTTAGTGTATATCTTTCAAGAAATCTATACCGCAAGTAATTACTATTGGGGAAAGCACAGTGCTCTATATTGTTTTCCAGTGTTAGAATTTCGCAAATGGTGCTGCAATTTGATTTAGCATTGAGTTAAAAACATCAGGGGCGCCTGGGTGGCGCAGTCGGTTGAGCGTCCGACTTCAGCCAGGTCAGGATCTCGCGGTCCGTGAGTTCAAGCCCCGCGTCGGGCTCTGGGCTGATGGCTCAGAGCCTTGAGCCTGTTTCCGATTCTGTGTCTCCCTCTCTCTCTGCCCCTCCCCCGTTCATGCTCTGTCTCTCTCTGTCCCAAAAATAAAATAAAAACGTTGAAAAAAAAAATTAAAAAAAAAAAAAACATCACTCTAGGGTGCCTGGGTGGCTCAGTTCGTCGAGTATCTGACTTCAGCTCATGTTATATCTCACAGTTTGTGGGTTCCAGCCCCACATCAGGCTTTGCACTGACAGCACAGAGCTGCCTTTGGATTCTCTGTCTCCCTCTTTTCTCTGCCCCTCCCCCCCAAACATAAATAAACATTAAAACCATTCAAAAAGTAAAAGCACTGTTCTAAATATTCTGAAATGCTAAATTTTTCCAGGTGGCTTACTCTTTCTGAGAGAACTAAAGCACTCAGCAGCATCCTGGCCTCTGTCAGCTCTCCTACCTTTGCTCCAAATACTGGGCTCAAGTAGAAACCAAACAAATCTATACTAGGACATTTGAGTTTTCTGAGATGTTGTCACCAAAGGGGGCACTTGAAGGGCTAAAATTTGGCCTGGTGGATCCATGTGTATGTCAATGATGACAAATAAACAGAATTGAATTTCTAAATCTCAAACAATGCAAATATAGGGGGCTCAGCCAATGGGAACATTTCTAGAATTCTTTGTTGAGATCAGTAACTCTGTGACATGTACTTGCTGGTCACATCAGGAATTAGATAAGAATATCACTTACATCTGAGGTGAGGTCCATCACATTTGTTAATTTTAGATGCTGGGAACATTATTCATGAGAAGTAGCCACTATTAAAATTCAGACAATTCTTGCCACAGGTCAGAGGTAAAACAATACTATGTCTTCCATTTAAAAGAAGTTGTAAAACACTGGTTATGGCCATGCTTCTGAAACTTACAACATTCATAGACAAGTTAATGCTTTTATTTTTTTTTTCAGAATAGCCACAGACCATTGACTTTTGCTAATATTTTTAAAAGATGATAACAATATTTCTAAAAATAGTAAAGTTTATCACGTTGAAGAAAGAGATGAAATTATTATATCTTCACCAAGGAATCTGTGTCTAGCTTTTTAATAGATAATTTGAGGTATAGTTCACACTTCAGTTAACTTTTCTTCTTATACTTCACTTCTAAATTATAGTGTCCTAAACTAACAATGATAGATCATTATTGAGAAAAAACATCAAGGAAAAATTACAAGTTTATTTTCCAGAAGTGAAAGACATAAGTTTTTTTATAGAAAGGACCAACCAAGGACTAGAACAATCAGGATAATAAATGATAACACACACACACACACACACACACACACACACACACACACACACTCATTATATTTTTCAGTATCAGGAATAATGGAGCAATTGTCTGAAGGTTTTGAAAAAAATAGTACCAAATCTACAATATTATTCACAACTGAACTGTCCATTAAATATCAGGATGAAATGAACACTTTATGAGCTTCACAGGTGTTTTTTTAATGTACCTTCCATGAACTCATTTTTAGCAGTCTATCAGAGGTTATACTCCACTAAAACGATGAGGAAATGTCAAAAAAGGGAGAGTTGGGGTCCAAGAAATAGGAGATCCTGTGAAAGAGAGAAAAGAAAGGAATACTCATGGCGATAGTGAAGAGAAGTTCCAGAATGATAGTTCAGCATTGGGCCTAGAGAACATTTAGTACAGATGAGAAGATAGAAGACTCCAGAAAGTATGATTCTAATGTATTTTCTTGGTAACAGCTTTATTGATGTATAATTCACATACCATACAATTCACATTAAGCCCACTAAATATTAAACTCACTAGGGGTGCCTGGGTGGCTCAGTCGGTTAAGTGTCTGACTTCGGCTCAGGTCATGATCTCGCGGTTTGTGAGTTTGAGCCCCCGTCAGGCTCTGTGCTAACAGCTCAGAGCCTGGAGCCAGCTTCAGATTCTGTGTCTCCTCCTGTCTCTGCCCCTCCCATACTCATGCTCTGTCTCTCTCTCCCTCTGTCTCTCAATAATAAATAAAGATTAAAAAAAAAGAAAGAAAAAAATAAATAAACTCACTGGATTTGTTTGTATTCATAGATTTACGCAACCATCACCAGAATTAATTTTAGAACATTTCCAGCTCCCCAAAAAGAAACCCATCAGCTACCACCCCTCAATTTTTACACCCATCTTAATCCTAGGCAGCTAAGAATCTATTTTATGTCTCCACAGATGTGCCTATTCCAACCACTTTGTTTGTTTGTTTGTTTGTTTAGAACAAGTGGGGGAGAGGGGCAGAGGGAGAGAGAATCTTAAGCAGACTCCATGATGTGAGTTTCCATCCCACAATGCTGGGATCGCTGGGATCCTGACCTGAGCTGAAACCAAGTGTTGGAAGCCCAACAGACTGAGCCACCCAGGCGTCCCTATTCCAAACATTTTAGATAAGCTAAATCATAAAATATGTTACCTTTTGTGGTTAGTGTCTTTTACTCAGCATGGTTTTAAGGTTAATCCATGCCATAGCATATATCATAATTTCATTTTTTTATGGCTGAAAAATATTCCATTGTATGGATATATACCACATTTTGTTTATATATTAGTCAGTTGATGGAAATTTAGATTGTTTCCAGCCTTTGGCTATTATTAATGCTGCTGTAAACATTTCTGTACAGAATGTTGTGTCCATATCTTTTCATTTCTCTTGGGTATAAACCTAGGGGTGGAACTGCTGGATCCAATGGTCACTCTCTATGACTAACTTTTTGGGAACTACAAGTCTACTTTCCAGTGTGCTTGTACCATTTTACATTCTCACAAGTAGTACATGAGGATTCAAATTTTCCCACATCCTCATCAACATTTGTTATTATCTTTTTTTTTTTTAATTGTAGCCATCCTAGAGAGTGTGAAGTGGTATCTTAGTGTGGTTTAAATTTGCACCTCCCTGCTGACTACTGATAGTGAGCATCTTTTCATATATTTATGTCAATTTATGTATCTTCTTTGGGAAACGGTCTAATCTTATCCTTTGCCCATTTAAAAAAATGTATTATTTGTCTTTTTTTTTATTAAGTTGTGTGAGATTTTATATTCTAGAAACAAGTCTTTTATCAGATATGTGATCTGCAAATATTTTCTCCCGTTCATTGGGGTGATTTTTTATCTTCTTGACAGTGTCCTTTTGAAGTACAAAACTTTTTAAGTTTAGTGAAGTCCCACTTACCTGTTTACCTTTCGTCACTTACATTTTTGGTGTCATATTTAAGGAATCATTGTCACATTTAAGGTCATGAAGACTTACCCCTGTTTTTATCTAAGAATTTTATAGTTTTATCTTTTACATGTAGGTCTTTGATCCAGTTTGAGTTCATTTGTTATATTGTATTCTTATGCTTCTTAATATATTAAAACACAATTGGCTCACTGTCAAAGAGTTTGGAAATTAATTATTGATCTCTGCATAGGAAAGGAAGATAACCAAAAAGGAGAACATTATAACTAGAATAGAAAAATAAATTCATTTAAAAGTTGCACAACAAGGAAGTTAATATACATTTTGGTTGTGAAATCTAGTTAGTTTTAATAATTTAAGCCCTGAATATTTAAACAAAAAGAATAAAATAACTATGTTAGGAAGCAGGGGAAGGAAAAAAGTGAGGGTATTATAGAACAGCTAAATTCTCATCTTCTGATTAGGACAGGCTGGGTTTAATACCTACAATTGGAAAAATAGTCAAGAAAAAGGATTATAAGCATGTTACTTACAGAATGAAAACCAATTCTATCTACCCAAAGGACTAAAGGTTATTACCTTGTTGGGATCTGAATCTTGGTGGTGGTAAGGTAGTGTGACAGAAGACTTGTGTTTTGCACTGCAAATTCTGTTGTTTGATTTTTACTATGTATTGTTGAATGGAACACAACTTTTGCTGACTGAAAAATAAATTTAATGCAACAGTTTGACAGAGAAAACCTCAGTGTCAGTGTAGAGGCTTTCTTGGAAGTATCTTATAACATTGTGACGGAGAGTTCTATGTATGTTTATATGAAATGTGCACCAAGATATAATAGAGCAATTACTAAGAAAAGGTGATATTAAGTGAATAATTCTACATTTGAAAGCTGGAGAGCACAGTATTTTAATTTGGGAAGTAGTGTCAAATTGTTTCCAAGTCCATTCTTTGTTTGCCATTTGGCTTTGCAAAATACGTCAACTCTGATGCTACATTTACATGTGGGTTTTAAGTTTGCCCTGGATATGTTGTTGACTTCTTTCTCTGATGAACGAAGACAAAGATCAAATATTAAAAAGGAACGGAGTTCACAAACTTTGCTGTCTTCACTAGTATTTAATCATAAGAAGGCATAATGTTCCATCCTCAACATTTAAAATCTTGATATTTCAAACCTGAAGTAATAAGCTTGAGCTTTGCAAAATATATTGCAAAATATGTCAGGTCTTTGAAATGGTTTTCACGGACAGTGTCAGGGTTATGTAGATACGTTTTGATGCTGTCATCATTTCAAAGGACAAAGGTAAATAAAGTCTCTTCCTTTTAGTGGCTGGCATAGAAATTTGTCTTGCATTCTGTATCTTACTGCTCCTGCAACAAATCAGCACAAATTTAGTGGCTTAAAAAAACACATATGTATTACCTTACAGTTCTGAGGTCAGAAGACTGAAAAGAGTCTTATGGAACCAATATCCAAGTATCTTGACTGGAATACATTCCTTCCGAAAGTTCTAGAGAAGAATCCATTCCTTGCCATTTCCAGCTTCAAGAGTCTATCTGCCTTCCTTGGCTCATGGTGCCCTCCAGCAATGTCATTCTCTGATCTCCGCTTTCATTGACACTTCTCTTTCACCCTCATGCCTCCTTCTTGTAAGGAACCTCATGATTTCATTGGACCCAGCTGGGTAATCGTTCTCCCTCAAGCTCCTTAACTCACATCTGCAAAATCCCTTTTGTCACGTAAGGAAACACACAAGTTCCAAGGATTAGGACATAAACATCTTGGGGACCATTAGCGTCCACACATTCATTGTATGTTTCTTTGCCGAGAACACGGAATGCATATTTACACAGTGGCTCAACTTTGATCATGCTTACTATTTTCACTATTTTTAAGTTAATCATGGGCTACAAACTATTGTCTGTGAATAAAGCAATGTGTGAATTAGCATGTAAAGTGTCACCTCTCTTAATTGTGTATAATTTCCCTCCCTTGCTGTGCATAATGGAATATAAATGAAGCTCCCAACGGTTTTCCACTCCCATTAACTAAGTGATATTCTTAGGTGGAATGAATATTTTTCTAATAGCAAGAATAGAGTGCCATTGAGTACTTTTATGCCATAGATGTGCCACACATATGTTATTACTTGATTCAGGCTCTGTATATCAGCGGTTCATATAAATAGGAAACAAATTATCTGCTGGTATACAATATATGCTCTTTCACATAGCATGCTATTGCCATTGATTTCATATAACTATACAAAAAGTCATTTGGGGGTGCCTGGGTGACTCACTTGAGCATCTAACCCTTGATCTCAGGGTTGTGAGTTCAAGCCCCACATTGGGCTCTACACTGGGTGTGAAGCCTACTTAGGAAAATAAAAGTCACTTGATAGTGGAGTCATGTGATCCTCCTTTTCTTCTAAGCATAATATCTGTCGTTGTCTTTGCATCTAACTCTTAGGCTTCTCACTGTAGTGTGCCCATAGCTCTTTTTCTTTCCTAAGCAGAGGTAAATTTGAATGCTTTCTTTGCAGTTGTAGCCGCTTCTTATTAGCCTTCAGCAATCAAGTTAATACATTTTGTACTGGAAGGCATTGTTGTGTACTTCTAAAATAAAAATTCAATTGATTTACCAGAGAGGTCACCATATTTTGTTCAAACATGATGGCAATACATCACTGATTTCATGTAGTCTGTCTTTAATAATGTTTCATCAGAGGACCTTCACTTGGGACCAACACTGAATGCAAAGCCAGTACAGTACAGCTCAGCTTCCACTATTTTTCAGGTACTTCCTATTTAATCTTGGTATTTTTATGACCTTGGTCCTAAATCACCCCACTGCCAGATTTGCTTATTTCCCCAAGTACAGATCTAAATTATGTATTTGTCTAATGCTTGTGCTTACTCTTTAACTACATGTTATCGTTTCAAGTTGACCTTCTAAATCACAACTATCATCAGTGTTTTACATATCACTCTTAACAGCTTTCTCCTCGGGGCGCCTGGGTGGCGCAGTCAGTTAAGCGTCCGACTTCAGCCAGGTCACGATCTCGCGCTCCGTGAGTTCGAGCCCCGCGTCGGGCTCTGGGCTAATGGCTCGGAGCCTGTTTCCGATTCTGTGTCTCCCTCTCTCTCTCTGCCCCTCCCCCGTTCATGCTCTGTCTCTCTCTGTCCCAAAAATAAATAAACGTTGAAAAAAAAAATTTTTTTTAACAGCTTTCTCCATATGTGTAATTGAGGGATATTGTAAACTACAGAAATAACAATGAAAAAAGTAAGTTAGACAGATCTAAATAAAAACATGCAAAAGAAATAAAACGAGGTGCATCAAGATAATGTCTACCCTATAAATTAAATGTTACTAGAAGATGAATTAGCCTATGAAACTCCAGAAATAGATGAGCAATTTTAAGAATGCGAAGGCTATTAAGAATCTTCTGAAGATAATATTAATTTACAGTTCAAATTTGAAAAATGGTCATAAATATAACTCTTCTGCAAGGCTGCTGAGTGCCAAGAATCACAGGATAGACTGATGGAATCACTGTAGCCCAATGTCCTCTTTGACAATGGTTGGATCGTAGAATTCCTCTATCAGTGTTTCAATTTTCATAGTAAATACAGTGGCCAAGATGGAGCCTATGAAATCATACAAAAGTTCTTAGGTATCTCACAATTTGGAATCCCTCAAGTACTCCCTTGATGCTGGCAAATATTAGTGGTCAGCCCTTTAAATCAGGGACTTTACAGGTCTCTCTGTGTATATTTGCTAAAAATACATGGGTATTAGTCAAAAATGCTTTATTCATAGACTATTTAAAACAATTTAGTAGGCTCCCAGAAGCTATTTTCTATTTGACTTCCAACTAATTAGAATATAAAGCATTTTCCAGAATATATTTTATTTTATTTTTATTTTTTATCTAAATTCCAGTTAGCTAACGTATGGTGTAATATTAGTTTCAAGTGTACAATCTGGTGATTCAGCATGTCCTTACAACACCTGGTGCTCATTACAACAAGCGCACTCTAATTCCCATCACCTTTTTCACCCATCCCCCCACCCAGTGCTCTGGTAAACATCAGTTTGTTCTCTATAGTTAAGAGTCTGTTTCTCGGTTTGCCTCTCTTTCTTTCTTTCCCTATGCTCTTTTGTTTCATTTCGTAAATTCCACATATTTGTCGTTCTCTGACTGACTTATTTCACTCAGCATTATATTTCACTTAGCATAAAAATACCAAGGTTTCATTCATTTTTTATGACTAATATTCCATTGTGTGTGTATATATACACGTATATATACGTGTCTATATATCACCTCTTCTCTACCCATTCATCAGTTGACAAACATTTGGGCTGTTTCCATAGTTTGGCTATTGTAGATATTGCTGCTATAAACATCAGAGTGCACGTATCCCTTTGAATTAGTATTTTTGTTTTCTTTGGGTAAATACCTAGTAGTGCAATTGCTAGAACTTTGGGTAGTTCTAGTTTTAACTTTTTGAGGAACCTTCATACTGTTCTCCAGAGTGGCTCTACCAGTTTGCATTCCTGCCAACAGTGCAGGTGGGTTCCCTTTTCTCCACATCCTCACCAACACCTGTTGTTTCTTGTGTTGTTGATTTTAGCCATCTGACAAGTGTGATGTGCTATTTTCATTGCAATTTTGATTTGTATTTCCCTGATGATCAGTGATGTTGAGCATCTTTTCATGTGTCTGTTGACCATCTCTGTGTCTTCTTTGGAAAAATGTCTATGACTTCTGCCCATTTTTAATTGGATTATTCATTTTAAGGTGTTGAGTTTTAGAAGTTCTTTATATATTTTGGATACTAACCCTTGAAAATATCTTCTCCCATTCTCTAGACTGCATTTTAGTTTTGTTGACTGTTTCCTTTGCTGTGCAGAAGCTTTTTATTTTGATGACGTCCCAATAGTTTAGTTTTGCTTTTGTTTCCCTTGCCTCAGGAGACAAGAAATAAGTTGCTCTGGCTGAGGTCAAAAAGGTTACTGCTTCTGTTCTCTAGGATTTTGATGGTTTCCTGTCTCACATTTAGGGCTTTCATCCATTTTGAATTCATTTTTGTGTTGGTATAATAAAGTGGTCCAGGTTCATTCTTCTGCATGTTGTTGTCCAGACTTATCAGTACCATTTGTTGAAGAGACTTTTTTTTCCCTATTGGGTATTCTTTGCTGCTTTGTCAAAGATTAATTGACCATATAGTTGTGGGCACCTTTCTGGGTTTTCTATTCTGTTCTATTGATCTTTGTGTCTATTTTTGTGCAGTACCATACTGTTTTTTAATCACCTATACCTTTGTAATATAACTTGAAGTCAAGAATTATGATGCTTCCAGCTTTGCTTTGCTTTTCCAAGGTTGTTTTGGATATTTGGGTACTTTTGTAGTTTCATACAGATTTTAGAATTGTTTGTTCTAGCTCTGTGAAAAATTCTGGTGGTATTTTGATTGGGATTAAGTGTGTAGATTGCTTTGGGTAATATAGACATTTTAACAATATTTGTTATTCCAGTCCATGAGCATGAAATGTCCCATTTCTTTGTGTCATCTTCAATTTTTTCATCGCAGCTTTATAGTTTTCAGGGTACAGATCTTTTAACTCTTGTTAGGTTTATTCCTAGGTATCTGATGGCTTTTGGTGCAATTGTAAATGGGATTTATTCCTTAATTTCTCTTTCTGCTGCTTCATTATTGGTGTATAGAAATGCAACTGATTTCTGCACATTGATTTTGTATCCTGCAACTTTACTTAATTCATGTAACAGTTTTAGCAATTTTTTGGTGGAATCTTTCAGGTTTTAATATAGGGTATCATGTCCTCTGCAAACAGTGAAAATTTTACTTCTTCTTTTCCAGTCTGGATGCCTTTTATTTCTTTCTGTTTAGACTTCCACTACTGTGTTAAATGACACTGGCGAAGGTGGACAGCCTTGTCTTTTTCCTGATCATAGAACAAAAGGTTTCAGTTTTTCCCACTGAGGATGATATTAGCTTTTCATAAATGGCCTTTATTATATTGAGGCATGTTCTCTCTAAACCTACTTTGTTGAGGGTTTTATCATGAATGGATATTGTAGTTATCAAATGCTTTTTCTGCATCTATTGAAAGAATCATATGGGTCTTATCCTTTCTTTTATTAATATGGTATATCACATTAAGTGACTTGTGAATATTGAACCACCCTTGTAACTCAGGAATAAATCCCACGTGATCATGGTGAATGATTTTTTAATGTATTGTTGAATTTTGTTTGCTGGTATTTTATTGAGAAATTTTGCATCCATGTTCATTAGGGATATTGGCCTGTAGTTCTCTTTTTTAGTAGAGTCTTTATCTGGTTTGGGTATCAGGGTAATTCTGACCTCATGGAATTAATTTGGATGTTTCCCTTTCTTTTCCATTCTTTGGAATAGTTTGAGGAAAATAGGTATTAATCTGTTAATATTTGGTAGAATTTGCCTTTAAAGCCATCTGGCCCTGGACTTTTGTTTGTTGGGAGTTTTGTGATTACTGATTCAATTTCTTTGCTGGTTATCAGTCTGTTCAAGTTTTCTATTTCTTCCTGTTTCAGTTTTGGTAGTTTATATGTTTCTAGGGGCATATCCATTTCTTCTTGGTTGTTTAATTTGTTGCCATATAGTTTTTCATAATATTCTCTTATACTGTTTGTATTTCTGTGGTGTTGGTTGTTATTTGTCCTCTCTAGTTTATGATTTTATTTATTTGGGTCCATTCTCTTTTCTTTTTAATAAGACTGGCCAGAGGTTTTATCAATTTTATTAATTCTTTCAAAGAATCAGCTCCTGGTTTCATTGATTTGTTCTATTGTTTTTGTTTTGTTTTGCATTTCAGTCTCAGTATCACTTATTTCTGCTCTAATCCTCATTATTTCCTTTTTTCTGCTGGCTTTATTCTTTTTTGTCCCTTTTCTAGCTCCTTTAGGTGTGAGTTTGGATTGTGTATTTGAGATTTTTCTTGCTTCATAAGGTAGGTATGTATTGCTGTATTCTTTACTCTTAGGACCACTTTTGCTGCATCCCAAAAGTTTTGGATCACTGTGTTCTCATTTTCATTTGTTCCCATGTATTTTATTATTTTTTTTTTTATTTTCTGGTTGACCTATTCATTGTTTAGTAGCATGTTGCTTAACCTCCATGTATTTGTGGTCTTTCCAATATTTTTCTTATGGTTGACTCTCAAGTTTCATGGTGTTATGGTCAGAAAAGATGCATGGTACAATCTCAGTCTTTTTGTATTTGTGCATCCTGATTTGTGACCTAATGTGTGACCTATTCTGTAGAATGTCCCACGTGCACTTGAAAAGAATGTATATTCTAAGGTGCCTGGCTGGCTCAATCAGTTAAGTGTCTGACTCTTGATTTTGGCTCAGGTCATGATCTCATGGTTCAAGGGATCAAATCCTGCATTGGGCTCCATGCAGACAGCACAGAGCCTGATTGGGATTCTGTCTCTCCCTCTCCCTCTCTCTACCTCTCCCCCATCTCAAATAAATAAAATATAAAAATAAAGTAATAATAATAAAAAAAGAATGGGTGTTTTACTGTTTGGGGATGGAACGTTCTGAATATATGTGTTAAGTCCATTGAGTCCAGTGTGTCATTCAAAGCCATTGTTTCCTTATTGATTTTCTGTTTAGATGATCTGCCCATTGATATAAGTTGGATGTTAAAGTCCCCTACTGTTACGGTATTATCATCAGTGAGTTCCTTTATGTTTGTTATTGATTGTTTTATATATGTGAGTGCTTTCACGTTTGGAACATAAATATTTACAATTGTTAGATCTTCTTGTTGGATAGACCCCTTTATTATGATATAGTGTTCTTCTTTATCTCTTGTTGCAGTTTTCGTTTTAAATTCTAGTTTGTCTAGTATAATATTGCTATCTGGCTTTCTTTTGACATCCATTTGCATGATACATCTTTCTTCATTCCCTCACTCTTTATCTGAAAGTGTCTTTAGGTCTAAAATGAGTCTCTTATAGGCAGCATATAGATGGGTCTTGTTTGTTTTTTGTTTTGTTTTGTTTTCATCTATTCTGATACCCTATGTCTTTTGATTGTAGCATTTAGGCCATTTACATTCAGAGTAATTGTTGATAAGTATGTATTTATTGCCATTTTATTCCTTGTTTTGTTGTTGTTTCTGGAGATTTTCTCTGATTCTTTCTTGTCTTTGTCACTTTTGGCCTTTCCTTCACTCAAAGAGTCCCTTTTAATATTCTTGCATGGCTGGTTTAGTGGTCACAAAGTTCTCTAGTTTAATTTCTGATGAGAACACTTAGGTTTTGTACATTTTGCTTAGGACAAGTCAATATTTTATTATTAGATTATCTGTTGCTATCTTTCAAGCTACTAGTGTTTTTAGTACTAGAAATTTCGAGTTGCAGTTTTTGGAAATTATCACGTAAGCTGTTTAACTCTTAGTTGGTATTTGTAGGAAGCTTTAATTTCTTGGGCTAGGAAAACCAGAGTTGTTTTAACCAAGGATACACAGAGGTTTAGGTATCAGCATTAACTCCCTAAGGTCCATTTAGTAGGTGTGTAATGAGTTTCACAAACTGAGATGAACCTCTTTAATGATAGGGCAGCAGAGAAGCAGCACTCTAGAATGCTGTCATGAGTGACTTTGTGTTCCTAGCTAGCTTGAGATGAATTTCACCATGGAACTACTCACATGTTTTAAAATTGGAGACCCATTGAAGGGCCATGGCCATGCAAACAACAATTCAATGCTATAGTCAGGGAAATGGCAAACATTTTGTTGTTGGGATTGCTAAGAAAGACTTTGTGTAGATGATACAACCTGAGAACAACTTCAAGGAATGTTAGCAAGGAGACCTTTACATAATCACCCATGGTATCTTCCCTTTCTTCTACAAGATCTAGCAGGTAGTTCTGCATTTAATAAAATAAATCCTGAGAAACCGCAAGACAGTTATAGAATAAAATATTTACTTGTTATATATAACCTCCACCTTTATTAATTTTAACAGCCTTTATATGAATGGATAAAGAAGATGGGATATATGTATACAATGAAGTATTGCTCAGCAATCAAAAAGAATGAAATCTTGCCTTTTGCAACTATGTGGTTGGAACTAGAGGGTATTATGTTAAACGAAATTAGTCAGAGAAAGACAAATATCATATGACTTTACTCATATGAGGAATTTAAGATACAAAACAGATGAACGTAAGAGAAAGGAAGCAAAAATATTATAAAAACATGGAGGGGGACAAAACATAAAAGACTCTTAAATACAGAGAACAAACAGGGTTCCTAGAGGGGTTGCGGGTAGAGGGATGGGCTAAATGATAAGGGGCATTAAGAAGGACACTTGTTGGGATAAGCACTGGGTGTTATAGACAGAGGATGAATCACTGGAATCTACTCCTGAAATCATTATTGCACTATATGCTAACTAACTTGGATGTAAATTAAAAAAAAAAGGCTTTATCAAATTTACCCTCAGATAATCAAAGCTATGACAGGTGAACCTTAGCTATATTCTTAACTCAAATCTTGAGTAAAAGCTCATTTTGTCTTCCCAATCCAAATTAGAAACACTCTGAGTCTTGTTATGATCTACCTTACCTCTCTTCTGTAATCTAGTCCCTCATATTAGATACTATAAGTCATCACCTTCAGGGGAATGTTATACTGATTACAGCCCATGTCCTTAACTGTCCTTCTTAGCTGCTAAATGACACATGAATTCAAGGAAAGTGTACTTGTCCTTCCATGCAACTGAGATTGGGATCTTAAGTAAAATGAATTTTTTTTTAAGTGCAAGGAGTTTAAAGAAGGAGGCTGAGTTACTGGCTTTATACTTTGCTCTTTGGTATATCTATCCTTACCCTGAAAATAAATAACATTAAACATTCAATTCCTGTCCTCTATCATTTTCAAGTGTATTCCTGCTTCCCTGCCTCCACTCTTAATATTTCCTGTACCCTTCCTAGTCTTTTCTTTGCTTCTTGAATATTCTTTATATTTTGAGACTCATATCAAGTACCAAATCCTCTTTAAATATCCCACACCATTTTGTTCTGCACTAGTCTCCACATGTTGATCATCCCTAAACACTTCTGTACCCTGGGCCATTATGCTCTCTATCATTCTAACTTATATATGCTGAGGTCTCTAATTCTTCTCTGCTAGGTAAAAATTATCTTTGAAATCACATGAGCTCCTTCACTTCAAAGAAATATATGTTAGGTGTTTTATTTGTTTATTTATTTTATTTCATGGTACTTCATTCAGAAAAGGATACATAGTATTCAAATACATAGAATCTTGTAACTTTGGGGCTAGAATTGGCTAAAAAGTTATACACCCCAATACATATATTTATTTATATATTATATGCCTGCATGCTACACTAACATTTTGTGTGCATTATAAGACATGCAAAAAGATTGAAATCTTACTAATGATATTCAGTATAAATGGAAGTTCTAATATTTTATTCCCAAACATGTCTACATCACCCTGAGCACTGACTTTAGAAATCACTGATTTGCAACAGGTCTTTTCAAAACAGGCTCTGATGAACTTAGAGGTTTCTACAGAGATGCCTTGGAAGCTATTGCAGTGTGTAAAAGGGAACTGAAGGGAGGTCTCTGATGTTTTCCACCTGTTACCCACATCGCTTCAAACAAGTAACTTTATTATTTACTTTTTTCCATACTAGGGATTTATGAAATATTGTTTTATTGCAAAATCATGTGTTTTAAAATCATGATGTGGATAATTATTTCATTTAAAAATGAATAACACGGACATAGAATGATTTATCAAGGTGACACCAATTAAAGCTTAATAAACTCTTTTTTTTTTGCAGTAGAGCCTATCATATTCCATTTATGCTGGAAATATTTTCTAAGGCTTCTTATGTATCAACACAAAGACTCCTGATCTGTTGAATTTTGCACTATATCTCTTTCACTAGACGTAAGGAAAAATGGTAAGGGTTACATCAGGTGTTTAGAAACTTACTTTGGAATTTCAAAGTAGATTAATGGAGGGGGGGAGGGAGTAACTTATATTCAAGGAATGATTTGCCAAACAAAATATGTGACCCAGAAATCTTAACGAGAGATTCAACAAATCTGAATATAAGAGAATTTAAAATATCAACACAAAAAACATTGTAAACAAAGTCAAAAAACAAGCAAGGATTAGAGAGTTTTGAACAAAGATTTATTCATAACAGGTAAAGGCCTCCTATTTTAACATGTAAAGGTCTCCTGTAAATTAATGCAAATATGAAAAACGGGCCGACAAAGAGGCAAAGGAGATGAATATTCATTTCACAGAAGAATAAAGACAATTAGTATATAATGTATTGACATAATCAAATGCAATTTAAATAAAAATATACATTGTTTGCTCAAATGGATACAATTTAAAATATTATGATTTAGAAAAGTATTGGAACACTAGCATAGACATCAGCATATTCCTACACTAATATTGAAATTATAACTTGAGAGAACTTTAAGAAGCCAATTTGTAAGTGTCAGTCAAAAATTAAAGTACTCATATTCTTTTACCCAATACTTTTACTTCTACTAATGTACCTGCAGAAAACTACACATTTGCACAAGTTATTATTAAGCACTCTATCAGTGAAAAACTGGGGGAAATGTGCACATACAGAGAAATAAATGAATATATTACAATGCATCAATTTTATGGACTATTATAACAATTAAAAATAAATAACATGTCTTCATGTTCTAAAAAATGAAGAAAAATAATTATCCGGTGAATAAAATCAACACACAATAATTCATGTGGTAGGATCTCACTCATAGACTCCTCTACAATGAAACATAAAAATAATACAAGATTTCATTTTTGTGAATAAGAATGTGTCTGTGTGGGTATGAGCACATGCACCACAGTTTAGTGACAGTGACCTGTGGAGCGGGAAGTGGAATGCTTTGGTTGATGTCTGGAGTATTCAGAATGATTTGATAGTTATCTAGTTGTGTTCAAGGGATGAGACTAGCCTGGGATCCCTCAGGATCGCCATCCTGCCTCCCTGAACCATGGAATGCTTTGTAACAAAGAGAAACTCTCGCTTTTTATTCCATATTTTTTTTCTTTTGGTTTGCACAGGTGCAAAAAGCTGCTTTCTTTCTGTAATGTAAACATCTAATACACACTCAAGTATACACATACAAATCCATATTCTCTGTTGCACACACACATAAACATATGAATACAAAAACATAATCTTACACCTAAAGATCAAGTAAAGTGTAAAGATAATAAAATGGTTGGTTTGGAGTAAAAAACCAATTATTAACTTCCAGTATTCATAATTGTAGTCGTGGAATAAAAGGTCTTTGAAACTTGCCTTCCCTTGACAAAATCTTCCCTGACCCATCAATTCTTCATGGCATACACAATCACACAAATGGTTGCGAAAGACAGGTGGAAATGAAATGAAATGAGTACTTGTTATGCATCAAACAATATGCCAAATATTTTACCAGTGGAATCTCATTTAATTTTCATCCATCCTAGTGAGGCAACTTACTAGTTTAATTTTTAGATGAGACATTGGAGACTCAACAGACTAAGTAACTTGCTCATGGTTACCAGCAAGTAAATCCTGAAACCAGAATTCTAGAGGAGTCTTATTCTAAAACCAGCCTCATTAGTCAAGGTCTCAGCAGGAATGGCACGATTGAATTGGATAATTCTGAGGAAGAGTTTAGAGAAGAGCACATTTAGAAAAACGGACATGATCTAGGAAGCCACAAAGCACAGTGCCTTTGCAAGGACTGGCAATCCCTAAACCTGAAAGGCCAGAGAACAGGACTGGTGATGGGAATCTAGAAGACAGAGTGTCTTCAGAGAGGCTATTAATGGGACCTGTGACCTTCCCTTTAAGGGATTGCCTCTCTCAGGAAATTCTAATCACCTGGAGAAATACCATGTCAATGTGTTCAGAGATTCCTTTTGCAATCGGGTCTGACTTGCCAGAGCCTTATTTTAGGACATCTCAATGAATGAGGAATAAAAGGTCTCAAGTTACCATTCTAGGTTCCATAGCTTATTGGCAAGTGTTCCTCTATGAAGGTTTCATTCCTTCGTACAAGATATGGCAGTATTCTTTTGAAACCATTTCCTTTTATGAATCTCCATAGTGATCTTGTGAATGGTGTGGCCTATTCACCAGAACCATCCAGTAATTGGATAAGCCAAGAATTTGTTCTGTCTCTTGCTTATTTCTGCTGCTTGACTGAAAACCATTCACTGTTCATTAGGATCTATTCAGGAGGGGAAGCCCAGAAGAGAGATAATTAGAAACTCAATGACTGATTTGACTCTTATTATGAGCAAATACACAGGAACTTAAGAAAAGGAACCTAAAAAAGTAGAAAAATAAATTATTTAAAATTGCTATGGCACCATATGAAAAAAGAGTAAATTGAGTATTGGGATACGTAGAGGCCATTCGTGGGGGGTAAGAATCCTACACTGGAAGACAGAGTTTATGAGGTAAGACAATGCTTTATTTAATGAGAGATTATGTAATTGAAATGATGGTGACTTATATTTAAAATTTGTGTGCATAAATGGAAAATGAAGGGAATGAATTTGAGGTTCTACTTTGGGTAAATAGAGGAAAAGTAAAGTACAGAAGTCTGAAGTTTGAAAAAAAAACATTTTGAGAAAATCTTTGAAAAATCAAGCATTGGGGTAGCTGGAAGGCTCAGTCAGTTAAGTGTCTGACGTCGGCCCAGGTCATGACCTCGGGGTTCATGAGTTCAAGCCGTGTGTGTGGCTCTGTGCTGACATCTCAGAGCCTGGAGCCTGCTTCAGATTCTGTGTCTCCCTCTCTCTCTGCCCCTCTCCTGCTCACGCTCTGTCTCTCTCTCTCTCTCTCTCAAAAATAAATACACATTAAAAAAAAAATCAAGCATCAAACCACTTGTGATTAGGGAGGGTAACTTCTCATTACTATCAATTTCAAATAATTCAAAAAGAGATCGTAACAATACACCAGAAGGACAATGGTATTTTGTAAGAGTAACATTATCTAAACACATAACTAACATAAAAACTAAGAAAATGTTCTCTCCTTTGAATTCTAAAAGTGTATCTGAATCGGTTAACTTGCAAAATGGTTTTCAACTACATATAAATAGACTATACTATATCTAACTACAGTATTAAATACTCCCCACAATGGTTTTAATTTTTTGTAGTAAATGTACCTGCAATCTAATATGTTTATTTATGCTTTGAAAAACTTTCTGAGTTCTCCTGTAGATGTGGTATGCTCTGTTTGAGTGGCAAGGCAAGCAGTCCTATCCTTTCTTTGAGGAGGGGTGGGCAGAAATTTAGCACAAGGCTGGACATCAGAATGTGCTTTCATGCTATCGGATAAGAGATAGCAAGCGCAATATTGTGATGACCTTGTCCATGGCATCACCATCCCCAAAGGCAGAATAACAGAGAGTTGTACTTATATACTGGAATAGAGTCTCCTACTTATTAGCAACGTGATTGCAAGCAAGTCACTTAAGGTCTTTGATTCTAGTTTTTGCATCTGCAAAAAAATGGAATAATAGCGCTTCCCAGGGCTACGGCATATGGCCACACAGGCTGTGCCTTGCGCAACACCAAAGGAGGCCACCAGGCAGCCCAGGCAATGCACTAGCTGTTAAATATATTAGTTCATTTAATCCTTCTACCAGCCTACAAAGTAAGGATTACTATTAATTCCAGCTCACAGTTGAGGAAGCTGAGGCAGAAAGAGGCTGATGTTAAATAACTTTTTGTATTTGGTCTGAAGAATCATCAGTCAATGACAGAAGGTATTTTGCCATTTATCGTAAGTAAATTTCAAAAACAGAAGAAATGCAACGCCAAATTTAATATTTTAATAGTATGGATGCTACTCAAATTGGAAGTCATTCTACCTGTGCATATGGCATTATTCTGCTTAGCTATTTTGATGCAGGAAAATCTCTATTAACTTCTGTTTTTCTCACTCAGAGGATTAACTATGTCATCTATAAATGGCATTGGCAGCTAGATATTCATAACACACTATATCCTTTGTAGTTGGAAAGGTAAGGGCACTCTATTTTACCATTCCAAGCAGTATAACTCAATGCTTTCTAATAGTCAGTTATATTTATCCTTCAACCTATATATATTCCATTTTACTTGGTTTTTTACTCATTCAGTTAAACATTATACAAACCGATATATTGTGAGTGTGGCAAAAAAATGGACTGTTTTCCTATAAACAGGTTACATGTTTTGTTAACACTTGTGATGGTTAATTTTTTATGACAACTTGACTGGAGGGAGGGATGCCCCAGCTACCTGGAAAAGCATTATTTCTGAATGTGTCTGTGAGGATGTCTCTAGAAAAGATCAGCATTTGAATCATAGATTGAATAAAAATGATTGCTGTCACCAGTGTGGGTGGGCATAAGTCAATTACTTGAGGATATGAGTAGAATGAAAAGGCAGAGAAAGGGTGAATTTGCTCTCACTGCTTAAACTGGGACATCCAGTTCTCCTGCCCTCACACATTGATTCTCTGGCCTGTGGAGTGGGACTGAACTACACTACCAGCTTTGCTTGTTCTCTAGTTTGCCGATGGCAGATTGTGAGACTTAGTCTCCATAATTGTGTGGACCAATGCCTATAATATATGACATATATATATATATATATATATATATATATATATATATATATAACCTGTTATATGTATGTATTATATATCTATGTCCAAATCTATGATGTATATCTATATTTCTATCTGTATCTGTCTATCTCCTATTGGTTCTGTTTCTCTGGAGAACCCTGACTCTGGAGAACATCTGAAAAGTTGATTTAAAAAGATATGGTGTTGAATCTAGTGTGAATGAGCCAAATAGAAAAATCTAAAGAAAGGGCCTGGGGTGGCTCAGTCAGTTGAGTGTCTGACTTTGGCTTAGGTCATGATTTCATGCCTTGGGAGTTCGAGCCCCGGGTCAGGCTCTGTGCTGACAGCTCAGAGCCTGGAGCCTGCTTTGGATTCTGTGTCTCCCTCTCTCTCTCTGCCCCTTCCCCTGCTTACACTCCATCTCCCTCTCTCTCTCTCTCAAAAATAAATAAAATCATTTTAAAAATTTTAAAAAAAGAAAAAATCTGATGAAGGACTCGATCAGTATATCTACAGTCCAAGAAAAGAACAGCTAGTATGTTTTATGTTTAAGCATAATGTTTATGCTTCTCATTTTATAAGTTCTGTCTTTAATTAACAACAAAAAATTAGGCTTAAATGTCATAAAAGATTGTAGGGTATTTCTGCATATACTTAGTTATTATGATCTTCCAACCCAAAGCACTGATCCTGGGGTTGTTTTTCAAAATTTATATAGCAGAAGTCATAATCCAATATCTAAACACTTAGTGCATTTCCAGAAGACTCTTGCAAAAGCTATAGATGTCTCTGTCTCTGTCTCTGTCTCTGTCTCTGTCTCTGTCTCTATCTTCAGGGATGTAGCCATTACTAAGAAATGTTTTGTGATGGATTTTTGAGATTTGCCTTGTGAATCATATTTAAAGACACAAAAAATGCATTTTATTATGTTATGAAGGTTCTGTGTGGGATCTTAAAGATGTGTACAAACCTGGAAACTCCTCTTCCCCAGATTCTCCAAATCTGATTAATTAGAGTATTTCCAAAACACCAGACCACCATTAAGTGATGCCACAGGCTCTGCAGAAAATTCCAAGAGGGAGTTACTAAATTTGTGTTTGCAGTGAAAAGTCTTTTCTTTGTGTAAAACCTATCAAAATAAATAACTTGCTGGGACAGTACTTATTTTCTATACTTGCTTAACATAAAGATGCATTCTTTTATATTACTTCTTTAAATTTTTTTTAATGTTTATTTATTTTTGAGAGAGAGAGAGAGAGAGAGAGAGAGAGAGAGCAGGGGAGGTGTAGAGAGAGAGGGAGACACAGAATCCAAAGCAGGCTCCAGGCTCTGAGCTGTCAGCACAGAGCTGACACGGGGTTCGAACCCACGAGCTGTGAAATCATGACCTGAGCCGAAGTCGGACACCCAACCGACTGAGCCACCCAGGCGCCCCTCTTTTATATTACTTCTTTTTCAAGTAATTCTTTTATCGTTGTTAAATGAATTCAAACTAACTCTCATTCTCTTTCTCTGTCTCTCTATCTGTATATATAGATATGGATATATTTGAAATGAACATTGGGATTTCCTGGTAAAGATGGCTTCAGGTTTGAGGACATTAACTCCATTGTGGCCAGTTTTAGTCCCAGCCATATGTGGGGCTTTTGCTGATAAATATGGAAGAAATTATACTGTCTTCACATCCTAGCTAATTCTACTTACCCTTTAAAGTATTAGTTTAATGTCCTAATGCTGTTTTGACCATGCTGCCACATGTTGCCATGCTAAGTACATAGAAATCACATGTGCTTAATTGTCTAGAATAGTACCTATTTCACCGTTTTTAATAAAATTAGCCCAATATATGAGCACGTGTGATTAACATTTTCATCTTTGGAAAGCTTCATTACATAAATAAATTAAACATAAGAAGAGGTTTCTTAGATTCCATAGCCTTATCTTTCTGTTTGTTTGTTTCAGGAAAATACTGCAAGATCTATAGCATGTACCCAAATCTAGCCTCTTATGATTCAGGCTTGGTGTTGGTTCTAACCAATGAAACCCCATTCTGGCTTAAGCAGAAATATGTATTAGAAGAATGTTAAGTAGCTCATTTATGTACATCATGTCCACACCTGAGCACCAGCTACCACCCCTGGACTCTTAATTCCATCATTGTTGCCAGACTTGAAATACAACCAATGCTGCAATAACCACTTTGTAATTCTTCTCTAATTTTTGCATCCTTTTTCTAGTTTCAGTAGTGCAGGCAGAGAGATTCGATTAGCAATGCCTACGCAATTTATCTGCTTCCAATTATTGGGGGCGGGGGGAGAGATGAACTGGGAATAGCTCATCTAACTCCCTTCGACCTTATATCCCACCAGAATTTTTTCAATGGGAGATTCCTCCCAAGTAAAGAGATTTCAATGTTAAAATCATGAAAAATATTCAGTAGCTAGACCCCATCTGGCTACTGGTACACTAGGTCTAGGATTGAAGACCCATCAGTATATCTTGGAAACTATGAAATTAAATAGTCCTGGGTTCAAATCTGTCTCTTACAATTTGTATGCTCATAAGTAAATAATACATTCCTCTCTTTTCACAGTTTCCAGTGCAAGTCTGTTATGCATCCCTTCACATCCTTCTAAATGTACCAAACTGCACAAGAAGTGACCATTCCTGACACTGAGCAGTTTATCCAGCTAACAGTTAAGTAGGTTAAGGTGACCAGAGAGCATAACTCTTGTGCAAATGCTCATTTTCCATAGGAGAAGGACTGGTTTTTGCTCACTAAAATGTAGCTGAGACCTCAGCTCTGTGCTCCTTAGCTTTTTTAAAGGTCTGGGGTTTGTGACTTTAAAAACAGATGGCTCAACTGGGGCGCCTGGGTGGTTCAGTCGGTTAGGCGCCTGACCTCGGCCCAGGTCATGATCCTGTGCTTCATGGGTTCAAGCCCCGCGTCAGGCTGTATGCTGACAGCTCAGAGCCTGGAACCTGCTTCAGATTCTGTGTCTCACTCTCTCTCTCTGCCCCTCCCCTGCTTGCACTCTGTTTCCCCTAAATAAGTAAGTAAGTAAGTAAGTAAATAAATAAATAAAAGCAGATGGCTCAAGAGACCATAGTCATGGGATTCATGACCACACTGCAGAGTCAGAAACTGTTGTGACCTGAGAATCAGGGAGCAATCTGAAAGCTGGAAATAACAGAATTTTCTGCTATCTGAATCAAGAAATGTCCTTGTGTGAAGTTTTAAAAAGGGGAGAGAGTGAAAGGAGAAAGAGAAGAAGGAAAAAGGAGGAAGAAGGAGGAGGGGCAGGAGAAGAAGAACTTCTCTTCATCACACATAATTTTACCAAACCCATTAAAATTAATTATGCCAGTGTGTAGAATGACTACGTGAATGAATGCATACAGTAGTTTATGTATTAATAGGTAAGTAACATTAGAAATGAGATCTTATGTTAGTCATAACTGTTTCATAAAATGAAGGTCCTTTGAGGTAGATACTGAGGGAAATACTTTTGGAGGTTTTCTATAAGAAATAGGGCCTCCAAACGCATTGAAAAGGCTACAAAAAATTGTTAGCAAATGAGTTCACTGTTAAACTTAGAGACTACTTTGACCAAGTTAAGGTTAATATGCATACACCCAGAGCATTTAGATACTAAAGAAAACTTCTGCTTTTTTTGGGAATAAGTGTTGATGATACTTTTTTTTTTAGACGGAGCAAGCAAGAGAGAGACAGAGAGAGCATGAGTGGGGGAGAGGGGCAGAAGGGAGAGAAAGAGAGAAGCTTAAGCAGGCTTCATACTCAGCACAGAGCCCAACGCAGAGCTCGATATGGAGCTTGATCCCATGATCCTGGGATCAGGACCTGAGCCAAAATAAAGAGTAAGACACTCAACCCACTGCTCCACCCAGGCACCCCAGAACATACCCTTAAATTCAAAAATTGCAACCTGCCTTTGAGTAGATGGAAATAAATTCTCAGTTAAGGGCTATGGCAATTTAACAAGAAGAGATTAGCATTTATTGTTTGATTGAGTCCTTGATCAGAACCACTGGAGACAAATCTTCACAGTCTTAATAGAGACAGATGATAATTATCTGTTTATGCATTTGTGATTTGGCAGTAGAATAGGGAGGATTTCCCACATAGACCTTTACTAATGATAATCTTCTGAAGGAATAGTTCACTGTATGTTATCTAATTAATCTGCACTATGCCCTGAGAAGTTAAATTTAGATAAGATTCTCATTTTAGACTGAGAAATTGAAGTACAGAAAATAATTAATGACCTTATGTCATGAATTAGAGCTCAAAGAAAATACAGGTTTTCAAAGTCCCTTTCCAGAGCTGGCCTCAGTCAAAGAAAGATAAGCAATTACCTATTCCTGAGATATGTGAATCATTGGGAAAGCCTTCAAATGTTTCCCATGGAAAATGTCAAAATGTCCATAATGCATTCTTTTGGATCAACAAAAGTCTTGATGACCAAATGAACCTACTGTAAATATCCCTCAGAGGATTAATGCTCTACTGTCTTAAAGTTTACTATTACAGTTAATAGATTTCCTATGAGCTGAAGAAATCTAGTTAAGAACATCTAGTTTGACATACTAGAGAGGCAGATTGTGAAGAGCTGCCCAGTGAGACATTGGGATAACACAGGGCCATTACCATATTAAAAAATGAGTGGAAAAGAATTAAGAGGTGGAAATCGCATATGTGAGTAATATGTATATGTACATGTATATGTATATGCATATGTATATGTAAACATAAACATGTATATATATGTAAACATAAACATATATGTTTAATTATATATATTCAATTATATATATGTATATATATGTATATATATATGATGGTTGAAGAAATTGTATCCACTACTGAGATTTTCCAAGATCAGTCCTTAATGAATACATAAAGCTTTAAAGAATAGATCCTACCAGACTGTGTGCCTTTCTCATTGCATATTATTATAGTTTAAATATGTCTTCACCCTGGACTATACATTTTTGAAGTAAAAAACTATGCATTTGTTTAACATATTAAGTTCCCACTGTTGTTCTTATATTCTGATAAAATAATGAAAACTTCAGGGTCCTTGCCTTTAAGAATCTTAAGGATTACAGAGGAGTTCTCTGTCATTTATCCTTATACTTCCCACGACTAACAGAATGATAGAAACACTCAAACAATTCTAATTCTCTCATTAAAATCTATTCACTTATTCCATTTTCTTTGGAAGCATTCCATTTAATGCTTGTCCCATTCATAAAGTAATAAAATTAATTTGAAGAAATGTTCATAGGCCATACCAAGAATTGCTTCAGTAAATACCCAACTGAAAATTAAGCAAAGTTAAATATATCTAGTTATATATGTAGTAAATTTCTCACTAGATGCTGAATATTTAAGGCCTACCCAGTATTTATCACACTGCAAAGTCCCAATTAATATTTTATGATTGAATAAATGGATGAAAGCAGTCCTGCTTCTACCACTAAATATGTGATTTCAAGAAAGAATATCTGTTTGAGTTTATTTTCTCATTTGTTGTAAATGCAAAAATCCTTGCCTTGCCCACCTCATATTTTTGTTCTAATTGGATGCGATAGAGAATATTTAATCTGTAAACTTGAGAAATATGAGACAATATTTTTGATAGATCGTGTGTATATTCAAACACATATGGTATCGCCTGCAAAACCTTGCCACTGAAATGTCAAAGATGTTGGAAACTAGCAAAATTCACTTCATTTCTCTACCTTCATATTCCAGTTGATATGAAGTATTAGGAAACTCAAGTAGGAGTGCTGAAATTCTGGGTAAGTCTTAGATATGGTGCCTGGAAAAGTTAGGGGTTCTATCTGAAAGGACCTCTGGGAAATCTGTTCAGGCCTTCCTGTCCAATACATAGCTTCTGTGGCTATATGTAGTTAGATTTCAGTTAATAAATTAAATACTATTAAAAATTCAGTTTCTTAGTAACACTAGCCACATTTCAAAAGCTTATTAGAGATAGACTACCATATGGATAGCACAGACATGGAACTTTTCCATCACAGTAAGAAGCTCTGCTAAATCATTGGTCTAGTTGCCACAGGGCTGTGCCTTGAAGTGAGAAAACAAATTAGATTTTTGTTTCTGGTATAGGCTATACATTTGGGTTCTACCTAAATTCACTTACTACAAAAGTGGAGTATGAAAAATTTAGTTCTTTAGGAAATAAACAGTATAGCTACTCTGAACTGAAGCCCTTAAAGTGCCAGAAAGCATCATGTCAATTTAGTTAATTTAACCTAACAGTACTAAAGTATAAGGAATGTAAATTTACATACTACTAAAATCGATGCTGGAGGGAATCTAGAAGAACTAAAGAAGCCAGTCCAATGTGATAAAAATCTATCTGTAGCTAACCCCTGTCCTAGTCATTCCTGAGATTACATTAATTTATAAAATATAATCTGAGTATCCAGTGCAGGCATCATTGTTTTATAATAGTTTACAATAGTACTCATTTATCTCTCTGATTTCATGCTACCCATTCCTGAATAACTATTTTCTTTACGGGTTGAATGGGGAGTATATAAATAGAATTTGGAAGGAAGAATTATAATATTTATCAAAATATTCTACAAGCCAGAGAAACATGCTCTTTTGCACCTCTCAGGAGTTTGTTTGCTTTTCATACTTGAAAGAGGGGGAGTTCTTCACTGCACCCCCCCCCCCCGGGAGTCCCTTTAATTGTTGAACATTGTAGCTCTTTTGTTTTTCTGTAATCCTGAAGTGGAAAAAGATAGCACAGTCCTCCATCCAAAATCTACAGTCCTCCCGAAGAAAAGGTCATTTGGTCTTTGAGTCACCATTTCCAGTGATGTTTTTGAAATCACTCCTATTCATTCATGGTTTTTGGCAGCAAAGCCTTTTCTGACACCAGACTGGCAGGTACCTTGATACCAATTCTGCCCAATGATCTACCCTCCAAGTCCCTAAGGATATACAGAGAAGGTCTTCCTCTTCCACATCACTTACTTACTTTCAGAGGACTGTCAAGCCCCACTGCCTCCAAGGCTCCTATTCTTTCAAGGCTAAGTATCAGTAATCCCCGCAATGATTCTTTCCTGTCCAGGTCTTCTTGTTGTTTGATATTCTCTTGTCGGTATGACGTGGGGATCATTTCTTTACCGCTGATGAACTGTCAAAAGACTAAGTGCCAACCCTGAGCTATTCAGCACCTTAAATCAACATCTTCAGTCTCTTTTTCTGCCAGCCAAGAATATATCAGGGAAACTATTAATATGAATCAGGTAATTGGTGGGCCCCTGTCTTTTGCGTAGAGACGTTAAGAAGTTTCAGTATTGCTAAAACTATAGTTATTCTCAGGAAGCCCATTCATGAGGGGGACATCAGAAAAAATAACAAGATGAATAAAAATGCATTTTGGATGTAACTTTGACCTTGGGTGTTGTTATGACAAGGGGGAAAAGGCAGAAGCATTGAAAGCAGTGTAAAGACACACACTTCATTCTAGTGTGTATCACAGAGGAGCAAGAGATGTAAACATCAAGGAAAAGATTGGTAAGCTGGAATTGAGTAACATGAAAAAACATATTCACAAGGAAAGAGTTCTTAAATAAATATAAAGAAAAAGCTATTCTTTGGATAAAATTATTTTTGTGAACATTTTTTTAAATTAAAATTCTCGGAGGCGCCTGGGTGGCTTAGTTGGTTAAGCATCTGACTTCAGGTCAGGTCATGATCTCACCGTTTGTGGGTTTGAGCCCTGCAATGGGCTCTGTGCTAGCAGCTCAGAGCCTGGAGCCTGCTTTGGATTCTGTGTCTCCCTCTCTCTCTGCTCCTCCTCCGTTCATGCTCTGTCACTCTCTCTCTCTCAAGAATAAATATACATTGGGGCGCCTGGATGGCTCAGTTGGTTAAGCGTCCGACTTCGGCTCAGGTCATGATCTCACGGTCCGTGAGTTCGAGCCCCGTGTCGGGCTCTGTGCTGACCACTCAGAGCCTGGAGCCTGTTTTCAGATTCTGTGTCTCCCTCTCTCTCTGACCCTCCCCTGTTCATGCTCTGTCTCTCTCTGTCTCAAAAATAAATAAACATTAAAAAAAAGAATAAATATACATTATATATATTTTTTATTTTAAATTTTAGTTAACATCCAGTGCAACATTTGTTTCAGGAGTAGAATTCAGTGATCCATCACTTACATACAACCCCCAGTGCTCATCACAAGTGCCGTGCTTAGTACCCATTACCCATCTAGCCTTTCTCCCACCCACTTCCCTCCATCAACCCATAGTTTGTTCTCTATCATTAAGAGTCTCTGGTACTTTGTTTCCATTTTCTCTTTCCCCCACTTCCCATATGTTCATCTGTTTTGTTTCTTAAATTCCACATATGAGTGAAATCATATGGTATTTGTCTTTCTCTGACTGACTCATTTTGCATAGCATAATACACTCTGCTCCATCCATGTCATTGCAAATGGCAAGATCTCATTCTTTTTGATGGCTGAATGATATTTCATTATCCATTCATCAGCCAATGGACTCTCCATAGTTTGGCTGTTGATAATGCCACTATAAACATCAGGGTGCATGTCCTTCTTCAAATTTGTATTTTTATCCCATGGGAAAAACCTACTAGTGCAATTACTGGATCATAGGGTAGTTCTAGTTTTAGTTTTTTAAGGAACCTCCATACTGTTCTCCAGAGTGGCTGCACCAGTTTGCATTCCCACCAGCAGTGCAAGAGGGTTCCCCCTTCTCTACATCCTCACCAACACCTGTTGCTTCTTGTGTTGTTAATTTTAAACATTCTGACAAGTGTGAGGTGGTTTTGATTTGTATTTCCCTGATGATGAGTGATATTGAGCATCTTTTCATGTGAGTGTTAGTCATCTGGATGTCTTCTTTGGAAAAGTGTCTATTCATATCTTTTGCCCATTTCTTAACTGGGTTGTTTGTTTTTTGAGTGTTGAGTTTGATAAGTTCTTTATAGATTTTGGATATTAGCCTTTTATCAGATATGTCATTTGCAAATATCTTCTCCCACTCCATAGGCTGCCTTTTAGTTTTGTTGATTGTTTCCTTGGCTATGCAGGAGGTTTTTTATCTTGATAAAGTCCCATTTGTTCACGTTTGCTTTTGTTTCCCTTGCCTTTGTGGATGTGTCTAGTAAGAACTTGCTCTGGCCGAGGTCAAAGAGGTTGCTGCCTGTGTTCTCCTCTAGTATTTCCTGTCTTACATTCATTTTGAATTTATTTTTGTGTGTGGTGTAAGAAAGTGGTCCAGCTTCTTTATTCTTTTGCATGTGGCCATCCAGTTTTCCCAACACCATTTGCTGAAGAGATTGTCTTTTTTCCATTGGATATTCTTTCCTACTTTGTCAAAGATTAGTTGACCATACAGTTGTGGGTCATTTCTGAGTTTTCTATTCTGTTCCCTTGATCTGTGTGCCTGTTTTTGTGCCAGTACCATACAGTTTTGATGACTATATCTTTGTAATATAGCTTCAAATCTGGAATCATTATGCCTCCTGTTTTGTTTTGTTTTCAGGATTGCTTTGGCTATTCAGGGTATTTTCTGTTTCCATACACATTTAAGAATTGTTTGTTCTAGCTCTGCAAAGAATGCTGGTGTTATTTTGATAAGGACTGCATTGACTGCTTAGATAGCTTCAGGTAGTGTAGCCATTTTAACAATGTTTGTTCTTCTAATCCATGAGCATGGAATGCTTTCCCTTCTTTATTATCCCTTCAGTTTCTTTCAAAAATCTTCTATAGTTTTCAGAGTACAGAGTTTTTACCTTTTTAGTTAGGTTTATTCCTACGTATCTTACTGTTTTTGGTGCAGTTGTAAATGGGATCAATTCCTTGATTTCTTTTTCTGCTGCTTCATTATTGGTGTATAAATGTGCAACAGATTTCTGTACACTGATTTTATATCCCATGACTTTGCTGAATTCATGTACTAGTTCTAGCAATATTTTGGTGGAGTCTTTCAGGTTTTCTACATAGAGTATCATGTCATCTGCAAATAGTGAAAGTTTGAATACTTCTTTGCTGATTTGTGTGCCCTGTATTTCTTTTAGTTGTCTGATTGCTGAGGCTAAGACTTCCAGTACTATGTTAAATAGTAATGGTGAGAGTGGACATCCTTGTCTTGTTCCTGACCATAGGGGAAAGACTCTCAGTTTTTCCCCATTGAGGATAATATCAGGTGTGGATCTTGCATATATGGCCTTTATGATATTGAGGTGTATTCCATCTATCCCTATTTTGTTGAGGGTTTTTTATCAAGAATGGATGCTGTATTTTATAAAATGCTTTTTCTGCATCTATGGACATAATCCTATGGTTCTTATCCTTTCTTTTATTAATGTAGTATATCATGTTGATTGATTTGTGATTACTAAACCAGCCCTGCAGCCCAGGAAAAAAATCCCACTTGATCATGGTGAATAATTCTTTTAAGTACTTTTGAATTCAGTTTGCTATTACCCTGTTGAGAATTTTTGCATCTAAGTTCACCAGGATATTGGCCTGTAATTCTCCTTTATAGAGGGTTCTTTGTCTGGTTTTGGAATCAAGGTAATGCTGGCTTCATAGAATGAGTTTGGACACTTTCCTTCCATTTCTGTTGTTTGGAACATTTTGAGAAGGATAGGTATTGACTCTTCTTTAAATGTCTGGTAGAATTCCCCTGGGAAGTCATCTGGCCCAGGACTCTTGTTTGTTGGGAGATTTTTGATGACTCACTCAATTTCTTTGCTGGTTATGGGTCTGTTAAAATTTTCTATTTCTTCCTATTTCAGTTTTTGGTGGTTTGTGAGTTTCTAGGAATTTGTCCATTTCTTCAGATTGCCCAGTTGTTGGCATATAATTTTTCATATTACAGTAAAACCTTGGATTGTGAGTAACTTGTTCTGTGAGCATTCTGCAAGATGAGCAAACATTTGTAATAAATTTTAACTTGATAAACGAACGATGTCATGCAACGCAGGCAGTATGTGACACTGAATGTCACATGGTCATAACTGAGCCAGTGGTTCTTCTCTCTCTTGCTCACTGCAGGATTGTGGGTGATTGTCTCCCATATTTGGATGCTCAGTTTCACCAAGGTGTTTGGCAGAAATCAGTGATTTTTTTTTTAGAATGTTGGAAGGTGCCCACAACTGGCACTAGTGTATTTTTTGTCACTTTAATGCACCTATGGACAATCCTTTGCTTTCCCATACAAGAGTATGCTTAGGAATGCTTTGCTTCACTGTAGTTCAGGTTGCCTGCAGCTGTAGACCCTTTCCTCTGCTGCCTCATTGCCAGTTACATTAAATACAGTATGACAAGAGTTGATTAATACTGTATTGTAAACATCCGTGCAAGAGTATACAATGACCCCATGCAGCCAAAGGTTGGAAAAAAAGACAGGGAGAAGAAGGAAATGATTACAGTGGAAGTTAAGAAGGAAATCGTTGAGAAGTATGAACACGGTATATGAGTGGCCAGAGTTGCAAGATTTTATAAGAAGTTTCTGTCTGCATCTCATCTGGAGAAGAGGAGGAGAAGTAGGTGGAGGAACCCCTCACTTCAAATGAGATTAGGAAGATGTGTAAAATGTGGGAAACAGTGCAAAATTTCGTAGAGATGCACCACCCAAATAAGGCTGTAGCAGTCTGAGCAATGAATCTGTTTAATGACAATGCAATGTCACATTTCTGAGGAAGCCTCAAAAGGAGGCAAAAGCAAGTGTCATTGGATAGGTTCCTTGTTAAAGTTGCACGAAAGGAAAAGATTCCATTGAGTCAATAGATAGCAGTCATTTCGTTAGTGATAGTGAAAGTCGTCCTACACAATTAACCTCCGCTCTCTTGTTTCTCTCACACCAGCCGCAAAGGTTTTCAAAGGTAAGTGCAGGCTAATTTCTTTATATTTTCTATTTTCTTTATTATTTAAATTATATTACGGTATGTAATAATTTTTATATGAATATTTTTTGGGCTGTGGAATGAATCATCTGACTTTCTGTTAGTCCTTATGGGGAAATTCACTTTGGTATACAATTGCTTTAGATTATAAACATGTTTCCAGAAGGAATTATGCCCATAAACCAAGGTCTTACTGTATTCTCTTATAATTGTTTGTATTTCTGTGGTGTTGGTTGTGAACTCTCCTCTTTTATTCGTGATTTTATCTATTTGAGTCCTTTCTCTTTTCTTTTTGATGAGTCTGACTAGGGGTTTATCAGTTTTGTTTATTCTTTTAAAGAACCAGCTCTTGGTTTTTTTTTTTATCTGTTCTACTGTTTTTTGTTTGTTTCTATGTCATTTATTTCTGCTGTAATCTTTATTATTTCCCTTATTCTGAAGGCTTTAGTCTTTATTTGGTATTTCTTTTCTAGCTTCTTTACATGTAAGGTTAGGGTGTACATTTGGGACCTTTCTTGCTTCTTGAGATAGACTTGAATTGCAGTATACTTTCCTCTTAGGACTGCCTTTGCTGAATCTCAAAAGGTTTGGACTGTCATGGTTTTATTTTCACTTGTTTCCATATATTTTTTTTATTTCTTCTTTAATTTCCTGGTTAACCCTTTCATTCTTGAGTAGGATGTTCTTTAACCTCCATGTATTTGAGACTATTCCAACTTTTTTCTTGTGGTTGACTTCAAGTTTTATAGTATGATCTGAAAATATGCATGGTATGATCTCGATCATTTTGTATTTGTTGAGGGCTAATTTGTGACCCGGTATGTGATCTATTCTGGAGAATGTTCTATGTGCACTTGAGAAGAATGTATATATTCTGCTGCTTTAGGATGAAATGTTCTGAATGTATCTGTTATGTCCATTTGGTCTTGTGTGCCATTCAAAGCCATTGTTTCCTTGTTGATTTTCTGCTTAGATGATCTGTCCATTGGTGTAAGTGGGGTGTTAAAGTCCCCTACTATTATTGTATTATTAGCAATGGGTTTCTTTATGTTTATTATTAATTCACTTATATATTTGGGTGCCACCAAGTTGGGGGCACATACAATTATTTTTAATACATATCACCTATTGAAGATAAACTGCCAACAAATACAACTAACTTCTATAAATCAATAAGGAAAGTTAAAACAACATAAAAAACAAGCAAAGGTTTGAATTCGTAGAGACAAAATTCAAATGGCCAAGAAAAAATGTTCAATTTAACTAGTAAAAAGCACCATAAAATTTAATTAACTAAAGTCACATCCATCAAATATGTAACAAACATGTGAGTCAACAGTAACTCTCATTCACTGCTGGAATTAATCCAAATTGGTCCACTATCTTTATGTAAAATAAATTGAGTTATTTGAAATAGTGAAAAATTATAAATAATCTAAATATCCATTGAGAAGGAGAACAATGTATATTATGACATAATGCCACAGCTGAATGTGTTCAATAATTAAAATTGATGGACCGAAAGCTACTTGGGTTAAAGTCACTAAATCTAAAAAGTATGTGTTTAAATTTTAAAACACACATGTAAATTTTTGGCAAAACAATCATTGAGGGAAGCTTACATACCAAAATCTGTTTGGGATTAATTTAGGGGAAAGGCAAGTGATTAGTGTCCAGGGAGCTATTAAAAGACCCTTTCATAAGGATCTGATTTTTTTTTATGTTTTAAAAATATATCTGAAAAAAATACTGTAAAATGTTAACATTTATTTAGACTGGATGATGGTTTGTATATGTGGTTTCTTTAACATTCGTATGTTTTTAATAAATTATTCTCATATTTTATAAAATGTTACAAAACACAATAATCACCAAAAATAAGTATATGGATTATACCTCTAAGGACAGAAACTATATTGTAAACAATAAGAGCTTTGCTTGCGTGGGGTGTCTGGGTGACTCAGTCGGTTGAGCGTCCAACTCTTTTTTTCTGGTCAGATCATGATCTCATGGTTCGTGAGATGGAGTCCTGAACCAGACTCTGCGCTGATTGCATGGCGCGTACTTGGGATTCTTGCTCTGCCCCTACCCCGCTCATGCACACTCCTTTCTCTCTCTCTTAAAATAAATAAACTTTTTTTAAACATGAAAAAAAAGCGTTTTGCTCGCTTCATATATTTGAATATTATTAGAATTTCTGCAGTCTTTCATACATTTACTTTTGTAAGTAGAGAAAATAAATATATAATATATAAAAAAATATAAAATGACATATGTGTATGGCTGAAGCCTACACTCACGCACACAGAAATGAAATTGGACGGACGTGAGCATTGTGTATTTAGTAAATGCTAAAACATGATTTTCTGGCCATGATACTTACATGACATTTTTAAAACATCTACTCGCCTGCTTCACAATCTGTATTATGTTACTTATAAATTGTGACACTAGCTCCAAAAATAGCATTCTAAGTTGAGGCTAGCCAGCATAAATTAAAACTAAGGCTAGAACTTTTTCTGTTTTCGATATGTACCTTATGTATACAGCCTGAGATTGTATTAATTTTTATTGTAATTTCATCGAATATGTGTCCTATATTGTTTTGAAACCATGAACTCAGTCTACAGATTCACCGCCTCCTTAATACTCATCCAGCCCTTATAGAACATGGTATAGACCCTTGTTATACAAAGCACTATCTTTTGGTCTCTATAATGAAATGGATATCTCTGTATTGACATAGATACCTGCTATAGATCATGTCATTCCAGGGAAGCTGAAGGGGAGGAACATGTGACCCAACTTAAGGGAGACCATGTGTTCAGAGATGAGCATGTGATATTCAGAATGACCCTCAGCTTGTTTTCTGGTAATTCTGGGAAACCGATTCTCTCTCTCTCTCATCCTAGACAATGTGGGATACAGATATAAGTGTGAATCATAGAACTGCAGCCATTTTGTTATCATGAGGGAAACAAAACAGTCAACAAGAAAGAGTTCAGAGCAGTTATCAAAAAATCAAAAAAAAAAAGAACAGTTATCAAATTATTACCTTGACACTTGAGCTTTTAAGTTAATGAAAAAAATTAATTCCTTTCATCATTTTATTTATTTTATTTTTATTTTTAATTTTTTTAACAGTTTATTTATTTTGAGAGAAAGTGACAGAATGTGAGCAGAAAAGGGTCAGAGAGAGAGAGAGGGAGAAAGAGAATCCAAAGCAGGCTCTAAGCTCTGAGCTGTCAGCACAGAGCCTGACACAGGGCTTGAACTCACGAGCCATGAGATCATGACATGAGCTGAAGTCAGATGCTTAACCGACTGAGCCACCCTGGCACGCCTTCCTTTCATTATTTTAAAGATTGGAATGGAGTCTTCCTCTAATTATAAATGAAAACATCCTAACTAATAACAGAATTAGACTCAAGAAAGAGGGGATTACATGTAACATGTCCTAAATACCAAATGGGTTGCAGTTAGGAGGGAACAGCAAAGTGAGCATTCTCAGTTTAAAAATCAACCATTTTTGCTATTAAATTCTTTTTCTCTCAAATAGTGGTTTATTTTTCCTTGATTATCAGAGCATATGCTACAAGGCTATAACATTAAGATATTTGGCAGGAAATTTTCAATATGTTGGATAGTGTTGACTATTTGCAGCCTTAACAATGTGCTGCTAGCAGAAATGTTTACATTGATGCTGACCATTCTGAGATTAGAAAGGGAAGAAAATTCTTGGTTTTCTGGAAGAAGCCTCTTCTTTTTTTCTTTTGTTCTTTTTTCTTTAATGTTCACTTATTTTTGAAAGAGAGAGAGAGAGAGACAGAGTGTGAGCCAGGGAGGGGCAGAGAGAGAGGGGGACACAGAATCTGAAGCAGGCTCCAGGCTCTGAGCTGTCCAGCACAGAGCCTATCTTGGAGCTCGGAACTCATGAACGACGAGATCATGAATTGAGGGCAGGTTGGATGCTCAACCCACTGAGCTACCCAGGTGCCCTCGGAAGAAGCCCTTTCTGAACATAATCTGTAATCCAAATGCACTGAGAATGGGAATCTACTCATCGATAGCGTATTCAAGGTTTGAAAGCCAGATTTCTGTCCTCACTGGCTAGTACCAGCAGAGATAAGAAGGAATCAGACATAGCAGAAAAAAAGATTGGGGCCCAAGAAGAGCAAGCCCAACTCCAAAGCACCTATGTTAAGCATTTTCTACCTTAAAGAGATGTCAAAACCCATTAAGAAGCTGTGGCTGGGTTCACCCTAGAGCAAAGTGTCAATGATCCTTGCCTCATCACCTACACTGTGTTTTTACATTGGTCTGTGCAGTGGAAAGCCTAGACACCAGGCAATGCCAAGTATGCCAAGGCTGACCATCAGTGGACAAAAATCCCAAAGATAAAACATCTCTGGCTTTGGTTGTACAATAGGAAAATAAATAAACCAGAGGTCTATGTACCTTTAAAGGAGTTGCCTATCCAAAGAAGCCCAAACCTGACTTATCACCTCTTGTTATTGTTCAAATCAGGGGAACACCTTACTTTCTTAACTCACGGTAACAGAAACAGCCAACACCTACGTTTTCAACTGAATTTCTGAGAAATCAAATCCCTTTTCTCAATTTCAACTAAAAGATATAGTTTGTCTGGGCCATTTTGAATCTTTATTCTGTGACATATATTTAAACCTTCCCTTCTTGTTACACTTTCTTCATGAATTTGTTTCTGAAAAGTCTGTAAATTTCCATCACATGATAACTATGAAGTGGCAAATGGATTAGCAGCTCACATAACTCAAGCCAGGCTGACCTTTTATTCAGTGATTTGTTCTGGGAAATAGAATTTGAAGGATAATGTGTATTCAGCTCAAAGCAACACCAAGTGAGGGCAAATCATTCACTAGATTATTAGATTAAAGATATGGAAGATAACAGCATTCATTGTAATGTTTACAGGAGGAGACACACATCTGTTCCCAGATATTTAGGGTCAGCAGCTTTGACTCCAGGAGAAATCTGTGCCCTGATTCACACATTTTTGTCCACTATAAATCACATCTTTTGAATTCATATAGATGAAGCATTTTGCAAGTATAAAATGCTACATAAAAACGTACTGTTGTTGGCAATGAACAAGAAGAAAACTGAAATCTCTTGGAAAATTTTCTGGTGACCTTACAGTAAAGCAAAATCATGAATTAAGCAAAGTATATTTTATTTAGGAATGAACATTATCCAACTAAAGCCATACGTTACCTTTGAGTCAAAACTGCTGAATATCAATGAAAAACAATTTTTTAAGTAGTAGTATGTTGTAACAAAGCATTACCTGAAATAAGTTATTTAAGACCAAAGCAAATCATAATAGGCTCATTGGCCACAACAAAATAAATTAGTCTGATTTATCTTTAAGAGAAACAGTTCAAAAACTTTCCTTCATTTCTCCTATTAAACTTCACTTGAGAGATAGATTGATACAGGAAAGCATTTGTTTTTTTAAAGGTATGCTAGTGATGTCCTATGCCTAATTTTCCAAGCAGCTCTACTGGCAAAACCAGAACTTAGCCACAGTTCTGCTAACTCCAAAGTGAGCATTCTTTCTTTTTTAAATATATATTTTTTTAATTTTAATACTTTTGAGAGAGAGATAGAGCACGAGCAGGGGAGGGCAGAGAGAGAGGGAGCCACAGAATCTGAAGCAGGCTCTAGGCTCTGAGCTGTCAGCACAGAGCCCGAGGCGGGGCTTGAATGCAGGAACCACAGTGAGATCATGACCTGAGCCGAAGTCAGATGCTCAAGTGACTGAGCCACGCAGGTGCCCCTAAAGTGAGAATTCTTTTTTATACGTTGCACAGAATGTGGTGATGTGTTACCCACCGCCCCAACACACACTTGCTGAGTTGAGTGATCGATCATCTGCCACTGAGATGCATACTGATACGGTAAATGAGAAGAGGTAGCCATTTGCCTAATGGAAACCAGGCATCTGTGTTTAGAACGTCTACACTTGTCAGTGAATCTGTGCATGATCCTTGAACTTTACACATTCTAGAAGGGGAAAGAGGATATTGGGTTTTGAGGAGCAGAGGACCGAGCTCTACTGGAGATGTAAAAGTACTGACTGGAGATGGGATCTCAACGCCATAGGCTAGCACAAGTCATATTTCAACACTTTGTGTGTTAAATGTTAAAAAGTGCTTGTGTTAAATGATATGCATTAGCAAGCCAAGGACGACTATTTTGCATTTAAGAAGGCACTGAGCCTTCTGGGCTTATAGAATGCAGGGTATCTGCAACAGAGGAGTCTTTGGGAGTTGTAGGTTTGTTGATTTCTCAGAAAACATCTAATACTTTTTAGCAATACTTTTGCAAATTTTCTGGCAAGCTCTGTTTGGAAAACTTAGAATATTGAGGGTGGGGAATCATCTGTACTTCGCGGAAGGGAAATCAGAGATCTTGGATGTATATTGTGAAGGTTAATTTTACGTGTCAAATTTACCAAGGCCATGTGGTGCCCAGATATTTGATCAAATATTATTTGGGTGTTTCAGTGAGAATAATTTTGGATGAGATGAACATTGAAATCAGTAGACTGAGTAAAGCAGATAGTCCTCCATAATGTGGGTGGGTCTCATCCAATAAGTTGAAGGTCTGTATAGAACAAAAATGCTAGTTCTCCTTCAAGTAGGAAAGAATTTTTTCTTTCTGATGGCCTTCAAACTAGAACATCACCTTTTTCTTCTCTTTGAACTCAAAAGGAAATATTTGTTCTTCCTGCTGGCGTTTGGACTGGAACTACATCATCAGCTCTCCTGATCTTCAGCTTACGAAATCAGCTTGCAGATTTAGGGATTGCCAGCCTCTGTAATTGTAAGTCAGTCCCTTATGCATCCTATTGTTTCTCTTTCTTTGGAGAACTCTGATAAATACATATAACTCTACATGGTGAGAATCATATGTATATTACTCCTTTTTTTCCAACTGCAACATTCATATTAATATAGTATATACATGTGTTTACTAATTAGTGATAAGAAAACAGGGGTAATAATTCTACATGTCCATTAGTCTTGAGTAGGCTCTACTCTGCTAACCCTGAATAGGTATAAAAGTACGACACTCTCCATTATACCACCTACAGAATGCTTTTTTTCACATAAGTGAGAGTATGATTTCCAGATGTCTGCCCTGACCATTTAGGGAATATTATGAGGAATCCACCACTCTTAACTTTTCAAACATGCCTTAGAGTAATCCCTACAGAATCGTTACAAATGACTGCAAACTCAGAAAAAGAAGTGGGCCTTGGTTTGTTGAGGTGGGTTGTTTTTGTGTTTTGTTTATTTGTTTGTTCTGAATATGTGTAGAAAAGGCTCTTGAAGGAGGAGAAAGAAGTTTATAATGAAAGTACAGACTGCATGGAGAACCAGTCTAAAAAGTCTTTCCAGTGTAACACAATTGGCTTTACACAATTAGAGGAAAAAGAGTGGGTGGGAAAGAATACATTGCTGATGTCTAAGAAGCTACAAGAAAGCCTGAACAAGACAGGGCTTGCTTATGAGAAAAGCACAGTTTCAATACAAGGTTGTTAGAGTACAATCTGTTGTTTATGCTTGACCAGCCTGGCCTCCTACAACCCGTGTGGATTTGGTAGGCTGCCAGTCATGTTATCCCCCTGGCTACAATAAGTTTCCCGCAAAGTCTGTAAGATTCTTGAATGACTACCATAGTCTTTTATGTATGGAATGTGGGTCAGAGAGCTCTCTCTTCCTTTCAAGATCGCAAACACTGAGTGCTGTAAGCCTGGATCCACCCGTGGGTACACCCTGCCCTCCTCATTCCTTATCCTGGCAATAGGAGAGAAAGTGGCCAACACACAAACAAGGGATAGTGTCTTATTTTTATAACATCATCTTCAATGTGGGGAAGGAACTCAGATGTAGGCATAAATTTCAATTAATCTACATTTCCTTTAAGTGTAAAGATTCATGAAATACCATTTTTATAACATTTAATGATGGAAAGCAATTCAATAATAATTGAAACCTGGGTTATTACTGCTATAAATCTTTAACAGTCTTACAAGGGAAATTTCATTGAAAACAACAGAATGAGAGTATAAAGGCTATAGCACCACAACCTTGAATTATTTTTTGAGGTCAGTTTCAGTGACAGTTTCCAAATTGAAGTCATTGTCTTCTCTGACTGGGTCATAGGTCCGGAAGCTAAATGATTGAATGGTACATCTAAATGGTAGCTTGAGACAGGAAACTTACCTGGATGCAAACATGGATTTTATGTAACTCTAGGTTCTTTTGGAAATGATACATGTTTGTAATTCACCAAGCCATAGTCTCACCTCATCCCCTTCACTATCTATAACTTGGAGTGTAATTGGGTATTGACACTCCCATCAGTTGGGGGGATGGCAGAGAAGGCTGATGAGGGGAAATTATTATTGGGCATCTTTGCCTCTTGCGAATAATGAAAATGCAGTAATTAGTGGAAATAAATGTGGTAGATATCAGTTAAAATGAGACTAAAATTGGAAGTTTCCACATTTTACATTTCTCCTTTCTTAAATAGTACTTAAAAAAATAGGCAAATGTTATACTCATTATCTCAAAGGTTAAAATGGATCATAAAACAAAAAAATGAAGGGTTTATCCCCAGCTTTAACTTGAAGGTTTGAAAAAAGAGAATTTTTTTTCAAGGACAGGGTGTTTCTAGAAACACCTTGAAAGATGATTTTCTTCAAAAATTATATTAGAACATTTATCAACATAAAACTAATAGTTTCTCCTAGCAATAAAGTAGGGGGATTTATAACAGCCTTTAAAAATAACTTCATTCATAATGGGTCCTAGTCAAACCAAATAATTATAAAATATTGATTTTTTGAGGTATAATATTTCAGAATTCCATTACATGATGGGAAATATAATGTATTTCAAATTAAAGTAGAAATTTATCTCAAATGTCTCTATACTCTTAGCTGTCAATTCAAGGTTTTTGGGGTGTGTGTGTGTGTTTGTGTGTGTGTATGTTTTAGTTAGCTGTTTAGATTATTTTCCCTTTATTATTTCCACTGGGTTTTTTAAATTTTTGATAAAAATCACCTGTTGTGATGGATGATTCTATATATATATGAAAGGTTACCTATTATAGATATATATATATATAATTATTTATGAAAAGTATTTTTTAATCAAAGATAATACTTCAGCCTTGATATGACAGAAATTAAGGAACAGTACACAATTTAAAGTAATTTTATTTTCATGAAGCACTGACTTTTTATCAAGGGAGTGATTTTTAATTTTTTTAATGTTTATTTGAGAGAGAGAGAGAGAGAGCAAGCAGGTGAGGAAATGAGAGGGAGGAAGACACAGAATCCAAAGCAGGCTCCAGGCTCTGAGCTGTCAGCACAGAGCCAGATGCTGGGCTCAAACTCACAAGCTAAGCCATGAAATCATGACCTGTGCCAAAGTCAGATGTTGGATGGACTGAGCCCTCCAGGTGCCCCTAGGGAGTGATTTTTAACCTTTCTGGTTCACTGATCCCTTTGTAAACCTGATAAAATGTATAGATCTATTGCCCAGAGAAATGCACATCTACATCAGAAATATATACCACTTATTAGGGATACATGAACTGCTGATTTAGACCCTAGATTTAGGACTGATTTTAAGTCAAATCTGTTTTTTAATGTTAATTGTAAAACTAATCACTGTCATCTTTATTTGATAGTTTATATGGATGAACTACAAAATCTAAAACAACTTATTCTAAATAATTAAAGAATCATTTATATATTTGAATAATTACCTGGAAAATTAAGTTTAAAAAATGAGAAATAAACAGATACTCCACAAGCCAGAACTCTTATTGGAAAAATAGACACAAATAACTTATTTTACAATAAATCATAAAAATATATTTATTGGCATTCTAAGAGTTTAAAAGTCTTTCTTCTAAAAGTAAATGAAAACTTGTATTTTTGTGTTCTTAAAATATAAAGCTTTCCACTCAGGGTACTAACAGGAAATAATATTTTCAGATCAATGGAAATAAAAGCAACTTATTAGAAAAAAACACTAATTTTGACGTGTTTACAACTTGTGATAATATCAATTATTGGACATTCTTCTGCCCTCAAAGGGTTCATTTTTGCAAAGGGGCAAAGACTCAACAGTATGCAGGAACATGCACACACACACACACACACACACACACACACACACACACTTTAATGCTCTGTTAACTAATTATCTCTTAGATTTATCATGATAACATATAACACAGGTTCTAGAGAAATGGCTAAGGGAAAATCCTGGATTCTACCACATGCTAAATGGCAAGGTATTTATTATCATGTTTCATCACCTGTAAAATGGGTTTCCTTACCTGTAATGATATCATGTGCCTCATAGGGCTTTTGTGAAGACTGAACATGTCATTTTGAGTGCTTATCCCAATGTCTGGAACATAGCAAGCACTCCAAATTTCAACTATGAATGATGCTGTCACTATATTGTGATAGTCGTAGTAGCAGTATTTGCGGAGTAAAAATTCTTCCAAAACTTTCTCTAAGGAGATAGAGGACCGATAGGTAGACAGACAGTTTCAGAGATAAGTATATAGACGCAGACAGCCCACGGGTCTCAAGGTATGTCCCAGGGACCTTTGAAGCTCTCCCAGATCCTCTCATGGAGTTCATGACATCAAAACTATTTCATCCCAATACTAAGACATTATTTACCTTCTTCACTTTCATTCTCTCACAAATCAAGAGTGAACTTACTGAGGCCAGAAGGCAGAAGCAAGTATGAGAATCCAGCAATCCTTCATGAAGCAAGACATGAAAGAGTTTTGCATGATGCAAAATAATGCCACTATTCTCACTAAATTAATTTAATAAATTTTATAAATTTAAGTTATAATTTAACTTATAAAAATAGAATATTTTTTATAAAATGTTATTACTATAAGTAATTTATTGTTGTGTTAAATGACTTAATAAGTGTATTCAATATGTCTGTTTTAATTTCTTTTTTGAAAAATTTTTTATGTTGATTTTTGAGAGAGAGAGAGAGAGAGAGCATGAACAGGGGAGGGGCAGAGAGAGAAAGGGACCCAGAATCCTAAGCAGGCTTCAGGCTCTGAGCCATCAGCACAGAGCCTGATGTAGGGCTGAAACTCACAAACTTCCAGATCATGACCTGAGCCACAGTTGGACGCTTAACCGACAGAGCCACTCATGCGCCTCTCAGTTTTAATTTCTAGTAACTGTGAATAAATATAATCCACATACACAAAATTTTTCTGGTGTCCTCCATGTAAAAAGTCTCAAAACTAAAAAGGTTAGGAACTGCTGCTGTATAAATTGCTTTGCAAATGGACTTTTTGTTATTTAACAATCTACCAAGTACAGTTATCCATGTCATTTCAATATATCCACATCTACAATTCCATTTCTGCATGGCTGAATTGTTGAGATGTACCAAATTTATTTAACCTGACTGAGAAATGCTGATGTTTTAGTAGAGATAATGATCGAAGATTGGAGTATGTATCCTTTGAGAAGAGATGAGAGCTGGCTTCAATTATAAGGGTAAATTTTCATTGGGGCCTTAACTACCAAGTGTTTTCAGTTTGTTTTGTTCTGTTTTGTTTGGGGTTTTATCACTATGTCGATTCCCTGAACAAATTTGATAACCGTGAAATCACACAAGGAAAATGGAAGGCCAGTCATTAATTAGACATTTTCTTATCAGCTCTAACAGAACTCATATAATAATAATAGGTATGGGGAAAGAAACCGATGGGAAATACCAAACATAATTGCCCTTAAGTCCAGGAGCACCTAATCATTATACATTTAATCAGTAACAAGGAGAGTTACCTTTGTTTACCAAGCTGATGAGATAAATATAAACCAGTGAATCCAAATTACAGTTTAGCTATGAGTGTTATTCAGTGATACTGAATCTAATCTTGAAATCTCTAAGTCTTTTAAGTTCCCTCTGATCTTTCACATTTAAAGAGCAACTGAAATAGTAAGTCATCTTTTCTTTGGGGGGATGGCCTTCTTTTGTCCACCACACTCTTAATGTTTAGCTGGTCATTTTTATGGAAAAAGATTCTTGATGACTCTACTTCTATATCTCAATGCCTATTTAAAGCACTTATTATGAAATCATGTTAGATCTCCCCAAATACCCATGAATTGGAACAATTGTACGCATCTAAATTTACTGCTAGAAAATATGCTAGCAAATAAGGAATATCAGTTGATTTGCCAGAATATAATTATCTACAGCAAATCTTGATTTTGAGCATCATTTGCCTATTTTGTTGACATTTGCATTCATGCTTTATATACGTGTTGAGGATCAGTTACCATGGAATAATCAGTGTGTTAAAAAGAAGGGTATAACACACATTCTTTTCAGCAAGGAAGGGTATAATGTTTGGGGTCGACATTTTATCTATGTTGGACACACAAATAAATATTCATAAACCATTACAGAATGGAAAATCTAAAAGCAAGTGTCTACTAATCAAGGAATGAGAGTACAAAGTGCAAGATGAACGTGCAGAGAAGAGAGAAATCTGTTGCTGGGGTGTGTTTGTGGAGGCTCTGTGGCAGCAGGTAGGCTCCCGGTAACCGCTGGGGATGGAAGGCCAGGAGAGATCGGGCTGGGGCCTGGGGACTGGAAGAAGGCATCACAGGTGCAGGTAGCCACATGGCGAGGCAGAGATGTCTGTGGGTTAGGAAGTCTCGTTGATGGAATTGGATGGTTCAAAGGAGCATTGAGAAAGTGAAAACAATAAGTTTGGACTAGACTGGAAAATATCTTGAATGACAGGTCCAGATTTGGGTATGACTATTTAGGCGAATGATAAAGATAGCAATACACAGGAAGGAAATATAAGTAATAGAGAGAGCAGTAAACTAGAAGTTAGAGCATTTGAATTTTGCTGGCTGGGTAAGTGTGACCATGGCTCATGTCCTTTCTGAGTCTCAATATTTAGAGTGAAAGAACAACAGATGAGACTTTCACATCCTATTCGCATATTGCTGTGAGGATGAACTGAGACCATACATACTAAAACGCTTTACAATTGTAAAGTAGCGTAAAATTAAAGTATTAAATATCATTAAAGCATTAAGTAGGAGATCATGCCCTGACATAAGAAAATACTTTATTTGCTCCGATGACTGTTGACAGAGATGCATTTTAGGTTAGAACAATCATATTTTAGACCTAAAGAAAACGTGAATAAGTATGTAAAAAGAAAAAGGGGGTGGGGAGAGAGATCATTCATTTTTTTTCTTCCTGTAGTGTTGTGAAATGGTACATCATTTTAGCCCTAAGTTTAAGAAAACAGATAATAAGCAAATAAATGGGATAAGGATATATTCAAATGACCTAGACCTTTACACTGAGTTTTGTTTGAGTCAGGCCCCTTGAATTTGGTACCCTGATTTCAAAACTATTTTAGCATAAAAATACATATGTTTTTAATAGCCTCTGTTCTGTATTGTCTCTTCTATCCTCCATGAGAAAGGATAATAAAGACTGGACTCTATTATATGCAGATATCAATCGATATATTTTACATTCCACCAGCTTCAAGTTCTTGCCCACCAGAAAAAAATTTAAATTTATAGTGCTGTTCTTGTGGGAACCCTTGAGTGGAAATGTTCCTTCATTAAGAAAAGGAATGTGATCAGCACATTGGAATGTAAATTTCTTAGGCACAAGGGTTTCCTTACAGTATTTTAATAGACCTTGACTTCATGGTTCCCTTATTTTAAGAATTTATCAGGCATCAACAATAGTTCCAGGCATTTCTAATAAACCTATAAACAGATAAGAAAATATTAACAAGGTACGCAAGATTGCTTTTCGTTTAGATTTTTTGAAACAACCTGATATGTAACAGCATTAAAGTAGGCACGGTTTAGATTTGAGTGGTGAAAAGCACCTTTGACGTTGTTCTCTAGTTTTATTTCTATGCTTATCCCAGCCATGGTCAGTCTTGGCCACCATGAGAATCACACACATGTATCGTCGCCCATTGTGGCAACAGCACTATTTCCTCCTGGAATATTAGAAAATACCATATGCTTTATAGCGCTTTCCCACTTCAAGTCACTTTTTTTCTCTGCTTGTCTTATAAAACAGGGAACTGAATACTTCCAGGGTTGCCTCCAAAGGCATTTGTTGATCTTGATTCCTGTCCTGGATCCACTGCTCTTTAGTTGTTTGACTCTAGATGAGACCTGAGACATTTAACATTATTGGGCACATCAGACATGATAAAGCATTTGAAAGTAATTTGAAAACTAATTACAAGTGTAAATTGTTCCTATTTGTAATTGTGTTGGTAATAGCCTACTCTGGCAGTGTATTTCACTCATTCTCAACACACACATACATACACATGAGAAAGAGAGAGAAAGGGAGAGAGAAAGAGAGAGAGAAACAGTGAGGGAGAGGAAGGGAGAAAGAGAGAAACATAATGCAAAACTTCTCCACCATTAATTCTTTAAAAGTGTTTTGTTTAACTGAGTGGCTCAGTTGGTTGAGTGTCCGACTCTTGATTTCTACCGAGGTTGTGATCCTACAATTTGTGGGATTGAGCCCTGGGTCGGGCTTTGTGCTGAGCGTGGAGCCTGCTTGGGATTGTCTCTCTCTCTCTGCCCCTCACCCCTGCTAGTTTTCTCTCTCTCTAAAGAAAAAAAAAAACCAAAATCAAGAAATAAAATTAAAAGTGTTTTATTTATATTTGATTTTAAAAATCAGGAAGCAGAGGGTTCAAGACCTGTGACTCAGCTACCTCATCCAAAAATGTGTAAAAGCTAGGAGAAACTGTGACGATAGTTAAGATCATGAATATGAGATAGCACTTTAAAGTAAATTAGTGTTACAAACAAAGTGCATTGTTATTATTAGTTATTATTATTAAATATATAAAATTTTTGTGAAAATCTTCTTTACAAGCCAACTTGACATAACAGGTTAGCCACTGTACATTCGATAAAGAATAATGGCATAAAATAATATGCCTAGCAGGATCCATTTGCTAACCCTTGGGATCTTTACCCCTAAGGGCTAGCAGAGCAGGTGCAAATGAGAAAAAGGACTTACCTTGAGGAACGTTGGTACATAGTTTAGCCAGATTGGAAATCTGTGTCCATTCTTCCCTGAGCATCTCTACTCCAAGGAATGACTCTAAAGGCTGTCCTTATGTCCTACCCTCTATTCCTTACAAACACGGAGACATGGAGTGGGCCAAACTTTTGTTTTCAGTGAAAATACTTCTTCGTAATCATACTTAGATTTGTTGCGCACAATACATTCTCCATGCTCCTTTACACATGCTTTTCCCTTGGTCTGCAGCATCCTCTTTTCTCCAGGCCCCTCCTTTGCCCGCTTACCATCTATACACTGCTTTGTTAACTTCTCTATGGAGCATGGTGAGGCAAAGTGATGTGCTTCCTGGGTTGGGCCCCAACTTGAATCCCCCTTGCCCAGGGCAGGTTTCGGAGCCCAGTCCATGTTCGGCCCCTGAGAGAGGATTTCGTGGATCCTTGGATGTGGATATCTCCGCCATTGCACATTCCCAATTCATAGGCCTCCCCCAGCGAGCAGTAAGTTCCAAGGGCTGGACATGTCTATCTGGTGCCTCACTTCTTCTCAGTACCTCATGCAGTGCCTTGTATAGCCTATGTGATCAGCAAATAGTTGCTAAATAAATAGGTACAGACACTTTACCAGGAACATTGCATTGAAACCACAAAATAATTCTGTGAGGCAGATGGGCGGTGCCCATTTCAGATGTGAGGAAATAGAACATGTGTAAGTTGCCCAAGGGTTACATAACTAGTACAACAAAGAGAACTTTGTTTCAATACAGGCCCAGGTTTTGTTTTCTTGTTTTTGTTTCACCTGGGGCCTTGGAGTTTGGGAATGGTTCCTTTGCACCAGAGCTGGAAGTTAAAAATAAAAATAAAATAAATGAATACTTGCTTTACATATAATTTATAAAAGTTCAATTCATGCAAAAAGGAGTATTAAGTTATATTAACAAATTTAAGGTTTCCCCAGCAGCACATAGAAATTGCATTTACCATTCACAGCATCTAGTGTCCTCTACTTTCTTTTGTCTGTTTTTATCATACTCTCCCAAACTTTTATAGTCAGTATTTAGCTGTAAATGATGATGAGGTTTAATAGGAAAGGTTAACATTCTCAATGGCTTTTTGAACCTTGCACCTAGGATCTCCATTTTCAAGAAGTCCACCAATGAACAGAGTTTCTTTAACTTTACCACCTAAAGGTTGGAAGAGAGAAATCGTGTAAGGACAGAAGTCTTTGGGAAAGTGATAATATTAATTGAATTTTATCATGCGCTTACTAGAGGCAAGGCTGCATCTCATTAATTCCTGACAAAACTTTCAGGATGTATTGCTTTTATTTGCATCTTACATGTAGGGAATAAAAATGAAGCTTGGAGAGACTCAGCAACTTGCCCAAGAGAAACAACTATCAAATGGTAGGTTTGTCTGGCAGTGGAGTCTGAACTTTTAACGGTACCTGGTATTGACTCTTACTGGACCTCTGCAAGCATGAAACATCAAGGAGTTTTATCTAAGAGAGCATCCAGGATTTGAGGTTACTTCATTATAAACATATTAGCTTATTATATAAAAATAATTGTTAATTTCTCCTCAAATCTTAGAGGAAAATTATTCACCCGAGGAGATATGTCATGCTAAAGAGCCCCTGCCTTCTCCCCGGTGCACACATAACACCCAGTTTGACATGTACAGGTATAAAAACATTCCCTGAGAATATCATTTGGTTCAGCAGAGGTTTGTACCGGAGCTAGAGGTAAATAATACATAATGCATGAGACAGGAAAGGCATAGGATCAGGACGCTCTTGTAGCCTCCACATTTATGTCAGTCAGTCACTGAGAAAGGCCTTCTGTCTACTCTCTACTTGGTGGAGAGGACAGGGGGAAGAAAACAGCAGCAGAAAGAAAAGCAATGAATGGGAACATTCAGTGGGGCGTTCTTCTTATCTGGTGCTGAGTCTAATTCTGTAAATAGAGCACTGCTTCCCCTTCCCTCCATACCATCCACGTTGCGTTATTTTCTAGTTGCTTTGGTTGTAGGGGATGTTGGCTCACTGCATACATTTGATTTATGATTCCGAGCTAGATTATGAATCCAGAAAATACTCTTTTGCCTGAAGTTTCTGTGTCTGCTTGCAAATTCACTTGGGGAGAGCATGACTTTTGTCCATCTTTCACGGTCGTGAGTTTAGTGACATGTGCAATGTAGCAAGAAGAGGATGAAAAGAAGAGGAAAGACAGTTTGGTGTCTGGAGACCACATCCATCAGATTCACAGCGGGAGAAGAAATCACAAAGATTTCTTTGTTTTGTTTTGTTTAAAGAATTTGGCTTTGAGGATGGTGGCATTTTTCTGTCACCATGGGAGAAATTTCTTTGGGGAAAAAAAAAATCTCTGCTGGTGAACAGTTCTCAAGGTGACCTGGTAGGCTTACAATTGAAACAAGAGGTGTCAGGTGGAGAAATGAGTGCTGAGGAGAATAATGTTGACGCCTTCTGAGGAGAGAACACAGAGATTTAAAAATAAAGTTGGAGCTTTTTGATGTTTGGCACAATTTCCTCAAAGAAATTACGTTCAATTACAGTTCAGACCCGAGCGCTATCCCATGGTATGTAGGTGGATTTTCAATTCTCAAATCAACAGCAACAACTCAGTCAAATGGATTCTTTTAATTCCGAGGCCGAGAAAGTTGTCAGGACTTGTTAAAGTCTTGCTGGAAGATGAGAGGGAATTTTGTTCTCGGGCAGGCACGTTGGGCGAGGATTAGAAATGTTAAAAATAAAAAAAATACTAAAAATATTAGAAGCTCTAGGGTTGGAGCTGGAAACCAGTCTGTGACGTTTGTTGTAAGAGGCTGCTTGTGACGTGAGATTCTCAAGTGACCTAGTTGGTGTTGCGACTCCCAACAAACGACCTTATCAGAAAGGGGTTGTTGTGATTGCATTTTACCAATGGGAACACTGAGGTTTGAAAAGGTTGTTGGTTTTGTTTGTTTTTTTCTCTAAAAATTCAGGATTGAATCTACATGGTTTGACCCTGATCCTGAGTTGTTACTGTTATGAGGGATTGCTCAGATATCCTTCTGGGTTCCGCATATTTTTAGTGTTTTCATATTCAACTACTTTTGAAGAACTCTGGACTAAGCAAAGTAAAACAAGTTTCCTTTATTGCAGGACTTTTGCATTGTGAATTTTGAAATGTGGACTATATTTGGTAGCATTTACCACACTGGCGTTGCTAGGAAAATTGTAAGGTGCTACACATCTTCAGGGACTAAAGCTCTTCAGAATGAATTGGGGGAAATGACACAAATGGTTGGTGAATGTAACCATTAGCTGCTTTCAGTATCTTAAGCCAAGCACCTGGCAAAAGGATAATTTCAGCCACCAGAGAAAGCTGGCGAGGAAAAATAGATATTTGCTGACCTTGGAGATTCACCATTTACGTCCACCAGGTGAGTTCAGAAGGTGGCTTATTGAGTGATAAATAATGGTGAGTTTCAACCAGACTGTCTAGGTTCAACACCCAGTTCTGCCATTTATCTGATGTGTAATCTCAGATAAATCACTACACTTCTCTTTGCTTGTTCCTCCTCGGTCAAATAAAGATAATAATAATGTCTGCCTCATGAAGGTGTCATGAAGATTACGGGAATGAATATTCCTGAAGCATTTAAAACAGTTACTGATATTTAGTAATTGACAGCTAAGAGTTTATTAAATAAATTCCACAAATCTGGCCTTATTGACCTGGCATGGATTAGGCTCAAAAACAACAACAACAACAACAACAACAACAACAACAACAACAACGACAACAACAAAAACCCCACAAAACCCAGCACTAAATTAATCCGTAATCCAGATGAAATTTTTAACTGAATCACAACACCATGGGAAATAGCGATTGGATGTCTATGGGTCTGATAATAACTTCTCTGAAACTTATAAATGTCTAGATTACATACATGATTCCAAGAACATGGATTTGAAAGACAGAAAAGCCCGATTCTGAATCCTGGTTACTTATAAAGCTTGAGAAAAATACCTAAAAATCCCTGAGTTATGGTTTTCTCACCTGTTCATCAGAAGAAATTTTTCTTACCTGGTACTTAAGTATAATGCATTTTATACTCTTGACCCATGGTAGGCATTTATTAAACCATAGATCCTCTTTATTATTCCTTTGCTATTGCTAACAAAATGATGACGTTGCCTTGTTAAGTAATGGGAACTCAACTGCCCACTGGCCTCTTACAATACTGGCCACTTAGTAAGAAAAAAAAAATTTTCGCCCTTAAGAAGTTATGTGAACAGCAACATAGTTGTCAGTAAACTTATACTCCTAAAATGATACCAAATGGGATACGAATACCAGATGAGAATTTAAAGAAAAATCATAAAGTGTGCATTTTAATAAGTTCCTATCTGACTTGTCTTGTTTTCTAGCTGAATGCAATATTTCTATATTGTTTTCAATACTTCTTTTTATCTTCTCTTTTAATTAAAGCTTTGGTAGCTTTTATCTTCTAATAGCTAGTAAAGCTTTTAGCTGATTGATTGATATTTTAAAATAGCTGAACTAAATTACTTGACTTTCAGACTTGTCTATGGAAACTAAGCAAATGCTAATGTAGGATGCCTTTGCCCTCTCTCTAGTACCTACTTAATTCAAGTTACATTTTAACCTTTCAATAAGAAGACAGTATACTCTTAGTTAACTTCAAATCCTATTATTGTGTTTTGCCCAGTGTGGAAAATTTTGTATGTGATGAAGCAGAATGGCATGCCTCACGTAGGCCCACTGATCGCTCTCAACACTAGTGGTGGGGATTCGGGATAAGTCTTGGAATCTTTGTGATTGTCAGGAGCACGGTAAATGCAGAAGAAAATTGCTCTGTGAGTTAGAAGACTGAGTTCTGGTTTTGTCAAGTCTTTGTCTCTCGAATGTGATTCTTCCTCTGGCAGGGAGGAGGCCAAGCTAAAAGACCGACAGGGTCTCTTGCAGTCAGATCTTTTTAACACCTGCTTTAAGTTGCTGGACTTTCTCAGGAAGCTGTCCAGTGTATAAGAAAGTGTTCTGAAAATCTTTATTATTTTTGTGTGAAAGATATTTTTCGTTATTTTTTATGGCTAATTCCAAACACAGGAGTATGGGTAACATAAGAATTACCTGGTATATCATTCAGTTGATCTAATATGCATTTTAGAAGACTCCACAATAAATAAAAATATGCAAACTCAGATGACTTTCAGTACATTAAACAACCACATATTAATCAACATATCAAACAAACTGGCTGGATGACCTTTGCAAAATATGGCTTCTCTTTAGCAGTGTTTCTTTTCCCTGAAAATTCACAAGGAGTTAAATCAATTCCCACATGATAAATCAATCTGTCATAACACCAAAAACCATTACTTTATTTATTTATGTATTTATTTATCCCAATAAGTGCCCTCCTTAATGCCCATCACCGATTTTTCCTTCTCCCCCAACCCCCATCAACTTTTTTTCCCCCTTCCCTTCCCCCATGGTCTTCTGTTAAGTTTCTCAAGATCCACATATGAGTGAAAACATTTGATATCTGTCTTTCTCTGCCTGACTTATTTCCCTTAGCATTATACCCTCCAGCTCCATCCACATTGCTGCAAATGGCCAGATTTCGTTCTTTCTCATTGCCAAGTAGTATTCCATTGTATATATAAAATGCATCTTCTTTATCCATTCATTAGTTGATGGACATTTAGGCTCTTTCCATAATTTGGCTATTGTTGAAAGTGCTGCTATAAACATTGGGGTACAAGTGCCCCTATGCATCAGCACTCCTGTATCCCTTGGGTAAATTCCTGGTAGTGCTGTTTCTGGGTCATAGGGTAGTTCTATTTTTAATTTTTTTAGGAACCTTCATACTGTTTTCCAGAGCAGCTGCACCAGTTTGCATTCCCACCAACAGTGCAAGAGGGTTCCCATTTCTCCACATCCTCGCCAGCATCTATAGTCTCCTGATTTGTTCATTTTAGCTACTCTGGTGTGAGGTGGTATCTCAGTGTGGTTCCAAAGCCATTGCTTTAAACACAATATGGCTTTCTGGGTAAACTTCTGAAATTATATTCTAAGTTCTTTCATAGTTTATTAGGTTTCTAAAATCAGTCTTGTAACTACTAATTAATTATTTTGTTTTGGCAACTATCAGATTTCTAAACCAGAGATTTCTTGTGTGACACATACTTCAGTCACTTGTTAATGACTTGACTAATCCCTGATTATGCCAAAACCATGAATTCCAGCTCTGTAATGTTTATTTTAGTCTCCATCCATCCACTGCCTGGCTCTAACCACTCACTTTGCAAGAGGATAGCTTTTTAGTTGGTCAGTGGGATAAATGGATAAAGGAGTAATGATAAGTTAAAGCAGACATATTACCTGGGAGAAAAAATCTTTGCATATGTTAGGCTCTCAGATTCTGATATAAAATAGTGATTAAAATGAGAGCTAATTAGTTTTCTAGTTTTAATATTTAAATTAAAATGTATCCATTCAATGAAAATATAATTTTGACATGCTCACCTGTATATAAATTGTTGAAACAGTAATTATTTGTTCCCATGAAAACGTAATTTATATTACCAATACACATTTATTGGCCAGTATTTTATCAGCATATACCTACTGACCCAGTAATTATTTGTTCCCATCAATAGGTGGATAACCAGATGCATTCACGCCAGTGTTTTCTATGTTACATGGAATCTTCCCTTACAAGTGCTCAGTGTTCATTCATGTTTACTAAGAAGTTTTGAAACTATGTACCATGGAGACAGTGTTCCATTGTGGTATTAATCTTAATTATTAATTATTATTTATTAAATGTTACATGGAATCCTCCCTTACAAATGCCCAGTGTTCCTTCATGTTTACTAAGAAGTTTTCAAACTATGTACTATGGAGACAGTGTTCCATTGTGGTATTAATCTTAATTATTAATTATTAAATAATAATGCCTAAAACCACCATCTTGCAGAGCGCCTGGGTGACTCAGTCAGTTGAGCATCCAACTCTTGATTTAGGCTCAGGTCATGGGATCAGCCCTCCATTAGGCTCCATGCTGAGCTTGAAGCCTGCTGAGTTTCCTCTCTTTCTCTCTCTCTCTCTCCTTCTGTGCCTGTCCCCACTCATGCTCTTTCTCTCTAAAAAAAAAATTAATTAAAAAACCCCACTATCTTGGGGCGCCTGGGTGTCTCAGTCGGTTGAGTGTCCAACTTCGGTTCAGGTCATGATCTCACGGTTCGTGAGTTCGAGCCCCAGGTCGGGCTCTGTGCTGACAGCACAGAGCCTGGAGCCTGCTTCGGATTCTGTGTCTCCCTCTCTCTCTGCCCCTCCCCCCATTCATGCTCTGTCTCTCTCTCTCTGTCAAAAATAAACATTAAAAAAAATTAAAAAAAAACACCCCACTATCTTGTATGTGTTTTATGTTTGTTTTACTTTGTTCTGTTTCTATCAAGTAGTAAGTGTATCCTTTTCTTAAGTTTTCTCATTTCCATGGTCTCCTTCACTGATAAACATGCCCCACAGAATCCTGATTTTGCTCAGTTTTCCTATTTCTGCACCTGTCACGTTTGGTCCACCCACTGTCCCAACTCATATTGGGAGACACACACACACACACACACACACACACACATTTGTGAGTCTCCATTCTCTCCCATAATGCTGCCTTTTAGCATTCTCTCTCTCCCTCTCTCTCTCTCTCTCTCTCTCTCTCTCTCTCTCTTTACATTTCCTTTAGTGGCAGGGACCTGAGTCACATATAAACAAACAGCCAATAATAGATAATAGTATCAGTTAAAATCAGTGAAGTGCAGTTATTAGTAAGACCTAAGAAAAGAGGTTGGGGAGGTAAGGAGTGTTGAGGGAAAATGACAACCAGAATGTCGGTTGACTAGGACCTTTCAGTCCTTCTGACTTAATTTGAAGTGAAAGCTGCTTTAATTCTTTCTCTGCTGGAATCTCTACCCAAGAATGGGCAGTGCTCAATGTTACATTAACTCAAATATTCAGTGAGAGGTTTAAGGTTTAAAGGAGGGCTTGGCTGTCTTTCCACTTTTTACTTCATGGCAATATCACTTAAGTTTGCGGTATTTAAGCTGCATTGGATCATGACAATAATAAAGCCTTCAGCTTCCCTATTCAGCCTGTAGTTTAATGAGGCTCCATGTCTACCGGGACTCTGCCTCTGTCCTTTATACCCCTGTGTAATATGTGAGGTTGGTTAAAATGAACTGTGGTGTGGAAATATGAAGACAAGGTGTTTCAAAAACAGTGCCAACTGGAGAGAGGTTTTGTGCTTCATATAATGGAGACATAAAGAGGTCACATATTCTTGAATAGATAAATAAGGGCAAATCACACACTGCATGTAGCAGACTTTCCTCACCCTCGGGGAAGCATATCGCACATATTCATACCTGTTTCACCGGAGCAGAAAAGATTGCTTTGAAAACTCATCAGGTAAATGGAAATTCAAGGATCCCTTTACCTCGATAACTTTTACAATTCAAGAAATTAGAACTGTATACAAGTCACGTAAGCTAAATGACTTGCAGTTCTGTTCCCACTTCTTCAAAAGGTCAGCACACCAAAAGAATACCTCCTGCTCTGGAACATTCATTTATACAATCATATCATTTGGTGGAGGAAACTCATAAGGACGTTCCTAGTATTTAATCACTTTAAAAATATCACACCCACCCACTCGAACCCCTGCAGTCCTTGGAAATTCAGCAGCAGCCTAAAAATCTTACATATTCTTGTCTTTCACTATCAGTTTGTATTTTACGAAAGCCTTATCGTTTTAAAAAAAAAAGGTCTAATTTTACACTCTGAATGACAATCAAGTATGTGGGTAAGAACAAAGAAACACCTTGATGAGAAGCTAAAGTGAGGAAGACAGAAACGACATTTTAATTTTTGTTGTTGGAAAGCTGATTGTTGTCAGAAGGCAGGGAGGTAGAAGGATGGATAAAATAGGTGAAGGGGATTAAGAGGTATAATCTTCCACTCATAAAACAAATAAGACACGAAGCTGAAATGTACAGCATAGGGAATGGAGTCAATCGTGGTGTAAGTATGGTGACAGACGGTTACTAGATTTATCCTGGTGATCGTTTTATAATGTAGGTAAATATCGAGTCGCCATGTTATACATTTGAAACTAATATTATATGTCCATTATACCTCTGTAAAAAGCTTTTGTTGTTTGAAAACAGAATAATAATATAAAATTGGTCAACAAAGAACTGTAGAATTAAACATGTTTGGGAAACAGGTGTGTTTATATGATGACAAAATGAATAGGTATTTTTAAAATAGTTATTTGGTTGAATCTTCCACATTGTGGCAATAACTGACTTTATGCCCCCATCCCCATTTTTTTTTCTCTAAAATTTATTTATTTATTTTTGAGAATCTCACGAACTGTGAAATCATGACCTGAGCCAAAATCAACAGTCTGGCGCTTAACCCACTGAGCCAACCAGGCGCCCCGCCCCCATCCCCTTTTAAAATAGATCGTTCCTTGCTTGATTCTACTAGATTATGGTAATATGTTGGAGTAGAGTCTTATCTTTTAGTGATGGTAGAAGTTGGCAAAAATAATTGATAGTTATGTATTAAATCTCTGTTCATTAGCATGTTTCCTTGACATACTGATTTAGCGAAAAATATTTGCTCCCAAGATTGTTTTCAAAAGGGACACTCTACCATCATATAGCCTAAGATTTTATCTTTCTGCCAGAGTTTGCGTGTTGAGACTGCTCTTATATATTAGCTCACAAGTCAAGCAAGATCAAGACTGTTTCTGACATCAGCGACTTTTCCAGGTGGCAGGTTTCCCTCACAATTTAGCAATCTCAACCATGGAGATCATGCACCTTATCACCAATTGGAAAAGAACCAGAGTTTCCCCAAAGTACAATTAATAAAGACAGCTGGTTCTGTGCTGACAGCTCAGAGCCTGGAACCTACTTCAGATTCTGTGTCTTCCTCTCTCTCTGCCCCCTCCCTGCTCGTGCTGTCTGTCTGTCTCTCTCTCTCAAAAATAAATGAACATTTAAAACAATTCTGGGGTGCCAGGGTGGCTCAGTCGATTAAGCGTCCGACTTCAGCTCAGGTCATGATCTCACAGTTCATGAGTTCGAGTCCCATATCGGGCTCTGTGCTGACAGCTCAGAGCCTGGAGCCTGCTTCCGATTCTGTGGCTCCCTCTCTCTCTGCCCCTCCACAACTCGTGCTCTATCTCTCTCTCTCTCTCAAGAATAAATAAACATTAAAAAAAATGTTAAATATCCAGATGGTTTGTTTCTTAAAAAATTAATTAATTAAAAAAAAATAAAGGCACTCAGGATTGGTATTTCCTCCTAGAGAGCTAAGGGCTTTCCAGAGTATCTTTGCACACGCTTCATGTGGTACAGATTGAGAATTTGGTTCCTGTGATAATTGAGAGATTTTTATGTTCCAAAACCAGTTTCCCCCATTGTAGTTTACTATTGTCCAATACACAAACACTGTCTTCATTCGCATTTAAAATATTGCTTAAAGCCCCTGTTGAGTTTGTAAAACATTTTTGAGATTATTTCCATGAGCTGCTTCCGACCACCTGTAAGAACGGTCTGTGTTGAATTTTCAGGTAAGGAATTTGCAGCTGTAAGAAGTTATGTGGTTTCCCAGAACATCTTGATAAATTAGAAACCTAACACAGTTGACTACTTCCTAATGTGCTCCCTATAGCAATATTTCTCCAGAAAGGAGATCTGTGGGATCATTTGGGGCACACTAACAGAAAAGACAGGCTGAATTTTAGCCAGAAACCCGCTTGCCCCAGGAGACATCAAGTTCTGTGTAGCTCTGACAGGAAATGTATAAAAGCCCTCTTCATGATTTAATTTGTCCCATTTCACCTGACACGTGTCATGTGGTTACTGAACAAAAACATCCCTCAACCAAATAAAGTAATTTGTTAGGCCTAGAATTCCATGCATCTACAAACTTGTACATAGTTGGTATGTTATTGGTGATAAGATTCGATCTGTGGTCCATGTGAAGCTTTGTAATACTCAGTGACATTTTACTGATATTCGGTGGTACCTTAGGGTCAACCCTATACAGATAGTTTCAGTGCATAGTTTGAAACCTAGCTCTGCCCGTTACTAGCTGTATAGCAGTGTTTAGAATTTGAATTACTAGTTCAATGTGGAGAGAGAATATATCTGCTTCACTTATAGAACGCACTGGAAATAGGAGCAAAGGAAATTTTAGATATTCTCATATGATATCCATTTTTCGTTTTAAAATTTCCTTGGGTTTCAAACCATCCCTATTCAGAAACTATAGAGACAGTTTAAAATTGCAAGTCCTCTTAAGGCTGTTTATCATGCCCCTCTTCCTTCTTAAGCTAGCACCTTCGAATAAGAGAAGTCTTTTGGCTCCCGTGGCACAGTGTTTACTGGGAGATTAGGATTAGTGGTTATTCCTGTTTTATCCTGGTCTTTGGGCTAGTCTCCACCAGCTGGGTGCAGTCGGGTGTTTCTTGAGGTGGGGTTAGTCTGTTCTGATACACAAGTATCCTACTAGTATGCATTAATGAGCTTTATCCTCCCGATCTAGTCATAACCCTCCAGTTCACCCATGCTGCTGACTCATTCCCACGGAAGCCTAAGGAAATCTGTATCTTCCTGAGCCATGACTGTCACCCCAGTTTGGTGCCCAAAGTGGCCTGCTCAGTAGCCCTTGATGACAGAGATACTTTGCCCCCACAGCAATAACCAGATGCACAGCTACTATTTTTCCCTCTCTCCTGGAGAATATAGGAATTTCTGGGTCCATGCCAGGGCGCGTGACTACAGAAGACAGCTTGGAAATGTCAGCCTAGGCTCCTCTATCGTTTAGCTGCTTCGTTTCATCTCCATGTTGGCACATGACACTCTGAATGACAGTCTCTTTCCACGTGGCCAAATAGTGGACAAACTGAAACATCTTTGCTTTCAGATTTGTTTTTTCTCGGCCCATCCAATAAACTTTCTTACTCTAAAGTACCATTCAGAAAGAGGTATTCTAGACACAGAGTCCCGTATCTCTGATTCTCTGCACCTTGCCACATGCCTTGGAGGGCAGAAAAGGCAAACTTCACTTTTTCCACTGCTAGTGGGTTATACATGTAAAGCCAAGGGGTAACATTTTTGCTTTCTTTCATATATATAAATATACATAAAGATTTGTATACAGAACATATAAAGAGATCTTACAAATCCATAATAAGTCAAATAATCCAAGAATGTTACTTCTCCCAACGTCAAGCTTCTTAGGACTACACGCGAAGGAGATATATAACTGCCTGAATACTTACCAGTAAATGTGTTTCAGTACATCATCTGATAACCCCTTCTGTTTGCATAAAATTATACACTTTATAAACCAAGTAAGGTTAATTAAAGTTAGTCCCACAATAACTGAGCTGTAGAGGAATGAGACTGTTGTCTCCATGTTTTCATTTAGAAATGAAACTTCAAAATTTAACATGCTTCCATTACATGGCATATATGTCTTCTGGAACAAAAGGGTGTGGGTGGGGGTTAATCTTTCCATGACGCATAGTTTAAAATGTTATCACTCTTAGTTGCGGCTGTGTCCTAGAATTGATCAGAATTTTGTAAATAGAGCAGTTGAGATGGTTCTGCTCAGTCACGTATAAGTACTGACTCCATGAGCTTTCTTCCCTATCAACATTGTCCTGCACCCTGCAGGTTTAGCACCCTCCCCTCTCTTTTAGTAGAAGGTATAAATGTGCTGAGCAATTGAAAAGAGACTGTTCACAAGGCCTATTTGGGATTTGGTTGATTGCAAATGCACAGAAGTGCGTAGATGTTGAAAGACCAAGGGGTAATATGGAGGCTATTGCCTGTAGGCAGCTTGCCTTGAATATCAATGAAAGAACATTAATGGGGTTCCAAGCCCATAATGATCTGGATCTAGTCTTCCTGCAATAGGACACATCAGTTCTTACCTCTTAGCTCAGCCAAGCTAATTCAGTTTTGAGAACAGGACATTCTAGATCTTTATCTAGACTTTTAACTATATTTAAAAATGTTTTCTTATTTGTAATACTCTAGGTAGGGGGATACAGCATATAGCCACTAGAGGACAGCAGAGAGCCAGGAGCAGGTGCAGAGGTGGGTTGACGCATTGACACATTTGGAGAAGAATCTGTGACCAGTTATCTCACCCCTGAGCAAGGCTTCCATTTAATTGGAGAAAAGAAAAACATCTAAGTGCTATCTACAAAAGTGGCTTAGGATGTAGTCCTCAGGTATAGTGTAATACTAGTGTAGAATTTGAGACACCAAATGGGACAAACAACACAGGAAAATGGCGATAATACAAACCTAGATATCAGGCAAATGTTGACCTAAATATTCAATAAATATTTCTTGAATGCTCACTTTACACCATGTACTCAGCTAGACTTTATAAATGGAAACATATAATGCAGTGCAAGGAAAGTAATTGGCATAATAAAAGGAATATTTAAGGCAAATCCTCATGGATTAAGACATAGTCTGTGTATAATTTTAGATCTAAATTTTAGACAGGGTAGAATTTTAGGACTTCTGGGAAGATATTACTCAAGATGATAGTATTTAACAAAAAATACGAAGGGTAGAGAGAAACAATGAGAGCTAAGTGGAAAGGAATATGGTAGAATGGAAGATAAAGAAGGAGAATGTTATCAAGAAGCATACCTGAATTAATGCTACAAAATGCAAACAAGACATAAGAAAGAGAATGAGGATGCTAAAACAAACAAATAAGAGAATTCTGGATCGATGCATATTATTTGTAACCTTCTGAAAAATTGAAACTGTAAATTGGGTATTTCTCTTTTTAAATTGGAAGTGGGAGGAAAGGAAATGAAAGTGACAGGTGAAGACTACTTTTTCACAAGTTTGAAATTAAAAGGAAGGAGAGAAAGAAGACTGCAGAGTGGGTAACATTTTTAGATGAGAAAGAGAACATTTATGAAACTTGGATCCAGTCATTGGTAAGATGTGTGTTAAATGCCTCAAGAATTTAACTTGAATTTGTTTTAGAAAAAAACATAGCCAAAACCGAAACTAAAATAGAAACACAAACAAAACTCTTTGTGTTTGGAGTGTGGGGGAGGAAAAATAAAATTTCCCTCTACTCTTCTAGGTTCTTGGCTGAGACCCCCAGGAGAAAAACAAGTTTAATAGCACATGCCTCCTGTACACATAGGGCAGACTCAGGAAAACTGAATAACTCCCAAAATGTCCCAAGCCATCACCTTAAATACCATCTAAAGCTAAAGACAAAAGAAGATGTTGGGGATAGGGAAGCCAGTTATGGGAGGCTATCAGGATAAACACAGCAAACAAGGGTAGGATTGTTAGGCAGATTTAGATCATTGCCTTCTCCTTGGATGAGAGTTTATAGAGACTTAGTCATCCTTCTCTGCCTGGTACAGAGATGGAGACATCCTTTCAAATAGGGGTTTCCCTTATAAACATAGATGCCTTTTACAAAAGGACAGCTTCTCATTTCAGTTTTTCCTCTGTTTGGTGTCTCTTAAAAATAATCATCTAGAAATAATCTTTATGCCACAAAGGCATATTTTGGGGTGGCAAATTCTGCGCTCCCCCCCCGCCCGGAGTCCTGAATAACACATTGCAACCTGAAGATAAAGTCAGCCCTATAGACTTATAATGAAGCCTTACAGGACTTTAAATATCTAAGTGGACAGAGTCCAAAATGGCCTACATTATACAGAATTTTGGGTTGTTTAGTCATGACAAAGTTTTGTGTACTAATTGTGTTTGGTGAGTTGGATGTAACCCAAGTAAGAAATGTGTTTGTAGAGTGCATTGGGTTCATTTCATTAGGCTCTAGGAGACATTACAACAGTGATATATTGCATTTAAATACAAGTGTTTGTCCACAGAACTCTAAGCACTGTATCTTTTCTTGAACGTTCTGCATGCTTATTAACTCCTGCAATACCCTTGATGGGAGAAAGTGGTAAATATTATTTATTTCCTTTTTCTCTGGCGAAGGTACAAAGAAGCAATGTAATGTGTTTACAGAGACACAGCAGGACCGTACTTGATTAGCTTATAATGGGGTTCAAGGCACGCTGCCCCCAATATGCCACTTTGGCATATTGATTATTTTGAATTAAAGTTACTTAAGAAGCAGCTGGTGCAAGAAGCATACTCTGATCCTTTGCCCCCCTGAAAGCAGGAAATAAATCTTGTGTGAAAGTTACCCTCCCTGTACCAGGAGGTAGAGACACATCCTTATCACCACAGATAGAGAATTTAGGGCCAAGAAGGCTGCATAAACTTCTTCATCAATATATACTCCAAGCCGAAACTTCACTATCTTGTCAATTCCTCAGAAGTTTATTGTTTCCTTGTCTCAAAAGTACATATAGTGCTTTGGTCACTTCTTTGAGTTTCATATTTTAATGAGCTTCCATACATATGGAATTGGACTTTTCTCCTGTTAATCTTACGTCAATTTGATTACTGGATCAGCCAAAGAACCCAAAAGAGAAGAAGGAAAACGTTTTTCCTCACCTACACTTAACTGGTATTTACAAGACATAATTCATCAGTGTGCCTAGTGTCTCCAGGAAGTATAATCACGTTAGCCTCAAAAATAATCACATCTACTGAATATGTAGCCAGCTGTGAGGAAAAAAAAAATCAGGTGTTCATGACTTCTGTAATACAAGTCTACACGGCAGGAAAAATCTTCTTAGGAGGGCTATGCTGACCGAAGAAAGAGAGTGGAAAACTGAACAATTTAAGCAAGCGCCATAATGCATGAATTTCTATGCCCATCTTTGCTAGACTTTGTAAGTAGACATAATGAAAGTCTAATGGAGGATTTGAACTGGTATAAAAATTAATAGGAGACAAAAGGAATATGAGAATACTCGTAGATGTGAAGACATGGATGTGAATAATTTAGTCCTAATTTGGACTGGGTGGCAGGTTAGTCCTTCTACATTCTACGTGGGGTTAGGCAACATGAATTTTAAACACTTTCAGTTATTAAATATACATTTACAAATATATGGGCTTGTTTATTTCCAGAAGCACAGAGAGGAAGGTAGAAAGATATAATAAACCAATTAAATGGATTTGGCAACTCTTATTTTTTTTCCTTGACCAAAAAGTTGAATTATAAATTACTCTTCTTGTGTAATAATGGAACTAAGACAGTCATCAGAGGAACATTGTTGGTGTGAAGTACCTCTCTGCATTTAATGCTATCACTTATTAAGTACACATTTCCAAGTGCGTGTGTTTATTCCCAGGAGCTCAGAAAAGGTAGAAAAGTAAAAAAGTGACTGAATGGATTTGGCCACTCACATCTTCCCCATCAGTCTAAATGCTCGATTATCTCCTTCATCCATAAGGTTTCTTCTTTAAAAAACCCCAGGGTGAAATTGTATCGGGTTCTCCAAACAACTTCTCCCAGATTCTTCAGGGAAAAAGGTAGCAGGCATCTTGCCCAGCTTATCTCCATAGTAGATTTCCTGTGTGTTACACCCCTCCAACAAATTCCAAACAATGTCCAGGGCCCTTTGCTCTCTTATGATCTTACACTCTGCCTTGAAGGCAAAAAGGTGGCCTGAAATTTCAGTAAATGCAGTAACATTAGGTGATCGGTATCGCAGGGGTATGTAGTCGGGTGTTGAAAAGTGCTGTCTGTATTTTGTACATTGAACTGTTGATTGTAATGACAGATCAGCCTAATGCCTTGTACTTCAGTGTAAGGTGTACTTTTATATAAACAGCAATATTGGAATGGTGAGGAAAATGTTGTCTATCGATCAACGGATTCAAAATGCCCTTCTCTAGAATGAGAAAGGCCGTACCATCTTAATTAGTGCCAGTTCAGATGACACGTTTCTCTTCTCCAAGCAACTCTGCTACTTTTATGTTTAGTCAACTTTGAAGAATAGTCATTGCATTCCCTTCCGTATCCTGAGTAAATTAAGCCAACCACGTAAAAAGAGAAATGGAGTCATATCATGTCCAATGATATGATTAGAGACTCATATTGTGCAAACAAAAAAAAAAGCATACTATAAAGTACTGTCCTTTCCTGGGCATGTGAGCAAATCTGTTTGACTGGAGGTATGTGCCTTCTTTACTTAGAGTGTAAACTTATTTTCTTCTTTCTTGGTCTACAGTGTTTAATATTGGCAAGGCTCTTTGTCCATGTTCTCTCTCTCCCTCTCTTTTTAACTCTACAGATATTTACTGAATACCTACCATGTGCCAGGGACTAGTGGTATAAGAATGAACAACAACAATAAATAGACAAATGACAAATTTCCTTGCTCTGATGGAAGTCTAATTCTAGCAAAGGGGAAAGTGAATAGATCTAATCAAGAGTCACATTATTTGATGTGTTAGGAGTTACTAAGTGTTGATGGAACAAAACGGAATGTGGAATGCCTTGCTAGATTGGGAATCACGGTTTTGCATATGATGGTCAGGATATCCCTCACCCAGGTAATAGTTAATAAAGACTTGAAGGAGGGAAGGGAATGACACATATTTCCCTAATATTAGAGGGAAAAGCATTCCAGGTATAGGGAACAGCCAGTACAAATACTCAGAAATAGGAGCATCCTGGTATATTTATTCCATCTGTAAACAGTCTTTCAGGAGTTTTGTACCATTCAGGCCATTTGTCCCATGATTATTTTTTGGCAAAATCACAATAAAAGTAGGACTTTTTTAGGTTCTCAAATCTCCCAGAGTTCCTAGGCAAGGTGACTGGGTGTGTTCCACTTCAGAAATCTTGCTTTCACATTAGGAGGCCAGAGTTATGTAATCTCTCTGAGATTACATTCAGATGTGAATGCTTCATAATGCTTCATGGGCCCTGTCAAATTAATATATACACATAAGGAAAAACAACATTTATGATATTTGAATTTTGCAATTTTTTTTCAATTCTTTGAAATATATTAGAAGGTTTTGCATTTTTTTGTTTATTTATTTTTAAGAGAGAGAGACAGAGAGAGCAAGTGGGGGGGGCAGAGAGAGAGGGAGAAAGAGAGAATCTCAAGCAGGCTCCTCGCTGTCCGTGCAGAACCCGACGCGGGGCTCCAACTTACAAACCACGAGATCATGACCTGATCCCAAACCAAGAGTCAGATACTTACTTGGCTCAGCCACCCAGGTGCCCCCGTTTTGCATTTTTTAATAGTTTTAACATTAATAGTATTAACTGCCAGCATTCACTGAGCATTTAATGTTTCTCAGGCATTGTTCTGATTTTACATACATAATCTCATTTAGTGCTTATAAAGCCCACACCCAAAAAGTCAGGTAAAATTTTTTCTATAGTATGTAACAATTGTTATTTTTATTTATAATTTCCTTCAGGGTTTTTTAATGTTTATATTTTAATCAGCCCATTGAGGTATATTCTACTTACAATCAAGCTCATTACTTCTAGGTATAGGATTCAACGCGTTTTGACAAACACGCAGTTGTGTGACTGCCACTGAAATCAACATTTAGAAAACGTCTGTTGCCACAAGTCCCCTCCTGCCTCTTACCAGTCAGTCAGTCCTCCCCCACAAGCCCGTGGCCCCTAGAAAATAGCCATCTTTCACTATGGCTTTGACTTTCTAGATTTAATATAAATGGAATCACTAATTCTTTGGTGTCTGGATTTTCATTTTGCAAAGGTTTTGAGATTCATCCATGTTACAGCGTTGGGTCAGCACATCCTTGTCTTAGTGCAGAGTGGCATTCCATTTTAGGGATATACTACCTTCTGTCTAATCATTCACAAGTTGATGGACATTAGTATTGCTTCCAATTTAGGGCCATTATGAAAAAAAATGTGCCACAAATATTTGTACACAAGTCTTTATCAAGAGATATGCTTTGTTTTCTCTTGGTGAACACCTAGGAGTAAAATGCTGAATCATACAGTATTTCCTGTTTAACTTTATGAGAAATTGCTGAACTCTTTTCTCAACTTATTTTACGTCTCTACCTATTTCTTCCACATTTCTTCTGTTCTACAAATGAGATCTCAAGTCATCTTAGTTCTTTACCTCGTCAAGTTCTGGCTTGAAAATGTCAGATTTTTAAAAATTTTTAGACATTCTCATAAGAATCGAGTGCTATTTCGTTTGGGTATTAATTTGTATTTTGCACATAATTAATGTGCATATTTTCTTATGTTTATTTAACATCTGTATCTCTTCCTTGGTGAACTCTCTCTTCAAATCTATCCATGTTTTAATTGGGTTGTTAATCTTAGTATTGAGTTTTTTATATATTTTGAATAGAAATTCTTTTTTTTTTTATTGAGAGAGAGAGAGGATATGCACAGTGGGGGAGGGGTAGAGGAAGACAGAGACAGAGAGAGATAGAGAGGGAGAATCCCAAGCAGGCTCTATGCCCGGCATGGACCCAATGTGGGGCTCCATCCCACAACCCTGGGGTCATGACCTGAGCCGAAATCAAGAGCTGGACGCTCAACCAACTGGACCACCCACGTGTCCTCCCTTTTATGTTATTGTTTTAAGTTTTTGTTGTTGTTGTTTATTCAAGTAATCTCTGTACCCAACAAGGGGCTCAAACTTACAACCTCGAGATCAAGAATTACATGCTCTAGTGACTGAGCCAGCCAGGCACCCCTCACATAGAAATTATTAATTTGATAGGTGTTTTGCAAAATATTCTCCCAGTGTTTGGGTTATCTGTTCATTTTATTGACACTGTCTTTTCAAAGAGCAGACTTTTTTTCTTTTTTAATTTTGAAGAAGGCCAACTTACCAAGTTTTTTGTTATGTTTGTTCTTTCTATATCATACTGATGATGTCCTTGCTCACTCCAAGACCACTTAGGATTCATCCTCTTTCCTTCTAGAAATTTTAGTTTTAGTTTCTTTTTAGATCTGTGATCCGTATTGAGTTAATTTTTATATATGGTGCAAGGTAAGGATTGAGATTTATGAGTTTTATGTAGGTGTTCAGTTGTTATGGCTTTGTTTGTAGAAAAAATCATTCTTGCCATTAAATTGACTTACTACCTTTGTCAAAAAAAAGTAGCTGTTTCAATTTGCATTCCTACCATCAATATATGAAAGTTCCAATTGCTCTACATCTACTGACACTTATACTGTCAGTTTTAAAAAACATTTTAGCCACTCTAATAGGTGATAGATATTTTGTCTGTGGTTTTAATTTGTAATTTCCTAATGACTACTTCTCTGTGCCTTTTTAAAAAATGTTTATTTATTTTGAGAGAGAGAGAGAAAGAGAGAGTGACCAGGGGAGGGACAGAGAGAGAGAGAGAGAGAGAGAGGGAGACACAGAATCTGAAGCAGGCTCTGGGCTCCAAGCTGTCAGCACAGAGCCTGACGCTGGGCTCAAACTCATGAACTGTGAGATCATGACCTGAGCTGAAGTCGGACACTGAACTGACTGAGCCACCCAGGCGCCTGGTATCTTCTGTGTGCTTTTTTTTGATGTTTACGTATGTAGATCAGTTTAGGGAAGAATTGTATCTTTAAAATATTGAATCTCCCAATTTGGGGGTTAGCAGAGCACGGACAAAGACTTATGTAGAGGGATGCAGAAACTGACTCTAGAATAAGCTTCCAGAAATGATGTCACAGAAATGGGCTGCCCGTGAAGCTGTTGCATCACTGAGACCAAAAAGCTGAAGAATCAATCCACTGTTGGATACAGAATCATACCGTCGCTGATCAGTTTTTTACCAGCAAAATAGTGGCCTCAAACCTATCTCCGTTTCTGTGTGATTCCGTCTTGAATTCACATCTTGGGAATTCAAATGTCAAATGTGATCTGCAAACCTGATCATGTCAAGAACCCTGGTTTCAGGCAGTCTTAGAAATTTAGGTTAGTTTTCTAGCTTTTGCCAGCAATAAAAACTCACTTAAAGACACTTGGGGTAGGTGTCTCAGTGTAGCACCAGTCTCATAGATCTGTCTCAAAAAGTAAATTAAGAAATTTGCCTTCTCAGTAACCAAGCCAAAATTTTAGCGATTAAGAGAACACATGAATAAAAACTACCATTTGCTAGCCTCTCTTGAAAGTAGGTGTGGCCTCGTGACGGAGTGCTGGCCAATGGGATGCATGAGAAGAATGCCTTACATCCTTTAAGGATGACTGGTTAAAAGGCATTGACCCAAATAGAAAGGCCCCCATGTCCTTTTCTTGTTTCGTCCTTTTATTGGTCCACAGTACAAATGGGATGACTGTGGCCCCAGCACCCATCATGGGCCATTGGGTGATCTTACACACATTTAGTATATGTGCTGCCGAAGCGAGCACTCTTACACACATTTAGAATGCCAGAGCGCAAAGGATGAGCATGATCACCATGGAGTCCTCATGCTAAGCCCTGGACTTTTTACTTCTGGACTTCTTTATGTTAAAGTGAAGTAGTCTCTAAATATATTAATTAATTAATTAATTAATTAATTAATAAGAGAAGTAGCCTTATGTTTCAGCCACTTTAATTTGGGGATCTTCACTTATATGAGTTCACCATATTCACTTCTTAGTAACATGGACATCTCGTTCCAATCTCTTACAAACATTTTTGATAAGGCAAAAGTACATGTAAGTGTCTCCCTATTCTCATCACTCCAAATTAGGGACTAGAGTGGGATTTTAGGTGAGCTTTTGCCTACTTTCTGAAAAGCCTGTCTCTTCATAGGAGACATATTTATCAGTTTGTCTTATGTATCTTCTTTATTTACCTGAATCTATACATCTATACTTAGCTGAAGTCCTTCTATTTTCAGGTTCCAAAATTTTTCCTTTAAAAAAGTGTTGATTGGGGCGCCTGGGTGGCTCAGTCGGTTGAGCGTCCGACTTCAGCTCAGGTCACGATCTCGCGGTCCGCGAGTTCGAGCCCCGCGTCGGGCTCTGGGCTGATGGCTTAGAGCCTGGAGCCTGCTTCCAATTCTGTGTCTCCCTCTCTCTCTGACCCTCCCCCGTTCATGCTGTGTCTCTCTCTGTCTCAAAAATAAATAAACGTTAAAAAAAAAATTAAAAATAAATAAATAAATAAATAAAAAAGTGTTGATTATTTCAATGAACTTTTAGTAGGATTGCTGCCTTATCCTGGTTTCCCCAATGTGCATACACACACACACACACACACACACACACACACACACACATGCACACACATACATAGTTTTTAATTTCACAAATAATTATTGAATATTTATTATATGCTGGTACAGAGAGAAAGATACCTTTACACATAGAGATTTCCCCCATAAATGTAAATGTTTCTTACAAAAGGGTAAGTTCTAGGAATGCCTGGGTATCTCAGTCAGTTAAATGTCTGACTATTGATTTTAGCTCAGGTCATGATCTCACAGTCATGAGATCAAGCCCCATTTCTGTGCTGTCAGCACAGCGCTTGCTTGGAATTTTCTCCTTCTCTCCGCCCTTCCTCGGCCTCTCAAAATATATAAACAAACTTAAAAAAAAAAGATAACTTCTACTCAGTTTTCAGAGCTTCTCCTATGTCTCTTGTTTCTTAAAAATAATCTGCCTAAAATCATCCTTATGCCAAAAATCATATTTTGGGTGACAGATTCTGTTCCCCTTTGCCCATTTATACTTCACTGTATGTAACCTGAAGTATAAAACTTATGCTCATTTCACTAAATTCTTCAGATTTTTAATGTTTTTTTTTAATGTTTGTTTTTGAGAGAGAGAGAGAGAGAGAGAGAGCAAGCAGGGGAGGGGCAGAAAGAGAGAGACACAGAATGCAAAATAGGCTCCAGGCTCTGAGCTGTCAGCACCGCTGACATGTGAGATCATAACCTGAGCAGGAGTCGGACACTTAACTGACTGAGCCACCCAGGCACCCCTTAATGTTGTTTTAACTAAAAATAATATATATGGACTTGTATTGTGAAATCTAAAGCACTACTAAAATTGTAAGTTGTTTTTCTTAAGAAACTAGCCTGAAAGCATTTTATAAAAGAGCTATATTTCAAAGAAAAGTATGAGACTGAATTTTTGTCCATTTAGAAACATCATACCCAGAATATACCTAGATGAAAATCTAATGAGTTCCAAATCTTATTTTCCAAGTAATAGAATTAGCTGTGTGGTTTCCCATAGTCTATATAGAAAATAATTTAGACTACTCAATAAAGACTATATTTCATGCATTAAATCAAGTCAGTGAGGCTTGAATTGATCAAACTAAAGTGGCATTTCAATCACATGGGGTAGATAATCCATTAAAATAAAAGATACTTAGTGCTGAAAATGCATTGCTGAATTTTTCTGCTTTAGGGGCAGAAATGTACATGTTTTTGTACATATTTAGTTACTTTGATACCTCAAATGTGTAGAGTGTGTTTAAAACAGGATGGTTTTAAACAGGATATTATCAGGTGCAACACATATCCATTTCTATATAAGTCTTTCAAGAATATAAAACTTAGCTAATGAGATTTGTGCATGTTACTACTTCTCACCCACCAAAGAGAAAACATGTAACCATGTTTGGTATGTTTGGATGATATTTGTTTGAATTAAAATCGTGTTTAAGGCTGGGGGAGATTAAGCAATGGCTCCAGTGACTAATGAGTTTCTCTCAAGAAACTGCTAAATGTTAGGGCCCCACACTCGCGTTATTTAAAAAACGTACTTAACAAATTCACTTGAACTAGAACAATAACTGCGTTGGCTCTGTGAGAGAAAGAAAATGCACCCACACCCTCTGTGTTGGCCCCAGAATGCCAAACTTCGCTGTCCGCCATTGGTTCCTTTTCAGTTGCCATAGTGAGTGGCAGCACGGATTGCTAAGGTTCCATGAAGGAAAAAGGTTTCTTTCTTTTTAAACCAAACATTGAATTCTGAAGAAAAAGCAATATACACAATCTAGTATTTTGAAGCTTTCAGGAATCTGATCATTATGATTTCATGGAGCATGCATGCAAAACTCTTTTACTGAAGATTTTTAAATAGTATTTTTAATTTTTTTTAAATGTTATTTGAGAGAGACAGAGACAGTGTGAGCAGAGGAGGGTCAGAGAGAGGGGGAGAGAGAATTCCAAGCAGGCCTCGAACCACCAGCACAGAGCCCGATGCAGGATTCAAACCCACGAAACCAGGAGATCATGACCTGAGCTGAAACCAAGAATCGGGCTGACTGAGCCACCCAGGTGCTCCATACAGATTTTTTTTTCATAAAACTTTCTGTCTGATTTAATATTTTATAAAAAATGCATTATAGAAATTACATTCCTAACTATATAACCACATCAGTGTTTGCCCATTCCCAAAACCCATTCCAAATATAATAATAATAAAAATAAATTATAAATATGACTTAGAAATTCTGCAGATGCTAGCTAGTTTAATACCTCCTAGTACCCTGACAAATGTATAATTTGATTTTATGGATATTCTTTCAGGAAATTTATATATATGTTGGAAGTCTAGTTTTTGTTTTGAAGCAAACACATATATACAGCTTGATAATATTCCCTCCTACGATCTGCTGTAACAAAAAAGATACTGGGTTGGTTACCTTACAGGCTCAGTTGGTAGAGCATGCAACTCTTGATCTTAAGGTGGTGAGTTCGAGCCCCGTGTTGGGGGTAGAGCTTAATTAAAAAAAAAAAGTATTCCCTTACTTGAAGTGATTAAAATAAGTCCCTATACTTAAACAAAACCAGGGGCGCCTGGGTGGCTCAGTTAGTTAAGCAACTGACTCTTGGTTTCGGCTCAGGTCGTGATCTCACGGTTTCCTGGGTTCAAGACCCACATCAGGCTCTGTGCTGGTGGTCCAAACCCTGCTTGGGATTCTCTGTCTCCCTTTCTCTCTGCCCCTCCTCCACTCACACTGTCTCTGTCTCTCTCAAAATAAATTTAAAAAGTCTCCTCTCAAAAAAATTAAAAAAAATAAAAATGAAACCGAAGAAACCAAAATGAAAAATAACAACAACAGCAACAACCCAAAAGGTACTAACAGATTTTTGCACTATATAATATGTGGACAACATACCCTGAAAAGCTCCCAATTTTGATATAGGTAACAGGCCACTAAGAGTAAAGGCTACAATTCTCAGGAAACTTCTGAAGAGTATGGTCATATAACTAACCTCTGGCAAAAAAAAGTAAGAAATGAAGCTTTGGGAGTATATTCTTGAAAGGAAAGGTGTGCCCTCTTTCTTGCCTGCCTCCAATCTGCTCTGGGAACAGAACAGAATGTGGCAACCAAAGTACAATTTGAGACTTGAGGCCAAGAGCTCTAATATAGATATCATAGAGCAGAAAGCTGAAAACAGCCCAAATCCTAAATAAGCATAAAACCCTAAACTGCCGCCATCTAGATTTAGCTTTTTTCTTATGTGAAATAGAAACTTGTTCATGGCTTAACCATCTTTAGTTTTAAAATGGTTTGTTTTGAGGCCATTAGAGGTTCACATACGGTTGTACAAATTAATACAGCGCTATCTTATAAACACTTCAGCCATTTTCCTTCACTGGTGACATAATCACAACGAGAAAATTTACAATTTTATTGTGTGTTTTAGTTACAACCTTACTTCATGAATTTATATTTATTTGGAATACACAATATTCAGGTCTCTGTCACAAACTGAAGCCAAACCTACATCCTAGCGGTTATACTTCATTCTACAGATTACTTAGAAATAAATACTGGGTTAAATATTTTAAAGTCCTTTAAAAATTATAATTGCTCATGGGGTGTCTGGATGGCTCAGTTGGTTAAGCATCTGATTTCGTCTCAGGTCATGATCTCTTGGTTCGAGGGTTCAAGGGTTCGAGCCTGGCCTCGGGCTTTGTGCTGACAGCTCAGAGCCTGGGGCCTGCTTCAGATTCTGTGTCTCCCTCTCTCTCTGCCCCTCCCCTGCTCACACTCTGTCTCTTTCTCAAAAATAAATAAACATTAATTTTTTTTTCAAATTATAATTCTTACATAAAATTGAAGAATTATCAGAGATTAAAATAAAAACTAGAGTTTGACATTCTCAGGCTGAAATGGAGCAGGGCTGGGGTGGAGGTGGGAGGTACTAGTCTCTTTTAGTGATGAAAGTGGATTTTACTGCAGCTGCAGAAGGACCTGGAGACATGACCTTCATTCCTCAAAAGATGGAGAGTGGCTATGCCTTCAATGAAAGCATAGACTAAAAATTAACCAATACAGGAGGGATGGCCAGGACAGGAAAGAAATGCTTCTCAGTTTATTCACAATCAACCGCCCGCATACCCACAGTCGGGGTGGGGGGGGGGGCAGATCACATGTTTTACTCTATGGATCCATTGAGAGCCTCTAAGTTATAAAAAACTAACATAAAAAAATTTTTTTTAATTGGTCCAGGCTAGTGATACTCCTTGGGCTTCTAGAATAATTAGATGTGCACAAAGTACCCTGGACTTAAGGAACAAATCAGCCATGAGCAAGGGTAAGCAGAGACAAAAAAAGTGAGATTGTATTCTATATTAATTTTCAAGGGATGCCTTAACAAATTGCCATGAAGTTAGAGACATAAAATGACAGAAGTTTATTCTCCCAGAGAGAGACATCTGAAGTCAAAGTGTCAGCAGGGTGGCACTCTTCAGAGGCTCTGGAGGAGACCCTGTTCATTGCCTCTTTCAGCTTCCGGTAGCTGTTGGGCACTTCTTAGCTGGTAGCTCCATCACCCCAGTCTCTGCCTCCTTCATCTCCTCCTCTCTGTAACTCCTCTGTATGTCTCTTATAAAACACTCATCATTGGCTCCACTCAAATAATCCAGGGTGATCTCATCTTGAGATCCTCAATTTCGTTACATCTGCAAAGACCCTTTTTCCAAATAATATTGGCAGGTTCTGGGGATTACAACAAGAGCATATCTTTTGGGGGGTCCACCATTCAACTCACTATGCTGTCTAAAGAATTTCAGATGATAGAACCAGCAGAGAAGTTATTGTATGTTTGTTTAAAATAATCGTATTCTTTGATAAAAGAGGCACTAATATGACACTATGGAAAAATACCTAAGAGTTTTGCAAGACCAAAGCAGAACTTCAGGTTGTAAATCATAGAGCCATTGAGATAAAATAAATCAGTGAATGAATTACACAGCAAATTGAACAACTGCCGAGCTCATTGGTTATCTTTTTACATATATGAAAAAAAAATTGTACAAAAATTGCGTAGTAGGGGCGCCTGGGTGGCGCAGTCGGTTAAGCGTCCGACTTCAGCCAGGTCACGATCTCGCGGTCCCTGAGTTCGAGCCCCGCATCAGGCTCTGGGCTGATGGCTCAGAGCCTGGAGCCTGTTTCGGATTCTGTGTCTCCCTCTCTCTCTGCCCCTCCCCCGTTCATGCTCTGTCTCTCTCTGTCCCCAAAATAAATAAATGTTGAAAAAAAAAATTAAAAAAAAAATTGCGTAGTAATAAGGTTAAAAGACATAAAGGCCATAAGAAAGTTTTGTGCGTTTATATATATATGTATGTATATATATGTATATATATTTATATATATGTATGTATATATATGTATATATATATTTATATATATATAAATCTATGTATGTATATATATGTATATGTATGTATATATACGTATATATATTTATATATACATATATATGTATATATACATATATATATTTATATATATATATAAATCTAAAGATACATAATAGAGCTTTCTGGAGATACCAGAATGACTGGGAGAGAGAATATATAATGAGAGTTTTCAAGAATTATTGAGGTGCATAAATCCTTCTTTCAGGAATCAAAATGAGTCTCAACAAGAGTACGTAAAAATTAATCCATGTGTTGAAATGACAGCAAATCTTCAACACAACAAATAACAAGAGAAGATATGAAGTACAACCACAGACCAAATTGTATTTTTTTAATCTACAAGTTGAAAACAGACTTCTCAACAGAAACAATTTAAAAGAAAATACAATAAGGGCGCCTGGGTGGCTCAGTCGGTTGGGCGTCCGACTGCAGCTCAGGTCATGATCTCACAGCTTGTGGGTTTGAGCCCCACGTCGGGCTCTGTGCTGACAGCTCAGAGTTTGGAGCCTGTTTCCGATTCTGAGTTTCTCTCTCTCTCTCTCTCTCTCTCTGCCCCACTCACGCTCATGCTGTCCCTCTCTGTCTCTCAAAAATACACATAAAAAATATATTTAAAAGAAAATACAATAGAATAATGTTATACATACTAAAGATAGGCCTTTTCAATATTTTTTATTTACTTATTTTTTATGTTTTTTATTTATTTATATTTATTATTTTTTCTGACATTTACTCTTAAGCTCCTTCCTTTATTAGAACTCAAAGTACATGACTCCTCAGACTTTCTTGCAGAGTTACAGATGTGGTTTGGATCCTACAACTCAGATGGGCACATACAGGCCCTGGATTTAGAGCCTCATTAAATGGAGTCCAAGGTAGTAGAATGAGAGGTGCTCTTTCCTGGTTCTGGAAGTGAGCTTGAGTCAATGGTTCCATTGACTTTTTTTTTTTTTTAATAATTAACTTATTTATTTTGAGAGAGAGAGAGAGCCCACTCGCACATGTGCGAACAAGCAAAGGAAACGCAGAGAGAGAGAGAGGGAGAGAGAGAACCTCAAGCAGAGTCTGCACTGTCAACACAGAGTCTGACGCGAGTCCAGATCTCATGAACCGTGAGATCATGACCTGGGCAGAAATCAAGAGTTGGGCGCTTAAGGGACCAAGCTACCCAGGTGCCCCCAGTGGTGGTTTCCTAATCCTTGTACACAGCTAAGAAAGATACCATGATCCTGGGACCAAAAGTGATGGCTATTTCCAGATTCCGGCAAAGGAAACTTTCTACTGGTGGTCCAGTGCTGAAGTGCTATTTAGGAGTCATTTTGAAGGCCCAGCATGGAACTTGCTTCTCTAGGCCTTCCAGTAATTTTATAAATACTCATTTCCCCCTATCAAATAAATATTCTTCTGCTTAAGATTGCTAGAGGATTTTGTTATCTGAAACCAAGTCTTAGCTGGTAAAGTATTTGGTAGTAAAAGCAGCTGCAGGTAATAGATTCTTAAGGATGGCAAATTGATTGCTTCTCTGACATGGTTTAAAAGCAAGATATACCACTTTTTTCCCCTGCAGAATGGCACATGCATGGTTCATGGGGCTCAGTGTTAAAAGCATTGCTAAATGTTTCGCCTCTGAATGTATGATTCTGGCACATTACGTGGTGGCTTCCTTAGTGTAGTGTGACAGCCACACCAAATTGAAAGTCTGTGACATAGGCTGTTTCTAACAATACTGAATAATATACAAATGAAGATAATAGAGACAAGTTTTTAAATCCTTGGCTCAAGCACACTCAGAGAACCAGGAAATGTCGGTGATCCCTCTAAATTAATTTCTTTCCTGAATTAGCTGGAGGGCTGATATAGACAAAGATCAAACAAAATCCGACCCTGTGAGATGCTAAATTGCAAAAGACACTGAATTCACAGACTCACTGGTCCCTAGTGTCAAAGTTGATTGAGGAGAAAATGATAACCCCCAAAACAGAATGTGAGGTTTGAATGATTTTCTAAGGGCAAGATTTTTAAAAGCCTAAACCCCAAAGAGCCTCACAGGGAAGCCGAAACATCCGCTCATCTCCTGAATAAGGGCCTGCTTTATTGGAGAGCTGAAATGATCTCAGAGGTCACCTTGGAGGGGGATACCAATTATCTTCATGCTCTATCACTGCTATCTAATTTCCTCCAGAACTATATTTAGTATCAGATTCCAGCATGCCACAGAGGCCCATTACAATGCCAAACCAAGGAAAAGAAAATTTACATGCCAAAATAAGTGTAAGAGAGCGGTAGATTGTATTTTTGTTTAAACTTATTTTCTGTATCCTCCTTTGACAGCAAATTAGCACATCCCTATCCATTGACTCAAGTCGTGGCCGTATGGCTTAATATGGCCAATGGAATATGAGTAGAATTGGTGTATGTAAACTTCTGAGAAGCTCTGAGAGCCATTGTGTAGTCGCCATCATGTGTCTTTTCCCCTGCTCTCAAACCAAGAATTTATAGAAAGATCCTGCCTTGCTTTCAGCTTGGGTCCTGATATGAAGACGACATAAAGCAGACTGTGACCAACCCACAAAGGACACATAACATGAGAAATAGCGTGTGTGGGGGGGGGGGAGGGGCAAGGTATATGTATATGTACATCATCTTACCCATCATTGCCTTTTCTCTCCAGATTATCTTTTTAAATGAAAATTGTTTTAGAAAAAAAAATCATGAATAACGAAAACCTTAGGGTAAATAACTTTATCAACTGTTTTCTTTAGATGACAAGATACAGAAAACTTTTGGGGCACCTGGGTGGCTCAGTCAGTTCAGCCTCTGACTTCAGCTCAGGTCACGATCTCACGGTTCATGAGTTTGAGCCCCATGTTGGGCTCTGTGCTGACAGCTCACAGGAGCCTGCTTCTGATTCTGTGTCTCCCCCTCTCTGCACCTCCTCCGCTTACTCTCTGTCTCTGTCTCTGTCTCTCTCAAAAATAAATAAACATTAAAAAAAATGAAAAAAAAAAGAAATAGAAAACTTTTTAGTACCAAGAGAGAAATTAAGGAAGAAACAGGAACCTAAAGTAGATGCCACAACACCAAAGAAAATTGCATTATCATTTCAAGCCAGAGAGTTTGATTATTATTTTTGAGTGATAATACACTGCTCATAACTACTCCAATTCTGTTCAAAGTTGCCCTTTGATGACTGACTGTTAATGAAGACAGTAAATTTTGTTGTTTTCTTACCAGTATTCTCTTTCAGTGCAGTATTGCTAATATTTTGGGGTCAAACTTTAGAAGACACAAGGCTAAATTTGCATCTACCCATGGACAACAGAAGAAAACTTTCTAATACTGTGACACTGTGAAATGTGCAAACATGGGTATCGGCGATACTGCAGTCTTAAATAACAGATGATCGGTGCTGGGTTCTCTGCACTCTGTACAGAACAGCCGGGGCGTGGGTGTTTTTGAGGGTGACAATTTTGGTGACGGGGGGCAGATGCTTCCTTACAGAGTCCCCAACATATAACAGGAGTAGGATTTCCAAAGCAAGGTGGTGAAAACAGATTATCGCCACGTTTCTTTTGAAATTTGCTCAAAGACAAGGTGAACAAAAATGAGAAACATAATACAAACTCTGCGTGTAATTAAAAAGAAGAAATCTGCTCATTGTAACTAAAGTAGGTGAGGGTAAAGGATGGAATGTAAGTCGATGCTCTATCAAAAAGAAGAAATTTCAGACTCTTATTACTATGTCTAAGTTCTGTTACTTTGACCACTTCCGAACACCTACTGAGAGCTGGGGACTAGAATATTATCAAATAAAGATTTTTTTTAAGGTAATTATTACCACAGCAGCAAACTGATGCCAAGGCAGAGAGACTGGTTGCTAGTTGCTCATCCATTGTCAATGCTGCACCTGTCCTTACTAAGAGATACGGACCACATCCACTGCAACAAAATAACTGAATAAAAGATTACATTTCCCAGTCTTCTTTGGATCCAATGAAATATAAGCAGAACCCATCAGAGAGGGTATCTGGGAAGTGTTTGTTTTTTTTTAACTTTTATTTCTTTAGGTAATCTCTACACACCTGATATGGGGCTCAAACTCACAACCCTGACATGGACAGCCTCAAGCTCCCCTGATCCAGACAGGCGCCTCTCCAGGAAACTTAAAAAAAAAAAATTTTTTGTATTTTTTCTTTATTTTTGAGAGAGAGACAGAGTGTAAGTGGAGGAGGAACAGAAAGAGAGGGAGACACAGAATCGGAAGCAGGCTCCAGGCCCTGAGCTGTCAGCACAGAGCCCAACGCAGGGCTTGAACTCACAAACTACGAGATCATGACCCGAGCTGAAGTCAGAGCCTTAGCTGACTGAGCTACCCGGGTGCTCCTCTAGGGACCTTTTTTAAAGAGAGAGATTTGTCCCTTTACCTTTCCCTGTTTCCTCAACCTTCCTTTTTGGATTAGAGATGTCGTGTCTGGAACTGCAAGTCCTTTTGTGTCATGAGGCAACCTCAGTGATGGAAAACACATGTTGGGAAAGGAAGAATAGAAAAATAAAGAGGGACAGTATTCCCTAATGCCGGTGAAGCTGCCATACCCGGGCCGGAGTCCTTATGTTCACCGTTTCTGTGAGACAAAATTAAGCTTCCCTCCCTTTAAGCCCCTTTATTTTTGGGTGTTGCATTCTACCCTGCTAGCTAAAGTCAGTCCTAACTGGTACAGTGGCCTATAGTGATTTCATGTGGCACACAGTAAGAATGTTCTTAGAAAGGCTGGTGATAGAGTGAAAAACAAGCATTAAGCCTTTAAAAGAATAGGAATTCAGACTTAAGCACAGAGCCTTCCCTGAGAAACATTTTTCAGTGAGTTTATTTTTTTGGATAAGAAGTTTCTCTCTGTTGGTTTTATGATTATGTTTCTCTTCTCTATCATCAAACAGAGTGGCTTTTGTTTGTTTCCCATGAAGCAGATAGAAAATTTGAGTCCTTGCTTTGACCATTGTTTTTCCCAGTGTTATGAGGCCTAAGCTTTGATCAAAATTTTTGTCAGCATTGCGTGTCGCAGGCTGCCGTGGGGTAATGAACGGTGGATGGTTGCCCTGCTCATTCCTTTCATAGTCAATAAAAATGCCATTGTGTGTGTGTTTGTTGGCACTGCCTGCATATGTGGGTCTAAGGGTTAGGGGAGAGGAGCAGCGATAGCTTTCCTTACTTGAGTTAATTTCAAGGCTTTCTTTTCAAAGACTTGTTGAGGTATTGGGTATTAAAACTCACATATATATACATATATATATGTACATATACACACATGCGTATATATATGCACACACTGTCCTGGCTTCCAGTAACTTCAGAGATTGTGTCATCCTGTGCCCAGTGAAGATACACAAATGGTCCCCCAAATATTTAACAAAGGTATATGCATGTTTTATATATATAGGTCAGAGGAAATTTTTTTCACTCTGTATATCGCCTCACATAGCTCACTGCTGCACCAACGTGATATGCTAGGGACAAAGAAAAGATGTGACGTGGTCGGTAGGGGTCGTTACAAAGAGAAACAGAAGAAAGGTATTTGCCCCTGGAAATATACTACCCATCTCTTTATGAGATTTTGCCAACACATATATTTCAAAACCAGCCAGCAACACCAAGGGATCTGGATTCGACTGAACTTCGGCTGTTTGAGTTTTTTGCCACATCCACAAGAATAACGAGATCTTGTAGTTCCTACACGTTGACCAGATAAAGGAGAAGAAGGAATAAGTATTATTATCACCAGGTATCACTGTCAAAGAAAGAGGGAAATTTAACCTGGAAATCCATACTTAATTTCTTCTGGAACGCAGAAGACTCTCCCAATTTGGTAGATGCTTATCTACCATTTTCACTGAAATACTATTTTCCCAAGGGAAGATGAGAGGCGAGAAAGAGAGGATCCACAATATCTTTAAATGCAAAGCGTCTCCAGCCATCTTTATTTTCATTCTGTCTCAGCTTCATTTTGGCAGTCTTGTCCTCCTTTAGAGGATGGAAAGAAAGGAACCAGGCCAAGCATTTATACCCTGGGTGGAAAAGTCAACGGGGGCTTGTGTGAACAGTAATACTAGGGGCACAGTGATTCCCGGGGCACAGTGGTCCCAGGTGTGCCTAAATAAGCACCATATGTAGGCTACAGATTCGGTATTCAGGATAGAGGGGGCTGAGCAAGATGGAGAATTTTACCATACTTGCTGGGCCAAACGACCATATTATAATAATAACCTTAAATGTTTGCTACATTATACCCATATTGATATAGTTGATTATCAAATGTTTCTCTGTCCTAGCTCACATAGAAACCCTCTGCAAGCTCTCAGTGATCCTGGTCCAAGGGTATACTAGGCTGCTTGATGCTGTTCCACCCAACATGGATGCGCTATCAGTGTTTAAATGTTTTTTGTCTGTTTGCATAGTTTCTATTGCTTGGGCTCAAGCACACTGATATTTTGCACTGCAGTGTCTAATATGCTACATTCCCATTTATTACGTTTTTTTTTTTACCTCAGACATATTTCTATACCCATGTTTTAACATCTTCCATATCTCTATGTAATATGCTTGATTTTCTTCTACCTTTTTGGAAATATGGTTTTGAGTAATAATAATAGCTTTTTTGATATCACTGTCTAGTGTTTCTATATCATGTATCTGTGACATTTCTGGGTCTATTTTATCAGTTGATTTTTCTCATCATAAGTTGTGTTGTCCTGTTTTTATATATTTTGTAATATATATATATATTATATATATATAATATATATGTATATATATATATATCATTCAGAGAGAAAGAGAGAGAGAGAGCACGCTAGTTGGGGAGAGGGGCAGAGAGAAACAGTGAGAATCTTAAGCAGGCTCCGTGTTCAGCACAGAGCCTGAGGCGGGGCTCGATCCCACAACCCTGGGATCATAACCTGAGCCAAAATCAAGAGCTGTACCCTCAACCAACTAAGCCATCCAGGTGCCCCATATATGTGACAATTCGTTATTGGATATGGACATTGTAAATTTGTTGAATATCTGATACATTTTTATTCTTATAAATATCATTGAGCTTTGTTCTGGGACACAGTTTAAAAAAAAACACCACCAACAACAGTTGATTCTGTAAAAGCTCTACTCTGAGTAATTTTTGCATTAAGTTATAGGAGTTTTCACTCTGGCTAAGAAGACACAAACCATTTCTCGTCCTGTGTAAGACTTCTGGTTGTCTGTTTCTTTTGGATGGTTTTTGTCTTAACCTCGGGTATTTTTATCATACGCATTCATTAGTTCTCATTGAAGACTAGAGGGAGACTCTTGGCCACATTGGCTCCCCTAGATACCCAGCTTCATCTCTTCAATTCAGAGAGATGGTCTAGTTCCCCCCATCCACCCCACCACAGTCCTCCTTGCTGTGACTTGGAAGTTATCTCTAGGTAGTAAGCTGAATCAATTATAGGGCTCATCTCGTTTGACTCCCTTCTTTGAAGAATCACTGTCCTGCATTATCTAACATACAATGTCTGGAAACCATTATCTTCACATATTTTTTTTCTTTTTTGTTGTATATGCACTTTCTTGTGTCAGAACCTTTGATTGATGTGTTGTTTTGCTGCATGTTTTATGCATTTTTTATAACATGGCATGTGCTATTTAGAGAAAGTTTGTGTTAGAAGTTTTGACACAAGTGCTTTAAAAAAGTCACTGCTTTTGCCTCTAGGCTTCCTATATTTATGTTTTCATTTTCTTTTTTATGACTTTTTCAGGAGGTAGAGGTTTCTCATCTTCCCGATATTGGCTGATGTCTTATTTTATTTCTACATGAATACAACTGAATCAGCTATAACTTTGAGATGGGTTGGTTGCGTTACTTGGTCACCAGGATTAGTAAATACCAAGTAGTGCAACTGGGACCTAATGACTGATCAGAACAGTTTTACAAGTTGTTATTCTTACTTAGAATCATATGATTGACTATAACTTCTTCTGGTTTGAAGACATTTTGCATTACCCATGTACAATTACAATCTTTCTTTTATCTCAGCCTGGAATTAATATACCTTAATATGATTCCTACTGACAAGGACTGGCCTATGTCTCAGACTCTGTCAGACTGGTTTTTTTTAAACATTTACTTTAATTATATTAATAGCAATAAAAGTAATAAAAGTCAGCAACTATCTAACTTTATGGGTTTTTAATACCAACTATAATTAAATGCAGAGTGGCTTACAAAACATTTTCATAAATATACTCCTTTATTTGAAGAATTCATCCAGTAAACTAACTCTGTGATGCATGGCAGGGACCAAAAATCCTTTTGCACAGCTAACATTGAACTTGATTTGGAATGTCTTTTTACAAAAGCACTGTTGCAATAGCACATGTAGCTTCTTATGAAGGAAGAATTTCTTGATTTCATGAAAATTGGCTTCTCTTAATAGGGTTCTATTAAAAAAAAACTATATATTTTTTAAAAGTTTTTATTAGAAACAAAAATAGAAAGCAGTTTGGAAATTTGCCAGGGTCAAGTACTATCAGTTAACTGTGTGGAACCTTCTTGAATGGATAAAATAAAAATTATAGACACTAGTTATAAAATCTTAAAGCCCTTACAGCTCAGACCCCTATGCCTTCCCTGTCCAATAAAGTAGCCATAAGTAGCATGTGGATATACAATTTAAATTAGTAAGCATTCAATTGCACTAGCCACACTTCAAAACTATGCAGTAAATGATATAGAACCACTAAACAATGAGATAAAAAGAATTATTATTAACATCATATGTCCAAGAAGGCAGAAGAAAATCAAGCAGGTTACACAGAGATATGGAAGATTTTAAAAAATATACAAATCAAACTTCTGGGCAAAAAAAAAATACGTCTGTGGTGAAAAATATACTGGGTGGCAATGTTGGGAATGTAGCAGTTTAGACACTATAAAGGAAAATATCAGTGTGCTAGAAGTCCAAGCAATAAAAACTATGAAAAGGAAACACACACACACACACACACACACACACACACACAAACATTAAAAAATATTAATGATGTATCCATGTTAGGTGGAACTATGTGAAACAGCCTAGTATACTTGCTATTGGAGTCTCAAAATGATGGTGTGGATAATCTTTTCAGCAAGTGGTTTTGGAGCAATTGGATAAACATATGTGAAAATGAACTTTGACTCTTACTTTAAATTGTATGTAAAAATTAATTCAGAATAGATCATGGACCTAATTATCAAAAATAAACCTAAACATTTTAGCAGAAATATAAAACCTTAGTGACCTTAGACTTGGCAAAGATTTCTTTAAGCCAACACAAAAATCATGAATTATGAAAGAAAAAACATAAATTGAACTTCATTCAAAGGAAAAATGTTTGCTCTTCAAAAGACACATTAAAAAAAGGCAAGTCACAGTGTGGGGAAAATATTGAGAAAGTCTACATGTGACAAAGAATTTATCTATAGAACAGATAAAGAATTCTTATAACTTAATCATAAGAGGCAAAAAAGAAAAAAATTAAAAATGAGGAAATATTTGAATAGACATTACACCAATGTAGATACCTGAATAGTAAATAAGCACATGGAAAGATATCCACCCAGTATTATTAGTAATTTACGGAAAGGCAAACTATGCTTACAATGAGCTACTGTTGACATACCGACCAGAATGGCTACAATTAGAAAGATTAGGAGTACCTGGGTGGCTCAGTCAGTTAAGCTTCCAACTCTTGGGTTAGGCTCAGGTCATGATCTCACAGTTCTTGGGTTTGAGCCCCATGTTGGGTTCTGCACTGACAGCATGGAACCTACTTGGATTTCTCTCTCCCCCTTTCACTCTCTGCCCCTCCCCTGCTCTTTCTCGCTCAACATAAATAAACTTAAAAAAAAAAAAAAGAAAGATTAATTATACCCAGTGTTGGTGAGGATGTGAGCAACTAGAACTCTCAAGCACTGCTGTTTGGTATATAAAATGGTAGGTATTCCAAAAGTAAGAATATTCCAAAGTATACACCCTTGGAAAACAATTTGGTGGTACCCAGGAAGTTAAACATATGCTTGCATGTGATCTAGTCCACTGTATGTACTCCATTCCTGTGGTATTTATTCAGTATCATTATTGACCCAGTTCTGGGTAAACATTTATTGTATCAAATACAATCTAGGCAAAATTCAACATTCAGTCAACAGAAATGTCAACGCTAGTGTAAACAAAATAAAATACAATGCGTAAAATAAACTTAATGTGTAAAAAAAGTTGCTCTCGTTCCTTCTAGTCTTTGACAAAGAAGCTTCGTATTTCTTTCCTGGTGTCAAGCTATAGTTCCTGTCCTTCTCTGCTCAGCCTGGGGGCGCGGCTGATGGGAAAATGTGGTGCAACAGCATTGGCGGCTTTGGCTTCCACTTATGGCACCACTTCCTTTTGTTACACTTGGCCCATCATTTTCTCTCTCTGCCTAAAACGGAAAGGTATGAGACTCCATAAAAAAATTCAATAACTCAATGCGTCCTAACAGAAAAGTGAATAAAAATAATACATTAATTAAAGTTCTCAGAGCCTAGTCATTTTTTCAATATCATGGCTCTTAGCCAACGTTTTTACACCTGTTTTAGCTTAGCAGAATTGAGAAAACAATGGCCAACTGAATAATAACAAAAACAAGTCTACTGATTCTCTCTACATTTTGAGAACTCTAAAGAAGGTATGTTGTAGGGAATTATGTAGGTGGAGAAATGCTTGATTGAGCAATAATCTTATTTGGAATGTGAAAGTAATTTAGCTTCTATGCGCTATTGCAGTGACCTAGAATTTAAGAAAAGATATCAAGTTTAGAGACAGTGTTCAGCTCACTCTCAAGAACTGCTACTCAACATGAAACTTATTTTCTCTGTGTTTGCTTCTGTGTTTCTATAGGTCACGGTAACCTGAAAAGTTAATTTTAACCATTCTCTCTAAGGAATTGCTGAGTAAACCCACACAATTGTGACCCTAACCATGTGCCTTTATCCTTGTTTTGGTAGGAGTTTATCCTGCAAATGCATTCACAATAAAACAGAGGTAAGGGGAGAAAAAAATCCTCTGAATAATTTATAACAAAGTTTTCCTCTTCCTGAAGAATTGTGGACAAAAGTCAGAGGAGTTCCACTGCTGTCTTTTCCTGTTCAATAAAATTCTGGAAGTGATATTTTTAATTTACTTGGTCTAGAGAGGAATAAAAGAAGTAGGGCTTTCCACTAATGCAGTAGCTTTGGACTGCTTAATGTGCATAAGCGTCCCTAGGGAAGCTTGGTAAGCATAGGGCACCTACTTACAGGGTATGGAGCTGGAACATGCATTTTAACAAGTGGCCTGAGGATTATTCTTTCAAAGCATGATCTCCTGTTGGCCACTCTTGGTTTCATTCAAGTGAATATTAGGTAAATCCCTTTCTTTGGAATTTTCATGCTAGCAAGTCTTTTAGGAAGGTGCTCATGGATTTCGGACAGTAAGACCTCCAACTCCAATACACAAACTTTTTATACATTGTGACTGGTCAAAGGGCTTAACTTCTATTAGAAGTACCACAGAGGTGCAAAATGTAGGTAACCAGTGAGCTGGTAAAATCAACTAATCCTCCTAAGGAGATGTATTCAGTTGACCTGTCTTCAAGTTAAATTTCAAAAAGCTAGCTAATTCCATTTCTTTGTGCATGTATGTATGACGCCATTGTTGAGAAATCAGTTTTACATGATGCCATCACATCAGGTTAATAGTTGTCTCCCACTGTTTAACACTAACAATGAGCAAGAAATGAGTAATAGTTCTGTCTCAACTCAAGCTGTCTCATGACGTTTACTCACAGGTAATAATAAGACATTCTCTACTTAATTAGAATAAGCAGACACAAACTGAATTCAGTAAACATAACCTCCAGTGCTAATAATAATAATAATTAATAATAATAAGTTTGAGGGGCGCCTGGGTGGCTCAGTTGGTTAAGCGTCCGACTTCGGCTCAGGTCATGATCTCACAGTCCATGAGTTCGAGCCCCGCATCGGGCTCTGTGCTGACAGCTCGGAGCCTGGAGCCTGCTTCAGATTCTTTGTCTCCCTTTCTCTAACCCTCCCCCCATTCATGCTCTCTCTGTCTCAAAAATAAATAAACATTAAAAAATTTAAAAAAAATAATAAGTTTGAAACTTGTTGAGTTTAGTTTTTTCCCCTCTGCAGCTGGGGTCTGCCTATGAGCTTGCTGTTCTCAATGAGAGAAGGGAATGTGGTATTCCCTCACTCTTCTCCCAAATTCTGCTTCTTTCCTCCCTCTGAAGCTGGCTAACAAGACTTTCCATCCTGTTAGAATGGAAAGAAGAAGAGAGGCAAAACATATATTGAAAAGATCAGTTGTAGCTGGTACGATTATAAGGGGCCTTTACTCTGTGAAGGATCCTTAGGCAGATCTTTCTTAGACATTTCTGCTAGTTATTTGGCAACTCCCTTGCTGACCCCTCTACCAGCCTTTCTATCAAGAGGGCAAACAACTTCTTGGATTTCTGGGTTTTCCAGGGTCCATGCCAAATGCTTTTTCTCTGCACATGGCCCTTCACTCTCCTAGATAGTTGCTTGGGTAAGATTTTAAGTGGTCACAGGTTACCACTGCTACCATAAGTTTGATCTCTAGATTTTATGTAGCTTTGACCCATTGTCAGAGGGGAGGAAATGAGGGTACTCCCAAGACATAACCCTTTGCTCCTGTGCCCCAAGCTGCTTTCGACAACACTTAACTTAGTATTTGATGGCCGGTATATATCTGTATCTTGGTAAAAAATTCCAAATTTATTGGTTTGTTATACAAAAATCATACTTTTTACAGCAAAAAACTTAGTAAGCACCATGGCATATGAATCACTTTATTTCCTAGACAAATATAAATGACACTTAATATGACAATTCTGTGACAAATATGACCTCCCTTCCAAACAAACAAACAAACAAACAAAACAAACAAGTAAAAACGGTCTCATTTGGTCTATTCTGTATCTTACTCCTATTTGAATTCACTGAAAAGTTTACCATATAGCCTAACACTTCCTTAACAAAAGATGTAACCTAGTGTTTCACTCCTACCTTTGCTTACATTCTTTCAAAAATTATTCATCTAATACTTATTCTTTGTGAAGTCAAATACCTAATGAAAAGGATAACATATTGTCTCTACCATTAACATTCTTTTCTACATTTTCTTTTTACATCTAGGATAATATTGTTTTCTCTCTTCTAATTATAAACTTTTGGAGAAATAAGGCATAAATTTTGTGTCTAAGAAAGTTTTTACGGGACTTTCTTCAGTCATAGGGGAATGAGACATGAAATATTATGAATTATAGTTAATTAGACTCTGTAGAATCCTAATCTATATACTTTATTTCCTTTCTTTTCTATTGCATTATCTAGGATTTCCAGTATGATGTTGAAAAGAAATAGGGAAGAGTGGGCATTGTTGCCTTCTTCCTGATCTTAGTAAGTTGTTAGCTATAGTTTTTTTTGTTTGTTTTTTGCAGATATTCTTTATCAACTTGAAGAATTTCCACTCTCATCCTAGTTTAATGAGAGTTTTCATCATAAATGGGTGTTGGATTTTGTTAAATGCTTTTTTTTTCAGTATCTAATGATATGATCATGCGAGTTTTCTTTTTTAGTCTGTTGTAATGGATTCACTAATGTTTTTATTTTAAAAATTTTTAATGTTTATTTATTTTTGAGAGACAAAGAGAGAGGGAGAGAGAGAGAGCACGAACAGGGAAGAGATACATAATCTGAAGCAGGCTCCAGGCTCTGAGCTGTCAGCACAGAGCCTGACACACGGGGCTTGAACTCACAAACTGTGAGATCATGACCTGAGCAGAAGTTGGACGGTTAATCAACTGAGCCATGCTTGTGACCCACACTAATTGATTTTCAAATATTGAGCCAGGCTTGTTTATCTTGGATAAATCCTACCTGGTTGTATTGTATAATTCTTGTATACATTGTTGGATTGGTTTCCTAATATTTTGTTGAGGACTTTGGTGTCTTATATTTTTTTAATCGGGTTTTGATATTAGGATAATGCTGGCTTCATAGAATCAGTTAGGAAGTATTTTAACACCCATTCCCAGATTAGGAAAGAAGAAACAAAATTGTTTGCAAATAACAGCAGAAAGTTTAAAAGAATTGACAATTTTTTAAATTAAAGAGTGATTATGGCAAGGTTGCAGGATATAAAGTTAAAACATAAAAGCCAATTGCTTTCTGATACAGCAGCAATGAAGAAGTAGGATTTGAAGTGAAAAATGCATACCATTTAATTAGCACCCAAAAAATGAAATACTTAGGCATAAACCTAACAAAATATGTCCAAGATCTATTTGAGGGGAACTACAATAACCCTGATAAATAAAATCAAAGAAGGACTAAATAAATGGGGAAAAATTTCATGCTCACGATTTGGAAGACTAAATATTGTCAAGATGTTAGCTCTTCTCAATTCAAACAAAATCTCAGCAAGTTATTTGGTGGATATTGACAAACTGAATCTAACATTCATATGGAAAGGCAAAAGACCCAGAATAGCCAGCACAATGTTGAAAGAGAAGAACGAAGCTGGAGGCTTGATAGCACATGGCTTCAAAGTTTACCATAAAGCTACAGTAATCAAGACAATATGGTATTGATGGAAGCATAGGTAAATAGATCGATGGAACAGAATAGAGAGCACAGAAATAGAGCTACATAAATATACCAACTTATCTTTGACAAGGGAACAAAGGAAAATGAAGCAAAAATAGTCAAGAAATGGTACCAGAAAAACTGGTCATCCACATACAAAGAAACAAATCTAGATTCAGACCTTGTATCCTTCACAAAAATTAATTCAAAATGGATTATAGACCTAAGAGCAAAATGCAAAACTATTAAACTCCTAGAAGATACACATTAGAGAAAGCCTAGATGACACTGGGTATGGAGATTACATTTTGGATACAACACTAAAGGCAAGATCCATGAAAGAAATCTTTGATAAGTTGTACTTTATTAAAATAAAAAATCTTCCCTTCTGCAAAAAAGCAACGTTAGGACAATGAGAAGACAACTCATAGACTTAGAGAAAATCTTTGCAAAAGACACATCTGGTAAAGGATCATTATCTACAATATACAAAGCATTCTTAAAACTCATATAAGAAATCATTCAACACAATTAAATAATGGGCCAAAGACATTAATAGATGCTTCACCAAAGAAGGTAGACACATGGCAAAAAAAAAAAAAAAAAAGAAAAAGAAAAAAACATGAAGAGATACTCATGTGTCATCAGAAAAATACAAATTAAAACAACAAGATAGTACCATAAAGCTGACAGAATGGCCAAAATCCAAAACACTGACAACACCAAATGCTGATGAGGATTTGAAGGGACAACTCTCATCCATTGCTGATGGGAAAGCAAAATGGTACAACCACTGTGGAAGACAGTGTGGCACTTTCTTACAAAGCTAACCATACTCCTACCATACAATCCATCAATCGCACTCCTTGGTGTGCCCAAAGGGTCTTAAAACATGTCCTCCACACAAACTCCTATACACAAATGTTTATAGCAGCCTCAGTAGGTGAATGGGTAAATAAACTATGGTTCATCCAAACAATGGAATATTATTCAGTGCTAAAAGAAATGAGAAAAGATTCAGAGAACTTAAGTGAAAGAAACCAATATGAAAAGGCTACATAGGGGTGCCTGGGTGGCTCCGTCGGTTGAGCGTCTGGCTTCAGCTCAGGTCATGATCTTGCAGCTCGTGAGTTCGAGCCCCGTATCGGGCTCTGTGCTGACAGCTCAGAGACTGGATCCTGTTTCAGATTCTGTGTCTCCCTCTCTCTCTGTCCCAACCCACTTGCATTCTGTCTCTGTCTCTCTCAAAAATAAATAAACATTAAAAAACATTTTTTTAAAGGCTACATAATGTATAATTCCAACCATATGACATTTTGGAGAAAATAAAACCATGGAGACAGTAAAAAAAAAAAATCAGTGGCCAGGGGTTGGAAAAGGAAGGGAGGAATGAAAACAGGATTTTTAGGGCAATGAAACTACTCTGTATGATACTACAATGATGTATACGTGTCACTGTACATTTGTTCAAATAATTTCTGCCCTTAACCTTAGAGTTTGGAAATTTGAGAGAGAAGACTAATAAATTACAGTTTTAAAAACATTGACTTGGAGGGCCAGAAACAACATCTAACTCTTAGTTCTGCTGGAAACCAGTTCTGAGAAACTGAGAAAATCACTTACCTTCTCAGTTTTCTTCTCTGTGGCCAGAAAGACCTCTAATATTCCTTTGAACTCTGAAATTCTATGATGCCACAAGATATAATTATTTCACATCTCTGGATGTGTGGGAGTATAGACAGGCATGTGTTTCTCATAGGTACCGGTTAGTATTGTTCCGCATTTTCAAGCATGTAATTTTCTGTGTATTCTATTTCTTCTGGCCGTTGTTCTCCTGAGGGAACAGTTTGTACTTTGATTACAGACAGCAAAAGGCCATCCCTGAGAGAGTACAAGTTGCCTGAGGAGAAGACCAGCTCCACTGGACCTTTTTGATTTATTAATAGCCATGACTTATGTGCACGAGAGCAGCGATTGCTATGTAGAAAACAATGAAGGAAACAGTGGTGGCCAAAATGACATTTAGAATAAGGTACAGCACCAGTCTGGGGATAATTTCTTCTTCAAAAAGTGTTTAAACCACCCAGCGGAGGCCAAATAATGTTACTCACTGTCCACCCATATATGAGCATGCATATATATGGATTTAACAAAAGGAGCACTTGTGTGTAGGTGTGTGTGTTTATGTGCACTCTTTTTAAAATAAGAATAACTAGTGTAATTTTAGGAGTGATATTGGCAATGGCACCATGCACACGCTCAGTTTAAAGGGAATGTAGTAAATTTGATCTGTTTCTTATTATTGCCAGATATAAACTTCCTACAATTAGAAAAATAAAGCAATCTGCCAGCTAAAAGTAACATAATAGGGGCATTTTCTCTTGAGGATAATTTTTGAATATATGGTCCATCAAAATCCATATCACAAGTAAGCTAAATAAATTAAGGAATAACTCAAAATAAGGTGGCTGAACAAATTTAATGTGGTGATTGAAATATTTCTTATTCAATGGAAATATAGCTATGTCAATCCTGAATCAATCTTTCACTTCCAGAAATGCCACACTTGAACTGAATTGCAAAACTAAATAATGCAAGACCGAATTAACAATTTCAAAAATGAGATTACTACCTTTTGCATTTTGTTTTTTTCCTCAGTGGCACTTCACCTTGAACTTCACTGGCTTTTAACTTGGCCAAGGCCCACCACCCCAGAAACCTTATTTTCAAGAAGCAAGGTGCAAACTAGCTTGTGAGTGGCACTGGGGAGCCTACCTGGGAAGTTTCTACTGTCCCTGGGCTTCAACTTTACTATATTTCTATGTATCTCCTTTCATGCAGAAGCTATCTCAGAGGGGCAGCATTACAGGTCCCTAAGGTGCTTGAAGTTTATAGGAATGTGTCACATTAAACAAGCTTCTACAGGATCTCCATTCCCTGCAAGTAACACTTTCCACCTTGAAAAGACTATCAACAATCTCAAGTGCCACAGAATTTCCTGTGTCCCCGGCTAGGAGCACTGACTTCCCTACAACTACGGTTGAAATTGAGTTGGCCGCAGCGATCTTTACCCCATGTTGTCTACTGCACATTTATTCAGCTTGACTTTCATACTCAACTCAAGGGTTTTATAAGAGCTGAAGAATAGAAGGTTCAGAGACCCTAAAGAATTAAGCTAAAGAATAGAGACCTTAAGAGCACAGGTCTCCTTATCATCAGCAATGAGCGATATTAAGTGGGCACCAACTGAGTGGAAGGTTTTAGTCCCAGCTCCCAACAATTCAAAGGTGTTTTTAGATTTCAGGATTCAATATCTCCCTTTAGAAGAAAGATAACTCACCATTTGTCTCCAAGCTATTCTAGCATCTCTTTTTTTCTTTCTCCAACTCAATCATTGTATTCCAGCATGCCAAGCTCCTTTCTGCTCTCTGAATGGCATGTCCTCGTATACCATGGCTTCATAGTTGCCTCTGTCTAAAATAATAATATTCTTGTCTCTGCTTGCTGAAATACTAATGGGCCATTAAGACCCATTATTTCTTCTGTGACACTTTCCAGACACTCTTAGAGATGACTTCCTTCCCATCAGCCTAATATAGCATTTGGGGGTAACTATTCTATTCTAACTCTTAGCACATTACTTCATAGATATTTCTTTGTCTGTTTCCTTGAGTATGAATTCCCTTAGGACGTGAACCACATTATCCATCTTTGAATCCCATTCAACGGTACAGGGCCTGGCACTCGGTAATGAAAGAGTGAAAGAAGAAACCAGTAAGGAGTATTTTTTTGCCCTTAGCCTTCAAGCTGATGTACGCTTCTGGAAGTTGCTTGAATTTTGCATTCATGGGTTGTGTTTTCAGGATTATTTTTGTTCTTCAGATATTCATGTTTTAAATTTTTTTTTCAACGTTTATTTATTTTTGGGAAAGAGAGAGACAGAGCATGAATGGGGGAGGGGCAGAGAGAGAGGGAGACACAGGATCAGAAACAGGCTCCAGGCCCCGAGCCATCAGCCCAGAGCCTGACGCGGGGCTCAAACTCATGGACCGTGAGATCGTGACCTGGCTGAAGTCGGACGCTTAACCGACTGCGCCACCCAGGCGCCCCCAGATACTCATGTTTTAATATTGTGAATGCTTCTTAGGTATTTCCAAGCACGACACTTATTAGAAATAACAGCATAAGATAACTTCTCATTATTGTTAATTGTCATCATTAATAAAATAAAGTTTTAAAAAACCACAAAATTAAATCAATACAGGATTTTACTTTACAGGGATATAATTTATATCTTCGGCCTCGAGTCTCCACTGAACCTCATACTTTGTAACCAAAAGTTTCCTTGACGTTTCTACCTAAATGCTAGTAGCATCTCAAACTTAAAATGTCCCGAACTGAACCCCTAATCTGCTTTCTCTTTCAAATGTGCTTCTTCCTCAGCCTTCCTTACCTCAGTAAAAGACACATCTTCTCTTCTAGTTTCTCAGGCTAAAAACCTGTATTCATCCTTGACTCATCTCTAATTTTTAATCCTTTTTCTGATTCATCAGGAATACCCATCAACTCATTTTAAAATCCATTTAAATTCTGACTGCCTCTTACCACTTCCTCCATTATGCACTCTTTTTAAGACATCATCCTCTCTGCCTGGGGTGATTCTACTAGCCTCCTAAATGGTCGCTGGTTTTTGCCAGTGTCCCTGCCCCATAGCGTATGTTCCACATAGAAGCAGAATAATCTTACTAAAATGTAACCCAGCTGATGTCTTTCTTCTGATCAAAATCCTCCAGTAATTCCAAGTTCTACTTGGAGCAAAAGTCAGTCTCCTCTCAGTGACTTATAGGCCCTGAAAAATGTAGCATTTTCTTCTATTTTCTTCTCTAACTGTGTCTCCTACTATTTTTCTCCTGGTTCAGTCTCCTCCAAATATATTGGCCTCCCTCCTTACCTTACACAAGCCAGATGTATTCCCACTTCAGGGCAATTGTTCAATATGCTCACCTTACCTGGAATCTTCTTCACATAACAGCTATATGTTTCATTCTTTCAACTTCTTCAGGTCTTTATTCAAACATCAGCTTCTTGTAACATCTCCCCTGGCTGCTCTGTCTAAAACTATAACATCTCCTGCTGACTGTGTCCCCTTCCTTATTCTGTTCATTAACATTTTCTTCTCTTAGCATTTAATATCATCTAACATGCTATATACATTACTTATTTGCCTTGTCATTTCTTCATCTAAACTAGAATACAAACTCTGTAATGACACAGATTTTTTTTGTTTTAGTTCCAAAATGTGATCCCAGATTCTAAAATAGTGCCTGACATCATTGATACTCAGTAAGTATTAGTTGGATAAAATAATGAAGCTGCTAATAATTACATCCCGTGAAACCCAGTTACCCAATGTTATTGTTACATATTCATTGACAACCAAGACACTATGCTCTTAGTATAATCGTTTATATATAAAATACTTGTATTTTTGGCATATGAAACATTGTTGTATGAAAAATTTCTTATCAAGGTTTAATTTCCTTCCTATTAAAATTTGTTCACCTTTCGCACACAAGAAAATTGTTGCCTTTACCTCACTACTCTTCTTGACCCAGGAGAAAAATTACCCATGACTCAAATATGTCTCTCCAGTAAAAGGGAAAGACAATTGTGCTCAGTGTGTAGGTAGATTATAACGACTATTAATTGACCTTGGTGAATAGGAGAAATTCACCCACCTGTTCAGATCATTCTATAAGAATACCACCAAGCTCAACAGAACACTGGCCTTCAATGCTGTGGGATAAATTATGACTTGTTAACAAAGCAGCTAAAATTGCTAATGCCAAGCATAGTCTAAGTATAGTCTTCAGATTAAGGGGATTAGAACTATGATTTATTCTTCATTGTTCAGGTCACATACAGAGTATTGAGTTTCAGGGGCGCCTGGGTGGCTCAGTTGGTTAAGTGTCTGACTTCGGCTCAGGTCATGATCTCGCGGTCCGTGAGTTCGAGCCCGGCGTCGGGCTCTGTGCTGACAGCTCAGAGCCTGGAGCCCGTTTCAGATTCTGTGTCTCCCTCTCTCTCTGCCCCTCCCCTGTTCATGCTCTGTCTCTCTCTGTCTCAAAAATAAATAAACATTAAAAAAAATTTAAAAAAAAGAATATTGAGCTTCATTCTCAGTGTTGCATTATTATAAGGAAGAAGCCTATCTAAAGTATCTATAGAAGAATTCATCCAAGAAACTATAATTTAATGAACATTAAAGAACAGAGCTAAGCAAAAATCTAAAAGTTGACCACATTTTAAAATGCTGTCATAAAGAAGAAAAAAGGCATATTACAAAAAAGAAAATTCAAATAGCCAATAAACAGAGGAAAATATAATCAACTTTAATAATCGCTCAGGATGTGCAAATTAAAACTACACCCACCATATTGGGCAACAGTTTTAAATCTGATAGTATAAATGTTGGAAGGATATAAAGGAAAAGGAACTTTTGTGCACTGCTTGGTGGGAGAATAAATTGGAATAAGTACTTTAGAGAACATTTTGGCAATACCTAGTAAAATGTAAGATTCATGTATCCTATCGCAGAGAAATTACACTCATGGGTATATATCCCACAGGAATTATATACGTACGTATTCAAGAAACATGTACGATGATGGTTAATGGCTTCAGGAATAAAAACAAATAAATTGTGGTGGTGTATTTATACAAAGGCATACTGTTATGTACCAAAAATGAACAAATTACTAATAAACAGCAGCATGGTCAAGTCTTACAACTATAAAACTGAGTGCAAGAAGCACTTACCTTGTAAGTGTTAAAATTACAAAGAAAGACAAGGGAATTCTTACATATCCAGTCAGAATAGTAAGTAACTACCTCTACAGATGAAGGACAGGGTGGGATTGGAGGAACACATACATATCTTTTGGGTGCTGAGAGGGTTCCATGTCTTGATTTCATATGGTGGTTACTTTTATGCCCACTTTTGAATCATTCAGTACACTCTTCTGTATTGGTGTTATAATTAGGGACCATGGAGACAAAGCAGTGATCATTTCAAATGTTAAAAACACGAGAAGATGTAGTTCTAGATCGCATAAGAGTCAGAAATTGTAAACTAGAGAACCTCTTGACGGAGATAAAAACTCCATACCAATGAAGAATGTACCTTCTAATGCCTCAAGAAACCCATACAGAAAATGAGTTGCTTCTGGTCCTTTGATCTTCCTGTCACCTGAGAATTCAAGGAGGTTCTGGATAACCATCACTCAGAACTATGCAACGAATGTGTGATTTAGCTGAAGATATGACTTTTGTAAATTCCAATTTTGACATTCTATAATTTTGTAATTCAAGGTTTCCCTTCCAACCATGCTTGACTGACCTGATAAAACTCATCCTGAACATTCTTCTGATCGCTACATGAGCATCAAACCTTTGCTGAGGGTGTGCCATTCCTTGTTCAGGATTTGAAGCCTTGGCTTACTTGTTAGTTTCTCACTTCTGCTTTAAGGATTACAAATTTAGGACATTAACAAAAATGCAAATCTAATGAGTGTTGTCATCTGGTAGGTGCCCTTTTGACCTAAAGATCAAAACGTACAATTCAAATCAATCTTGTGCAAGAAGTTCAGCTGCAAAAATATGGGAAGAGAGGTCATTGTGCACTTCACCCCCCTGAAATTAAATACTTAAAGCACAAAAAAGTGGCTCTGAAAAACATACTGTTTTCTTCTTATTCAGCCAAATGACTTTTAAATGTAAAACTGAACTAAATTCCTTGTCATTTGAAGTTCCTAAAAGTACAGGAAGCTATCCTGAAATAGAAAACATTGGAAATTGATTCCTACACTAAGCAAACTTAAGTAGATGAAATAAATGGGAAAAAAACGAGATGGAAAATGAATTAGCAAACATTGACAGGAATATGACAATGCCAAGAAAACAAGGAGAATTTAATAGAGATAAATGCTGCTTGAGATGCTTTCTATTTAGGGAAAAATAAATACTGCCTGAAACAATTTTTCTCTGTTTAGCTTTAAGAGAGGATGGAATAAATATTTGAATTGTTCTCTGGTTGTTTTGCCATATGTGATATGTCAAGGAAGCAATAATTTCTTTGAATAAATCTGTTTCCACATATAAAAATGATTAGAGGTTCCATCTGATAATATGGTTAGCATATCTCAGTAGTTAGGGAGAATAATATGGAAAGCAGAGGCACAGCTGTGTATCAGTCAGGATGGATTAGGTTATTGCATACGTACAAATGACTCCCAAATCTTAGTACTTTAAGTTAATAAGGTACAGTATATTTCTCAATTATACCACATCCCCATTGTAGGTTGACAGAGGCCTCTGCTCCATGATCTTCAATTTTGGCTCAATTTAATATCTCAGATGCTATCAGGTTCTATGTCTAAGGGAAAGAGACTGTTCAAAGTTTTAAATTTGAGATGAATGCTCCACTTTTAAAGTGACACAGGCCATTCTGCCCACAAGTCACTGGCCAGAATTAGGCAAAAGTACCCACTCAGGGGGTCAAAAATTGTGGTTCTGATGGGGCCATACTTTCTTTGGCACTCCCTCTTTGAGATGTTGTTTCTGTGACCTCTGTCTTTGATTCCGGTAAGGTTTTATGACTACTTTTACACATAGGATAGAAGGAAATGACCTTATATCAATGTTCAGGTCCAGCTTTTAAGAGATGAGCAGTTTTCACTTCCTATTCAGAATACTCACTTTGGGAGAAACCAGTTGCCCTGTAACATTTCTGACTTCCCTGGCCCTGCTGTGAGCCCCTAGCCACAGCGAGATCCATGGAGAGGAAGTATGGAGAAAGTTGCCTGGCCATCAGGCATAGTCTGGAGAACTAAAGAGCCCATCCAACACCCTGATCTAAGGCCCCCCTATATGGCTTCAGTCAAATCACCCAGCTATATCCAGCCACTGAAGCCACTCCAACTAAAGTGGCAGCGGTAAAATGAGCCGTCCCCACTGTGTCCTTCTTTAATATCTGACCCACAAAATAGAAAATATAATGAAATTGTTGTTGGCTTACCCCACTAACTTTTAGGATTATTTGCTATGCAGCCATAAAAAAAAACTAGAACATGTACCATAAACCCGAAAAATTGGGAGCATTTTGTATAATTGGGAAATATTTTGTACATAGATGACTATCACAATCTCTTTCTAAAATGCAGTGCACCTTTGTGTAAATATCATGCATGGTTTCTAAATGTTTCTCCCATTTGGTTTACTTACTACAATTCTTCTCTCTGCTCCACTGATAAGGATAAATTTCCTCCACAGAGATTTTAATCTGAGGATTTTGTTTGCATCTACTGTATTTCACTAAAAGAACTAAAAGTTTATGCGTCCCTTGAGCTCCATAATTTGGAAGAAAATTCAGGGCATAGATGAACTCCAATGTTTTTATGTGCACATGGAACAGAAAAAAAATTAATAGGAAAGAAAGATTATATAAATGAAGTGAAAAGTCTGGATATTGGAAAATATATTGTTGCGACCCCTACTTCTCCTCACAGGGGTCAAAAGGGAGCTGAGAAAATCTGTGAGCTCTGAATTAGAGAACAACTTTCTGACCTCTGTATCCCTGGCAAAACAAAAGAGGTGACGTTCAGAATTTTGCAAATTCCTGGCAGGACGTTTGTCCCTTCCTTTTCCATAGCACTTACAGCGTTGCTTCCGCTCTCCACCTGAGACCATTAGGACTAATCTCAGGTTGTCTTTCTTTCTCCCTATGATTTCATACAAAACCATATGGTATGGAACTAGGAATCTAGTCCTCATTGGTTTCTAATACTAATACTGGAGCCAACACCCATCTGTGCCCCATTATGGCATTTCTTCTCTTCTCTTCCCTTAAAATAGCATTTATCATATAGGACATATTGTACTGTAACTTATTTACTTGACCATTTTTATTCTCTACCCTTACCCCAGAATGTAAGTTCCATACAGGTATGGATATTTATCTGTTCTATTACTTGTGATATTCCCAACACCCAGAAGAGCACATAGCACAGATTAGATTCCCACTAAATTTTGTGAAATGTGTGGTCGCATTGATAGATGAATAAATGTAAATCTCTATCACTATTTAACCCATCCCTGCCACCCACCTCCCCTCTGGTAACCATCAACTTATTCTCTATAGTTAAGATTCTGTTTCTTGGTTTGCCTCTCTCTCTCTCTCTCTCTCTCTTTCTGCTCCCTTTGCTCATTTGAATTCTACATATGAGTGAAATCATATGGGATTTGTCTTTCCCTGACTGACTTATTTCGTTTAGCATACTACTCTAGTTCCATCCACATCACTGCAAATGGCAAGATTCATTTTTTTATGGACTAATATTCTGTTGTAGGTACATACCCTATCTTCTTTCTCTATTCTTTGGTCAATGGACATTTGGGCTCTTTCATAATTAGGGAACTCCGTATCTTTAAAAGTGTACAATGATTTTGAGAAATGCTAAAAATAAATAATATAGGACATAGAGACCTATTAGAGTCAGCCAGCAACCCTCTTGGTGACTAGAGATAATGGGGTTATTTTTGAATTGCTGTTTTGCTATAACTTTCTTTCTTTCTTTATTTTCCTTTATGGTACTCTGCCTACAATTATGATTACCCATTCACCAAGTGAATGGTGGTTAGCAGCCAGTAGATGAACAACTACATTTCTGCCAGAGTTGTGTTAAAAGTTTGAGAGATTAGAGATCAGTGAATAAATAACACATTTATTCATCATATCGTCCTTTAAATATGTTTTTTCTAAGTACTAAATATAGCAACACTAAAAAAATTCTATAATAAAATATGATACATATAAAAGACAAGAAATAAAAAGGAAGAAACATGTGTGTTTTCATGAAATATTAACTATTATAAATTATATGATATGGCAGTTCCACATATCTGTCAAAAATGTGGAAGACACCAAAGTGAATACAATCCAGAGTAATTGCATTTCCAAAGAGAAAAAAAGTTGGCAATTTTAGAATCATTTTTAAGTATGTTTTAGGAGTCTTCTATACAAAAGAGGATATTTTTTAAAAAAACTAGAAAGTATAGTCCTTTTAACTGACATTGAATTCTTTAATATGAGTTATTCCCAGGAAATTTCCTAAACTTCATTTCTGGTCAAGATAATCCAGGTCACCTTTAACGCTTTTGAATTTGTAGCCTACCTGTAAACTTAAATAGCATGACTTTTCTTACACTTCAATTACTTTTCACCAACTAGCCCATCCTCTTAAAACCTCTTCACCCCAGTCTTTCCCATCTCATGAAATGGTGACTGCATTCTTCCAGTAACCAGTAAAATAGAACAGAACCTAGAACTCATCACTGACTGCTCTCTGATGTGATTCCAATTCATCATCAAACCATACATGTTCTGTCTTCAAACTACATCTTTACACGCCTTCCTCATCCAAACCACCATCATCTCTCTCCTGAATTATACATTATCAATGTGGTATCCTAGGAAAACACCTTGTCTCCTCAATTGCCATCCTACAATTTATTCTCCAAACAGCAGCCATCAAAGCATATTTCTGATCATGTTACTCTTCGGTTTAATACACTGCAATGATTTTTTTCCATCTCAATGAGCTATTGCCATGACTACTATGCCTTACTAGATTTTGCCATCCCTCCAGACTTATCTCTTATGATTCTCTTACCCTACTCCAGCTCATTCTATTTCTACTACACTTGCTGGTCTTAAAAAGTTCATACTTACTCTTGACTGAATATTTTTACTTTCTATTTATTCAGCCTGGAAAAGTCTTCCCACATATAATTACACTGTTTATTCTATCATTTTCTTAAGGTCTCTACTCAAACCTCATGTTATCAAGCAACTTTTATTTCTTCCTCCTCTTCCTACTAGCAGACATGATCTGTTCACACAAGTTTACATCATATTGTTCATACATTTGTTTCCTTGTCACCAACTGAAATATAAATAAGCTCTATGAAAATAAGGAATTTGTCTGCTTTGATTAATACTGTGTCTATAGCTCTGAGCGTAATACCTGACACTTAACAAAGTTCCTCATACATACATTAGTGGTTCATGACCTGAAGGCCACCCACATCCTGTGTGACTCAAAAAGGACCCTGAAGAAATGAATCTGAAAGACTCTTGGGACACCATTGCTCACCAGTGCTTGCTTTCTCCTGATCAACCATAGCCTCTTCCTTTATTAAAGCCTTAGATGAGTAACCCCTCAAGAGTCTTGTCAGTACTTTCCGTTATCTAATCCTGTGTAACCGATGTGAAAGAATACCATTGAAGTGGTAGGAGAAGCTCCAGAAAGAAAAACCGTTGCGATGCATACATCCAACAAGAGACTAATATTCAGAATGTATGTCAATAAGGGGAAAAGCAGACACAAAAAGAAAAACGTGCAAAGAACTTGGGCATGAATTTCACATGGCTGATTTCATAATGACTAATACAGTTACGGAAAGGTGATCAAATTCCTTAGACTTTAGGGGAAATTCAAACGAAAACCAAAATGTAATACTTGTTCTTCCCACTAAAATTGTACTGCTTGTAGGAATAACACGGCTTGTATAATAATCACTTTTGAAAATTGCTGTCAATAACTGTGAAAGTTGAACCTATTCAGACCCAATGATCTAGCAGTTTAATTGTAGTATATGTGTCCAATGGAAATGTGTATCTTTCCTGAAAGTTACACAAAGTCACACTAAAAAAAGAAATCTCTAAAAGTGCTATTCTTTTTAAAAATTTATTTTTTGGAGAGAGAGGGCAAGAGAGAAAGAGAGAGAGAGAGCACATGTGCAAGAGAGGGGCAGAGACAGAGGGAGAGAGTATTTTAAGTAGGGTGCATGCCCAGTGCAGAGCCCAGAGCTGGGCTTCATCTCAGGACCATGAGATCATGACCTGAGCCAAAATCCAGAATTGGATGCTTGGCTGAATAAGCCATCCAGGGACCCCTAAAAAAACTATTCTAAATAGTTCAAACTGAAAATATCCTGAATATCCTTCAACAGCAAATCGGGTAAAGTTTTATACACGTATATAATGCACTACTATATATCAATGATAATTAAAAATTTAAACCACATACAACAGCGTGGGTTAAATCTGCCAAAGATCATATTAAATCAAAAGCCAGATGCAAAAGAATACATTCTCCATGATTTCAGTTAGAAAAATGTGAGGGGTGCCTGGGTGGCTCAGTCGGTTAGGCGTCTGACTTCGCCCAGGTCATGATCTCATGGTTTATAGGTTCAAGCCCCCCATCGGGCTCTGCGCTGACAGCTCGGAGCCTCGAGCCTGCTTCAGATTCTGTGTCTCCCTCTCTCTCTGAGCCTTCCCTGCTCATGCTCTGTCTCTCTGTCTCTCTCAAAAATATCTAAACATTTAAAAATTAAAAGAAAAAGAAAAATTAAAAAAAAAGAAAAACTAATTCATGCTGTTAGAAGTAAGGGTGAAGGGAGCATAGAAGGAGCTTCTGGTGAGCTGATATTTTATTTATTGATCTGGACACCGGTTATACAAGTTTTTTTTTTATTTTTTTTTCAACATTTTAATTTATTTTTGGGACAGAGAGAGACAGAGCATGAACGGGGGAGGGGCAGAGAGAGAGGGAGACACAGAATCGGAAACAGGCTCCAGGCTCCGAGCCATCAGCCCAGAGCCCGACGCGGGGCTCGAACTCCCGGACCGCGAGATCGTGACCTGGCTGAAGTCCGACGCTTAACCCAGGCGCCCCATTGCGCCACCCAGGCGCCCCTATAAGTTTTAATGTTATAAAAAATCATGCAGTTGTGTCCTCATGATTTAAAAATTTTAACTGTCTGAATTTCAATAAAATTTACATCATGAGTATTTCCTGATATAATCCAATAATCCTGGAGAACATGGTATTTATTTTCCTAATAGCACATAGTGTTAGTGGACCAAAGTATATTGAATTCATAACTGAATTTGGACATTGTTTCGAATTTGTTATTGTTATAAATGGAGTAGATCCCTGTGCCTACTTCAGTGTGGATTTCTCTGTTTATTTCCTTCTCATAAAATCCTAGCAGTGGAAATATATAACAGTTAGGAACAATTTTTCAGAGATTGTTGGTATGGTACTTCATACTTAGTATAAATAACAAATTGCCCTCTAGAGAGTTGATGCTGCGGAGGATTACTCTAATCTCTAGGTTATCTTCTGTACAACAATATAAAGCCAAAGGATTTGTGATAAATATGGAGTTGTCCCATGCTGTACTCAAGAAGTTCCGAAAGGTATTTATTTGTTTTAAAGTATATTGTCTTTGGCGTGAGATTTTTCCATCAAGGGTTTATTCAAGGCAACAGTGCATGAAAATTTCCACATTGTAATCTTCTAAGCAGTGTTTTATAAACAGTATTATAATAGGTTTCCATTCAAGGCAAGGGAAAATGCCTACTTTGTCCAAGCCCCAATCATTTTTTACATCTTACTTTTCATTTGTTAACCGTCCTCTCCAGGCAGCTGACTACTTTCTTGTTCCTCTTCACTGTCATACTCATTCCCATTTCCATGATTTTATTAACTTTGTTCCCTGAATCAGGATTTTCCATTTTCTACCAAACCATAATTTACCCAAACTTTGAAGCTTAGCTCAAGGTCCGTCATAGTCACAAACATTATTCTAATCCTGTCACATTTGAGCCTTTTGTTTGCTGACTATCCAGAGCACTTGAACGTAAACCGCTACTGTGTCATTATGGGAGCAATAACTTAACGAGGTGCTATTTCAAATTTCTTTGTCACATCAAGTTTTGTACATAGGTTTTATCTTCTTTGCTAGGAAAAATGTGCTTTTCTAGGTCATAGCTGTCTTATTTACCCCTGTATTCCAAAAGCTGTCAAGATACTGTCACAGATACGAAATAACTGTTTTGAAATAATTAATTAATTGACAAGTACTTACCTTCCCACATCAGCTACTCACACTGGGAAATTTTACATTAAAATAGCAAAGAAAATTGTAACTTGGGTGAAAATTAACTATGTAATTATAAGATTCAGTTTGGTGATATATAATAGACACAGTCTGTACAGTGAATTCCTTAAATTTGACTATCCAGTATGGCAGCCATTATCCACAGATGGCCATCATGCACTTGACCTGTGGATAATCCCAATGGAGATATGTTGTAAGAGTAAAAGACACACCAGATTTTGAAGATTTAGGGGGACAAGGTATAGTATCTTATTAATAATTTCCATATTGATTTCATATTGAAATGATAATATCTTGGATGTATTATGATAAATAAAATGCATTACTAAAATCAGTTTTACCTGTTTTTATGTGTTTTTGACATTTAAATGTGCCTTCTAGAATATATAAAATTAAATATGTGGTTTGCATTGTGTTTCTATTGAACAGCATTTCACTAAGTCCTTTTAGGATACATTCCATTATTAAAATGGAGAAATGTTAGACAGTGTATAGAAAAGTTTGCCCCTATCCTCAAGAAGAAATTGAAAGGATCAGACAAAAAAGTAAAGCTTTCCTGAAGTGTATTGTAATGAACTAGAGTTAAGATGTGAAAATATTTGTCATGCCAAAGTTTATGGAAATTTAGGCATATTCTGAATATTGATATTTGTTCTTCCTGAAACACTTAACATATATAATTTTATGCTTTCCCTATTCCAAAAATTTCAGATGATTCTTAAAATATGTCAACCCACTTTTGTGAGTCCATTAATTTCTTACAGAAATATTTACTATTCTGTTGGAAGATGAGGATTAGCACCATTATTTGAATTTTCTTTTCTTTATGCTACTTGCATTCTTCATACTTCGATTTGCTAAGTGTACACAAAGAAAGAACAATTTTTATGATAGGTAACAGAAAGATGTGTGCATAGGTGTGTGTGTGTGTGTGTGTGTGTGTGTGCGTGTACATGTATAAAGCCCTTTCTTGGATATAGATATATTTGTTGCCACCACCACTAATCTTCCCCTTTAGTGTTAATTCACAAAATATAGATTATCATTCTTACTTCTCACTAAATTCACCAATGGTTTTTAAATTGCCAATTTCAAAATATCTTACTTAGCCTCTTAGGGTATTTAGCACAACTGAACACTTATTTGAAATTCTCTCCTCTCTGTTTTTATACTTTCTACCTCTCTCATAGTTTCTTCTTGATCTTTACGAAATCTAATGGTTACATGTTTATTGACAGTTTTCAAGTCAATGTCTTTGGGCATCCTTCTCTCCTGAGATGCACATTGATACGTATAGTTGACTGCCGAGGTGATCCTGAACATGGCCAAATCTGAACTCACCTTTTTGCTGATAATATTTTCCCATTCAATTACTCAAATCACCCTCTTCCTTACTTTTTAACTCTGCTCCTAAATCCTGTCACCTGTCCATTTTACCTCTTAAATATTTCAAATGTGCATTTTCTGCTTTCTTTTCATTTATACCACTGCCCTAGTGAAGGCCCTCATTATCTCCTTCTTAGAGTACTGTCATAACTTTTTAATCAAATGTATCATTCTGCCCCCAGTATATCCTCTATACTTTTCCAGTGTTAATTGTTAACAACATGAAAATCCAGACATGTTTTTCCCACATTAAATTTCTTTAAATGCTTCCCCATCATTCAGAGCATCATTTCTCAAAGTGGTATAGACCATCACCGACAGAATCACCAGATCAGAGATACTCGAGGTAGGCCAGGAATTTTCAGTTGTATAAATTTGTCAGGTAATAACATAACACATAATTCAGTTTGCGAAACATTCTCCTAGAAGGAAAGCAACCAATCTACTTGCAAGGCATATATTGCCCTTCATTATCTGATTATTTTTTCTTAATCTCTTTCATTATTTGTTCCAGCACTGTTGAATCGATATGTAACCCTCTCAAGGTATCATTGTCTCTCAAAAACTTATATCTTTGCACAAAATGATCTTTCAGCTTTAAATTCCTTTCTGTGTTTATTACCTGGCAATTTTTAATTGAACCTTCAAGGCCAGTTATTTGGCATTGGGGAGTTATTTTGAATCACTACATCCTTAGTGTTTAGTAAGCATCAAAGATTTACCACAGCGCCCAGCACAAAAGCTACCCAAATTCACCATCCCTACACCCCATATTACTCTGAAGTTATTTCCTCACCTTCTCATTCATGTTAACGATAGGTGTCTTTTCTTGCTTTTCATCACCAAGGTTACCTCATTGCATGCAGGGATTTTGTTCTCTGCCATATTCCTTTTTCCTTGAATAGTGGATGGTATTTTGGACTACTGGATGGAAAATTTGTGGACTGCCTCAATGAGTAATTTAATATTAGAAATAAATAGATAATAAATTCCTGAATTCCATGATGTATGAGGAAACAACAAACTCTGAAGGAAGAACCCTGGTATTCTGGAGAAATGTGATCTAGGCCTAGGTGTCTTATTAATAAGCTGTGAGCAAATACCTCAATGTCTCTAATTCTGCAGTTTCCAAACAGGAAAACAAGAGGCTTTAGAATGTTTGAATGGCTCTCGGCTCCAGCTGGTCTTTACAATGATGTGTGGCGTTAAAAATCACGAAACCAATCTGGGAGTAAGGCCCTAGCGTCAGTGGGTCTGAAGGCCTCTCCCATGTGGTTTCAATGACCAGTCAAGTTGAGCTCCCCTGCAGCAGGTGAAGGTATAACAGACCCTTGGTGTTCTCACTCTGTCCTTTGTGACCTTCTGAAGTTTCATGTGCAGAGAAACTTTATTAAGCTTTATGCACATATGACCTTATTGCTTTTGGTAAAAAAATTCTTTCTGCCTCAACCTGAAGTGTGACTGGAGGCATTTGAAACTGACAAAAGATCACATCATTCCCTTCTGGGAAGCAAAACAAAAGCACTGAGGTGGACAAATGCATTTTGTTTGATTTCTCCAACCAAACATCCCCCTACCTTTTGTTGTGCTGAGAACAGCGTGTTCCTGGACACCTTTCATAATCTCTGTCCTTCTGCCTGTTGGGCTAATGGGTTCCAATGACATGACATTTATGGGATATCCAGAGAGAAGGAGACAAATTGGCCCTGACTCATTCTGAGACCAAGAGAGATGGTTGATGTTTCTCTCCAACCTTGGTTTTGTACCTACACAATAAGCCTATGAGCTAAAACAAGAGGGGACCAGGAAAGATAACACAAAGAATAGTCAAAGGAAGCTAAGTCAGAGCCAGCATTGGCATATTGCATCAGTGAGGCGGCCCAGGGGAGAGCCTGAATCATTTTTAGTATTAGAGAGAGAACTCAGAAAAGACAAGAGGAGGCGCTGTGTGTAGTCAATCAAAAGAAAAAGTCAGTTCTCCTTACCTGGTATTCAAGGTTCTCTACTATTTGACCTCAGCCTTCTGTTGCAACCTTTTAATTTTTCCCTTACATTCTCATATCCAGGCAAGTCAAGCATACTTGTTATTTTGTTTTACTCATGTTATGCTCACTGTCTGGAATCCCCATTTTTTCCAAAGACACAGGCTTAAATCTTAGCTTCATTTCAAAGTCACCCTCAAATGCCTTCATCCATGCACTCTGACACCTTCCATCCCTTCTCCAAATGGCAGGTACCCTCTCCCTGCTGGTGACTATGTAAGCTTATAATATCACATTTGGTTTGATAGGTATATTTGTATGTATGTATTTTACTGTACTATAAATTCTGTCAAGGTAGATACTCAGACTCATTCATGTGTGTGCTAACTTTAATTCCAGTTAGGCACTCAATAAAATTTAGTGATAAATGAAAGATGAAAATAAAATTATTTACAAAGTACATGTTGTTCCCTGACAAGAAGGAAAATATTGGCACTCAAAGACTATAGGAAGTACCAGAAAGTCTTATGTTGCCTACAGAATCCATTGCTGACAACACACACATCCACACGTAGATAAAATAGTAAATTTAATTAACATTTGTTATGCCATGGTTTCTGTTCAGAGGGCTTTACATGCATTATCTTTTTCAACCTTGACAGTAACCCCGCAAGATAGGTACTATTCTATTTTAAAGGTAAGAAAACCGAGGCTCAGAAAAGTTACTAGTCTTAGATTGAGCTTGAGATTGCCTTTTTGGTTCCTAAACCCTTGCTCTTTCCATCATGCTCCATTGCTTGGATAGAAGTAAAACTGGAAGTCTTAAGATACCTAAGATTGGTAAAAATAATTTCCCACATCCCTATGGCCTTAAAGATTTACGGTCTCTAAAGTGAGAACAAAAGATACAAAACAGGTAGACTTCCCTATCTTCTACAGTGCTTCACTTTCAGTATTGTGATCTTGTTAGATTTTGAAAGGAGCAGATAATTATCACTACAACTATTATTGTGGATATGGGCATCTTAATGACACGTATAGCCAATATATATCAGAAAGTTATATGTTTTTTTGCACCTTGTCTGTATAATTTTATTATATCCAGAGATCAAATCTTTTATTTATTATTTTAAAATGCAATCAAATGAAAAGTAGGGATGATTGAAATGATAAGTGGTTTACAAAAACTTTTCTGGAATCCAGCTCATTCGTTATATAAGTGAGCTCTGATTTTTTAAACATTTAAGTCAGGTAATCAGGATATGAAAAAAATAATCCTGGCCTCTTATTCCATTTTAATATTCTTCGGGCAATTTGGAAGAGCAGCATTTTAGTCATGTTAATCCAAGGACATCCCAAGGTTGATTGGCACCCTAAGATCCAAGTGATTCAATTTTGATGTAATTGAGTCTGTCTGTGCCAGTTGTCCCCTTCTGCTGATCCCATCGCTCATGTCAAAGGATTATTTTCATATGAAGAAAAAATAAGGATGGCTGAGTAGAAAATAGTTATGCAAGTTTTAAAAGTATTAGGCTAACCAAGAAGCTGAAATTTTCGAAAATTAAGAGTAATGGCATTGTGTAAGCAAAGTACCAAACCTCTGTATGTAATCCATTTGGTTATTTCTCAATTTTTTCCTGATCTGAAAGAATCACTTGATATTCAAGATCTGTAGGGGCTGTGCTTAGACAGTGTGCAAATATACTGAAGCACATGGCCGGGCTTCAAATTACCTCTGGAGGAACTAAAGAAGGTATGGGATCTAACAATTCTATCAGCACAGGCTCTTCAAATAAGTTTTGACACTTCTGTGTTTAAATATTAATTTGTTGGCTTAACAGCTTCTAAATGAAAACAACTAACAAATGTAATAGAAACGGAGGAGAATCGGGTCTGTATTTTACAAATGTGTGCCCTTGAGAGGCTTCTCTCAGAGAGAAACAGCAACTCCAGAGTATGGGAATTCACGTTACGTTGAGACCAACATCTGTAATTGCTCTCCACTGAGCTCTGTCAGCACTGATATGCCAAGTGGCACCACTGTGAGATACAGGTTCTATAAACGGTGCCCTTTCAAAAAGACACATTTAAATTTATGTCAATTTCAGGAAATTGTCTTTAATGTAGTTCAACAAGTAATGGTTTCTCCAGGGTCTAGAAAAAGGCAAGGTCAAAAGCCTTCAAGGGAACAATGTGTTTCATTTCCCGCCCTGGGAATTAAAACTGTAGCAAATAAAACTAATGCTAAATTGGGCCCACTGAGTGAACACACGTGTTCCCTAGTATTTTTCATATTACCCATTAAATAGGTTTTAATCTGTCAAGCAGTTAGCAACGTGTGCTGATACTTACATGCGTGCTTCAGCTATTCAACTGAACAGAATAATGTGTTTTGAGCTTACACAACACTCTGAACTCACAAGAGTGTTTAGGCAATTTCTCTTTCAAGAGTCTTACCTCCTTCCAAATAAAATTTTCCAAACAAGTTTATGATTAATTTAGATATTAACAGCAAATCCAGAAATGTTTCTGTATTTTTTAAATTTTTGAAAATTTTTAGTTATTTTTGAGACAGAGAGAGACAGAACATGAACGGGGGAGGGTCAGAGAGAGAGGGAGACACAGAATCCGAAGCAGGCTCCAGGCTCTGAGCTGTCAGCACAGAGCCTGATGCAGGGCTGGAACTCACGGACCGTGAGAACGTAACCTGAGCCTAAGCCAGACGCTTAACCCACTGAGCCACCCAGGCGCCTCAGAAATGTTTCTCTTAATGCAATCGTACCACAAAGACGCTTATGAAAATTGTTACATTTGTCAAACATGTCTATTTTTTTGTTTCATCCATTTTGTTACCTTTTTGCTTCTCAAGAAATTAGAGACAAATTCTTTCCTTGGTTGTATTCGTAGCCAATAGCCAGTCCTTAATTCAGGACTTAGATAATTTAACAATATCCAAAAAGTAGGAGCTATTAACCAACAATTTTCAACAATTGAGTTCACTGTCTATGTCAGTGGGAATTCAAATAACTACAGTATTCAATGAGTTAGTATTACAGTTGTATATATTCTCATGACATGTTCTCTTGAAAGATGGGAAAACAGCTGATCTTCATTTTTACCCAGAATTGTTTCTCACACATTATATTGAGAAAAGTGGAAGTTTGAGTCTAAAATTTAATTGTGATAGATTGCTCAAATGGCTGTAACCATTCTTTTCCCTGTACACACCATTTTTGGCAATATAACCTCACAGCCCCTCGTATCAAGAGGTAGTATGTATTTCTCTATAACCTGAATCTGGACTGGCCTTGCGACTTGTTTTGGTCACAAGAATATGATAAACGTCACATGGCCCCTTTCTGAACCCAGGCTTAAGAATGAGGGGAATTATACTGTAAGCACTGTGTCCTGCAAATATTCAAATATACGCCATGATAGTTTCCACAAGCTGGAGTAGGAAAAAACCATAGGCTTTAAAGGTGCCTGGGGGCACCTGTGTAGCTCGGTCAGTTAAGTGTCCAACTCTTCATTTTGACCCAGGTCGTGATTTCATGGTTCTTGAAATCGAGCCCTGTGTAGGGCTCTGCGCTGATGGTGGGGAACCTGCTTGGGATTCTCTCTCTCCCTCTCCCTCTCCCTCTCCCTCTCCCTCTCCCTCTGCCCCTTGCCCCCATGTTCTTTCTCTTTCTCTCTCTCTCTCTCAAAATGAATAAACTTTTTTTTTTTAAAGGTGCCTGAACTAAAAACATGTAGAAAGTGCACACACATTCACTGGGTTAAATTACTATGAAAACCCTCTTGTATACTGAGTTCAAGTCACCCGCTTGGCTTTCTCTGCAATTATATTATAAATTTCATAATAAAATTTCATGGGATGATAGAGTTTAACTTACAAAAATTAGGTATATTCTGGCAACTTCTATTTGTGGAATTTTGCTGATTGCAGATACAAATACAAATTAATAATCCCAGCTGTGTGTTAGAAAAATACTTCTGTCCCTACTATTAAAAATAAAAATGTCCCTATTCTATCTTTCCTTAGCACATAGCCAGTAATTGCCAGTTTTTACTGTAAATTTAATTGCCTGTCTACTTCAGAAATCTGTCAAGTTCCTTGAAAGCAGGGACTTTATCTTACTCAAATTGTATCTCTGGCACCAAATGAAAATGTAAATTCCAAGTACAGGAACAATGTGTTTTCATATAAATATGTCCTATATTCTAGTCCTCTGTGTACCTAAGAATAAGCACTGATTTTCCAGTGTTAATTGTTGTTGGATTTAAGATGTCCCCAAATAAATGAGTCAAGGAAGAAATAAATTAGCAAGAGTTGAATTACCAGCTCTTTCCATCTCATGGACAACACTTAATCTCTTTGCAGTTCTCAGAATCTGAGAGCGTAATACTTATGTAGAGACAAGTTCTTTAGTAAGAAAGTTGTAAGAGAGTAAGAAAATAAGGAAAAGACATTCTATGTTAACTAACCTGCATTTAAATTTAAAAAAAAAAGAAATAAGGAAAAGCGTTCTTACTGCCTCCTTCTCACAGAAATCAGCACAGACCTTCCTCTCCCTTTGTTCATTATTTCTAGCTTTCCAATTCCCATCAGAAATGTAGATAAAATGCAATTCATGAATATATAAAGGTATACTAATACTCATTTGTAAGTATCAAACCTCAACTTTATTTCACTAAAATTGTTAAGGAAATAATACATCTGATACATGTGACCTCCCTTAGAAACTTTAGCATTTGTGTGACTAACACATTTCACATATTATTGTTGCCAGTAGCAGAATAAAGGGGTTCACAATTCATCTTTCTAGTTCTGGGAGGGCTTGGCCAGCAGCATAACTTGGTAATGTTGCCGAGATGACACCAGCTTCTGCTTCAGGCAGGAGGCCACAATAGAGAAAACATTCAAACGGTACCTTTAAGCTCCCAAGGAAAGAGCCAACAAAAAACTTCATTTTTGGATGTGGTCCATGAGATGGAGTTTCTGACCATAGAATACTGCGGCCAGTATTGGATTTGCTTCTGAGTGAATTATTCCCATTGCATTCTGAGATTCCTGTTTCCACTTTCTTTGTTCTTTTCTCTTTATCCTACCTTTACATACATCTTCAGTCTGCCTAGCTTGTTCTCACCTTCCTTATAATGGAATATTTGAATTTTTCATATGGATCATATGAAAAATGTAAAACCATACACTCTTATTTTTATATCAAGATATGTATTAATACCTACCTTAAAATGGATAGGGTACCATAGATTAAAAGCCCACTTTGGGGATAATAAAACAATTACTTTTGAAGTTCATAGTGCAAAAGTAATGTCCCCACCCATCCAATTGATGTAATAAAAATATGTATAAATTTTGCTTTGTGAATGTTATAAATAAACTTCACTTAACTCTTAGGGTCCCTTTAGTTTTCTCTATAGTTATTATGGAAAAATAATACTTTGCAGCAGCAAAATAGTACTGATTGAATGACTTTATGTAAATATTTTTATAGTGAAGAGATATGATTAAAAAATAGAGGCTTTATAATTTTTTGCAATATAATTTGTCTTCTTTTTTTAAATGTTTATTTTTGAGAGACAGAGTGCGAGTGGAGGAGAGGTAGAGAGAGAGGGAGACACAGAAAGCAGGCTCCAGGCTCTGAGCTGTCAGCACAGAGCCCGACGCAGGGGAACTCACAGACCAGGAGATCATGACCTGAGCTGAAGCTGATGCTTAACTGACTGAGCCACCCAGGTGCCCCTAATTTGTCTTCTAAGCAATAAAGATTTCATAGCTCTTGCTTACTCCATAGTGATACATTTACAAAAATAAAATAAATACTTTACATTATTTATTTTGTTTTTTCAACTTGTTTTATAATTCTATATACAGTAAGAAAACATAGACATGGCATAAGTTGTGCTTTCCTACAAAAAAAAAAGAGTTTGTGGTCGACTAAATAATATTCCCCTCCATTTCTTTAGATGGAGAAGGCAGTTTAAAAACTAAAAGGACAGGGGCACCTGGGTGGCTCAGTCAGTTGAGTGTCCGACTTCAGCTCAGGTCATGGTCTCGTGGTTTGTGGGTTTGAGCCCCGCCTGGAGCCTACTTCGGATTCTGTCTCCCTCTCTCTGCCCCTTCCCCACTTATGCTCTGTCTCTCTCTGTCTCTCAAAAATGAATAAATGTTAAAAAAAATTTTAAATATAATATGTAATTATTGGATACAACACGAATTGACATCTTCTATTTTACTCCTAAGTCAGACACATTTTAATTTTAATCATGTTAGTTAATGTCTTGTTTTCAGATGACCTTACTTTTAAAATAGAATTCTTTAAAATAAATGGTTGTCCATAAAAAAATTTTTAACTTTTGATTTTTAATACACTGAAACGAATTATTTAGAAACAATGATTTTTGACTCAAAGACACAGAAAGATGAGCTTATTTGACACTAATAGTTTTAAGAATTAGTCTTACAAATTTACAAATTAGCTTTCCTAATGAATTCTAATTCTCTTATTTTTGGAGAGTCTTTATTTGTTGAGTAATTTTCTAAAACGAAGAATGATAAAGTCTTTGTAAACTTGAATCTAATTTCAAAGAATCAACCATTTTAACAGGGTCAGTAACTCAATGGCAAGAGGCAAGGTTTACATCTATGCTTCTTTCCTTTTTTGGTGATATGTTACTGTAGAAACATTCAGGAAATTCCTGGGCCCAAACAACATACCAAATGAGACAAAAATAAAAGTGTTCTCCCTGGTATTCCTCAACTTTAAAAAAGGATTAATGGCAATCTAAATGTGCTGATTTTATTGCCATATAAAACAAGAGGCAGATTGCATCAGCAAAGCCATAATGGAAAGAAACATCAAGGCTGAGATTTTGAAGATGTTGATATAAGAAAACAAATTAGAACTGTAAGTTCATAATGGAAACAATCTTGGGGGAAAGTACGTCCTGAGTGTTGCGAGATGGGTCTCGCATCATGTCACCTGGAGGACAGCTGTGGAAATGGTGGGGCAAACCACTTTTTCTCTATTAAGGCAAGTTCTTTGAAGGATTACTAACAATGTGATTTTAGAAGTTACAGAAAGAGACCTCTATTCTCCACAATTTCTCAACCCGGTATTTAGAGCCAGAATCGATTTTAGATTTCATCTCGTATTTTATTACCATCTTTAAAAATATTAAAAGACATGCAGCACTTTAAATTTGGCTGAAAGATCAAAACACCCATTATCCCACATTATTTTTATTTTGTGTTGCATTTTACTAACTATATATATTCACTCCTAATATAACGTGTCTATGAACACATTTCTTCATTCCACAAATGCTTATCTTGTGCCTACATGTCCGATGTAGAGAATTAAAATTGTGAGAGTAAAATAGACCCAAACCCTGCCATGGAAGAGGTTATATAATCTAATGAAATATATGGACATTAAGGGAATGATAGCACATTTTATTAGTTGCTACTATAAGTTAATGTGTCATTATCAATTCTCCACATTTCTCTTCAATTCTTTTAAATAACCGTATTTGTTTTCCATTAAGGAAAATGAAACATAATGTAACCATGCCTCCACCTCCCAACTATGTGTTAATGTTTTCTAATAATGAGGAAATGGAGGCCTGTTGGGAATAATAGGTATCGATTACAGACGGAGTCATGACAACTCCTTTCCTATTAGAATGTCAATATGGCAGATAAATGGAGACATCACTAGGTCCTATTTTCACCATTTTGCAATAATACACCCATGTAGATACCGGGGATGGAAAATGGAGCTCACCAGTGGATGCTTGAGGAGAGAACAGGTTGTGTCGTGTGAGGACACAGAATTGTGGCACAGAGGGAAACGGAAACAAATTTTACATGCTCTATAGTATTTTGTAAGCCCAACCCTGTGCCCTGAAAGGACTCATTCACATTCTCAAAGGCTACCTTGCAACCTGAGTTATCTCAGAGGGATTGCAAACAGGCCTTCTGACACATCTTCCTGGAGAGAATGAGGGTGCATGGAGGAATCGAACATATAAGTGATGAGAACTTATTATGGACAACACCCTTTCATGTGTATTTTCTCATTTAATCCCTACAATGACTGTATAGGCTGGGTATACCTGTCCTCATTTTATGGATGACCAAAATTAGACTGATTAAGAAAATTGTTCAAGATAATAAGGAGTAGAAATTTAAACCTGGATGTATCTTACTCCCCTGCACCTAAGAACTCAAATGTCTTCAATAAATACTTGAAAATTACCTATGGTAATGAGTACATTTTCTTTCTTTCTGTAATAAGGCAGAACTTGTTTGCAGTTCTAGTCCGCAGATTTTGGACCTGTGTTGTAACTTACCAAATTCTTACCAAAAGCTAATTGCAGAAGTTTATTCCCCCCATTTTTTGTAGGTGTTTGTTTCAACATCTAGATTCATACGAGGTGAAAAGGAAGCTCTGCCAAAATCTGCAAGGTGGCAATCAGCACTGAAAGAGGTCAGATTTTCATTATGCCAGTTAGCGAACCCAATTCAACATGTCACCAGTAATAATACTAATACCTTATGTGCTTTAGAAGGCAAAGCATTTTAACTTAAATTAACATGTTTTAAAAATACTGATATAGCTAGAGAGTATGCTAATAGGAATTAACACAAAGAACCTCATGTTTTTCTGCCAACTTTGTAAACGTTTATTTATTTTTGAGATACAGAGTACCAGCAGGGGGAGGGGCAGGGAGAGAGTGGGAAAGAGGATCCAAAGCAGGCTCCACATTGACAGCTGTGAGCTGTTGTGGTACTCGAACTCACAAACCGTGAGATCCTGACCTGGTCCTAAGTTGGACGCTCAACCTACTGAGCCACCCAGGGGCCCCATTGCCAACTCTTCTGTATTGAAAATGAATATACAAGCATGCAAAAAAGCTAACATTTGAACACCACGGGAATTAATCATCTCTATGCTATAAAGAAATCCTCTCTATGACAAAGAGTTCAGTACATGTCAATATAGGACCTTAACCTTTTTTAATAACTTCGTTTTTGTTCTAACATATATTAAAAGTACAATGAAAACACTGTGAGGTGCAGATATAATAATAGACATATCAGTGGGACAGAGTATAAAGTCCCCAATGACAAAGAATGAATACAGATTTAAAATTAAATAAATTATTTCACATAAAAGGCAAAAAATAAGTTTTCAACAAATTATGTTAGAACAATTGTCTAGCCATTAAAGAAAAAAAGTGTTAGACTTGTATACTCTACATCAAAATAAATCCCAGATGTATAAAATTATAAAGGCTAAAAAACAAAACTATAAAAGTGCCAGGGATAACATGGCTGATTACTTTTGTTATCTTCAGGTATAGATTTGGCAAGTATTCTCAAAAAAATATACAGATGTCAAGACGATGAGCTAGGACAGGCCTCAGAAGCTGGTGTGGATTCAGTTCAAGCTAGGGGTGTATGGATATAGCCCTGCATTGACTCTCTTGGTTCCTCATGGAGACGTGTTTGCAGTCAGTGGGCCATGCTTCTGGCCCAGAGTGGGATGTGCACCAGGTAGAAAGAGCATGATCCTCCCTCATGACCTTTGATGTGAATGCCTGGGAGCAAGAACATAGCAGAACTCAAGTCTACACATTATTACCTATTGCCTTGTCCAACCACAGAACCACGCACTCACATTTATTACTGTGCCTTGGCCTCCACAAAGGGAATATTGATATACTGAAATATACAGAAAAATTTAAAAACCTTCCATATACCAAAACATTCATAACAATAAAATTTGGAAGTATTTCTTAAAGTATCTGTGTCCAGTAGGTTTTGAGGGTAAAATCAGTTCCTCCATCACTGCCAATCTAGAAGAGTTGCATAACATACAATCTAAAATTTCAAAGTCTAACAGAATTTGTTTAATGTTTTACTCCTTCAAACAAATACCATGACCTTTTCAGAGATCTTTAATATAATACTTTCCCATTTTTCTTGATAAATGCTGTCATTCTTCTGTTCAACACATGTTTATTTAACACTCTTTCACTTTTTTAAATGTCTATTTATTTTCAAGAGAAAGACAGAGAGAGAATGAGTGGGAGACACAGAATCCGAAGCAGGCTCCACGCTCTGAGCTGTCAGCACAGAGCCTGACACGGGACTCGAACTCATGAACTGTGAGATCATGAAGTGAGCCAAAGTCAGACGCTTAACTGACTGAACCACCCAGGTGCCCCCTAACCTTCTTTCAAAGACATCTTATCAGCACTCCTTTCAAAGACTCCTTGAAACTGGGTAATTTGTAAGGTTCACATTTCCCTCCTATGCTGAGCATCAAGATGCCGCATCTTCCCAACAAGATCTCATGAGGATCTCCCCTTTGTCATAAGACAAATCTGGGAGCAAATCAGTTATGAGAAAGGTGGTAATTTTGGTGTGTTAATAACTAGGGTGTAGTGGTTTCCAACCTTCCCCTCCTGTGTCCAGCAGTAACGTTCTGCAAACAACAGTCTGGTTCAAAATTAGTATGGTCATCATCTTTGTATCCTGGGTTTGAATCTCATTTTCCAGGGGAAAAAATAATATCAGCCTCTCTATAGAAGGAGAATTTCAGACTATGAACGTTGTCTTTAAGAATGGAAGTCAGCTTTTTTTGTCCCCTGATCTTATTGTTCTCACGCTCCTGAAAACCAAAGCGAATAAGACTCTAGTGTTAAATTTGGTAGTTTTTAAATACGTATTGACACTTCATATTATTTTGTTGCTTCTAACTTTGGTAAATGTTACCTACATCATAAAATAATGATTTCTGTGGAAACTAATTATGGTTAGAAAATAGTATGATGATGTAAATGATTCTGAGTTTTTCTTAAAGGAACATTTTGTAACCATAAAAATATTAATTTTAATTAAGACTTAAAAAATCTTCCCATTTTTCCTATCCTCTGTGAAAAATAGTTGCAGACACACACAGAGATGTAAATTATAAAAAGTCATTTCTGAATTTTTTTCTAAAAGCTAAACACACTCAATACTTTTGTTTAGTGAGATGTTATTTGTGCAGTTGAAATCTCTGGTTGGTGGTATTATCTCCCCTTGGATGCCTAATGGACATCTCACCATTATCTCGTCCAAAGGAAAGTTTGGTTTCTCCCTAAAACCTGTTCCTTCCACAGTCTTTCCTGTTTCAGAAAATAATACCATCACCCACACACTTCTTGCAGGCAATATAGTGGTCAACCTTGATCTCTCTCTCTTCTTCCCTCAACTCCTATCCAATTCATAAGCAAGTCTTGTGGGTTCTACCTCAAAAGTACATTTTGAGTCAGGTCACTTTTGTTTCTTCACTATGCTCCCAAGCCACTAACATCTGGGATGGGACTCATATGATGCTTTCTGAACTGGTCTTTCTGCTTTACTCTTTCCCATGTAATCTACGCTGCACACAATAGTCAGAATAATGTATTAAAATTTAGATTACATTATAATATTAAATAATCATTGAGAGTTTACTATGTGATAACACTGTTGTAAGCATTTTACTTTTAAAATTTTTCTCTCCTCAGGGGTACCTAGGTGGCTGAACTGGTTAAGTGTCCAACTTCAGCTCAGGTCATGATCTCATGGTTCATGAGTTCAAACCAGGCATGGGGCTTTGGAGCCTGGAGCCTGCTTTGGATTCTGTGTCTCACTCTCTTTCTGCCCCTCCCCTGCTCATGCTCTGTCTCTCTCAAAAATAAATAAACTTTTAAAAAATTATAAAAGAAAGAAATAAAAATAAATAAAAATTTTCTCCTCGAAACAACACCAATGTTAAGTCCCATTTTACATCTGTGGAAACTGAACTATGTAAAGGTTCAACAGTTGCCCAAATTCAACAGTTGGCATTTCAATGTTTATTTATCTTGAGGTGGGAGGGGCAGAGAGAGAGGGAGAGAGAGAGAATCCCAAGCAGGCTCCGCTCTGTCAGCACGCAGCCTGAGGCAGGGCTCGATCCCATGAACCATGAGATCATGACCTGAGCCGAAATCAAGAGCTGGATGCTTAACTGACTGAGCCACCAGGTGCCCAAAACACCTGGTATTTCATACCCAGGCAGTCTAACACTACAGCTCATACCACTAAGTACTACATCAATGTTCTCTGAACATACTATTCTCCTTTTTAAAGTTCTCCAAATGGCTTCCATCTCACTCTTGCAAAAATCCAGTCTTTATAAGGATATCATAAAAGAAGCATGTCTTCCACAGAGCCAAGCACACAATGTGTATTTAATAAATGTGATTGTCATCTCCATGTCAAAGATTGCTATGTTATTCCCAAAGACTACTAAGAGCAGATTCTCACTAAATGTTCCATGAGTTGAAAGCCAGAACAAACCATTCATCAAGCATCTACAAATAAAGGTCATGTATAAGGGAGGCTGATATCCACATTCTTTAAGTTCTTCATGTTTTCTGGCTATGTGTGTGTATATATATATATATATATATATATATATGGAGGATCTAAGCCACATACAAATGTCTCATAATACAATATTTTCCCCAGAACACAGAATGGATTTAAATCATCTACTATAACCAGGAAAGAAGGTACATACTAAAAATTTTTGAGGAAGCAAGGGGTGAAATCAGTTTTGTATTTACTCTTATTTTTTAATCTTTAGGTATATAAGTTGCCTTCAGTGCATTATGTGTAATTTTATTTTTCTATTTAAATTAAAACTGCACATAGACACATATACATGTACACACACACACACACATACATTATTAAGATTTTAAATAGGCTTAATTGCATTCTGACTGTCAACACCCATCTCCCTAAACTGATTTTACACTTAAGTTCTCTAAAAAGAGGTGATTTGGGGATATTTAAGAAAAGATTCCTGGATTTGTTAGCTGTTTAATTAGGCCCAGTATTTGTGTTAATTGGCTGGAATACATTTAAGCCTGTAGAACCTAACTCTGGAAGGGTAAAGAACTCAATTGCAGCTTGAAAGAAATGTACTGCAAACCATAGAGCTCTCCATGGTCCTGCCCCCGATGGATCTCTCATGCATCCATGCATCTCAGACAGTGAAAGCTGACATTTGTCTGGCCACCTAGAGATGAATTGAATCTGACTGCCTTAGTTTAACAGTTACAGCTACAGCACCCAGGTGCCTTAAACTATAATGTCATTCATCTGGTCCATAATGTATCTTCAAGTAATCTCATCTGCCTACTTCTTAACTGTATATAGTAATCTATTGTATGAATAATTTATGAACAACACTCTACTAAAACTGTTGAGAGAGCAATTATGAATAAGACTAGATATCTTTTCTGATTAAGTGTTTGCGATAGTGCACATAATAAGCTATACATACAAATAACTGTATTTTAGTGAGGAGAACACTAATAAAAACAAAACAAATTTTAATAGAGCAATGCACAAAATATGTGGAGACACAAACATACATAAATTTCTGGAAGAATAACATACAAAGATGAAAATGGTGGACATTTGTGTGCTTAGGTAGAGAGAATTCCTATCCAACAATGAAGTTTTTGTATATTTTTATTTTTAACATCTTTAACATTTTGGAAGTCATAAATCCTTAAAAAACAAAAATCACATAAACATATGAAATTTACATCAGACCCAATATGCACAAAGACTAAGAGACACTTTGATAAAACATAGAGTACTTCTTTTTCTATATGACCAGACCACCGTTTATTAACATTCCAAAGACTTGAATTCTAGATTTTGTTCTACCGCTTTCTGCCTGCATGCTTCTCTTGATCCTAGTTTGCTTATCTTTAAATTGAGACAGTTGGACCAGCATTTTAGTTTAGATGACCTACAGAGCTCTGAGTTAAAATGTGCTCTGTAAATACTTCTTTTAATAATGTTTCTAATCAAACAACCCTGATATCTGATAGATTATCAAAGACACATGGAATTGTTAAAGTTCTAATATGTTTCAAAACTTAATTTCTAAAATATACATCAAAATAATGTAATAAAATGTTTAAATGAATATAATGTAAGAATTTCATAAGAAATTTTATATACAACACAAAAAAGTTAAGAAAGTAATAAAAGAATCAGTGATTTAGTGATCAGCAACTTGATCAAAATTGAATTTCCTTAATTTTATTAACTAATACATTTATTACTTTACATTACTAAATACATTTATTTACTTTTTTTAATTTTAGAGAAAGAGTGTGAGCAGGGGAGAGAGGCAGAGGGAGAGAGAGAGAGAATCTTAAGGAAGCTTGATGCTCAGTGCAGAGCCTGAGGTGGGGCTCGATCCCACGACCCTGGGATCATGACCTGAGCTGAAATCAAGAGTTGGACACTCAACCACCTGAGCCACCAGGTGCCCCCATATCTACCACTTTAAAAAGATAATGGAGCATATTATCCAAGTTATGACAAATATATCACTCTTTCTCTGTTTTTTATTTAAATTAGAATTAAGAGGTTGCAGTAATAAACATTGTCCCTGTGGAAAGTTCATACAATTTTCTGCCCAGAAGTTGCCAGTGTTCTTGAAGTTAACTGGTGTACTTGTTCCCTAGGGCAGCCACAACAAAATACCATAGACTGGGTGGCTTAAGCAACATAAATTTATTACTCACAGTTCTGGAGGCTAGAAGTCAAATGTCAAGGTGTCAGCAGGTTTGGCTTCTCCTGAGAGCTCTCTCCTTAGCTTGCAGATGACTGTCTTCTTGTTCTGCTCTCACAAAGCCACTCTCCACATCCCTAATATCTCTCTGTGTGTCCCAGTCTCCTCTGCCTATCAGACCACCAGTCAAATTGATTAGGTCCTATCTTCATGGCTTTAACTTAATCACGTCTTTAAAACCCTATCTCCAAATACTGTCACATTTTGAGACACGAGGGTTAGGACTTCAACACATGAAGTATGAGGTAGTGAGGGAGGGACAAAATTCAGCCCATAATAACTGGGAAAGAAGGCAGGGGGTTCTCAGTAGTCACTCGATAGCCCAGATTTCAGAATGTGTCTCTACACAGTTCTGTGCGCTGTCCACAGAAGCAGATATGCTATTCACGTTTTCCAGAAGCTAAACCTTCAGTTTTCTGCGGCTTTGGCTTCACTGCTTAGTGTGGAAGAAAATCTGAACATTTCTTCTTAACTCTATTTTAATTTCTTCTTAAGCATTTTTTTATCGATCCCCCTATTTTTAATCCCAGTTTCATTGCCATTTCCAAAGTTAACAGGTGCTATCAACTTTTGCATGTTTGGGTTGTTACATGGTATTTAGTTGGTTGCTTCTTGGTTTACTCTCCTGCTGGCCAGATCAGATTTCCAAAGCTTCTTGAGTCAAGACCATTTTGGCCACCTGCTTTTTAGCTTTGGAAACTTTATGAGCCTTAAGTCCTCTCCCATTTTTTTGTCTTTGATTATTTGTTCATTTTGTAAAAATCCTTTCCCTGGCTGACACTGAAGTGACATTTCTAGAGGGAATAAATATTTGTGTTCAACCTGCCATCTTACATCAGAGCTTACATTATAAAATTTGTGAGAATCTTTTACTGAAATGGAGATTATTCATAGCATTCAGATTTATTATACAATATATATTTGTAAGATTACGGCTACATTTGCTATTCAATGCATATTGTAAAGTTTGCCTCACAATGAAGACAGGGTGGTTTTTCCATTCTCTTCTGTAGTTATTTTTCTTGCTTATTTTCTGTGGTTGTTAAAATTCAGTTCTAAGTGAAGAAGCCAGCATGCATTCAACTGTAAGGAATTGGTTGCCATCTAGCACAACTTTTTATTTAATTTTATGGTATACTAATTACAGAGTAATTTAATTCTATTTTATAATATTGATAAATAAAGTTGCTCTCAGAGAAAGTTTTAAAAACAAGATTAAATGGATAGTTTTCCATCTGAAACTGTATTAATATTTAATAAGTGCTTATTGAGAATATTAATAAGGGGGCTAAATCTTTATACTTTTAAAATATTTACTTGTGTTTTACAAATTATTTTCACAGTTGGAAGTGTCAAAATTAAAAAAAAATTAGTACCTAACTGAAGGAGCAGTCAGTATATTTTGTTCACAGTTGTATTATATAGTCTGTTTGTCCCAATCTGGGATATATGTATATGAATGATTTGGTGATCTAATTCCGGAGTTTGCTTGGATTTCTCCTGAAGTGTTTCCTGAGATTATTTTCAAAGATAAATATTTGAGGTCATGATTCCAGACCAGAAATAACACACAGCATGATAATACATATTTAAATCAATAAACTGCATGAATTGTGGCATTGATTTTTCAGGATATAGCTTGGTCTTAACTCAAAGCTGTCTTCCTTGCAAGATGCATAATTTAATTTTGAAATTTCACATGGTTAGCCTGAAAACTACCAGCTGTGAAAGCATAAAAATTATGTGTTTCAATAAAGCAAATCAAACTTTTTCAAAACTGCCATGGCAACTTAATTCTAAAAAGATGATTCATTTTGGCTAAGAAAATTAAAACTATTTTAATTATTATTAAATAATTAAATAATATAATCTAATGCATGATAATATATACAAGTTACAATGTAATTATAACAATTATAGATATACCTGCGTATAAGTCATATGTTATATATAGAAAGAAATAGAGAGAGAGAGGCAAAGAGAAGAAAGACATTAGTGAAAAGCCTGTCTTGCTAGTGTGCCCGGAAGCCAGGTAAATTGAGGGAATGGTAGATAAGAAGGAAAGGGTAATACAGACACTCTCTTAAGTTACTAGCAAAGCAAATATTTTGGAAAAAACCCTGCTGTGAAAACAATGCCTGGAACATGCTGTTATTATAGATACAGAGATATTAATGTGATGAAAGCCAAGAAATTGTGATCTTGTTTGGAAAATCACATTGAATACTGCATATTATTGTCAAGAAGGAAAAAATACCACGTGTATTTTTTTTTCTTTTTGAGTTCTAAAAACTATTTTGCTAATCCCAATTAAAGAATCATAATGTAAAGTTCCAGTTTTTATTTTTAAGCTATTTGTATTTTCTAATACCATATTCAGGATGAGAGAATTTGGATACATCTGCTCCCTTTTACTTTCTTTCTTTCTTTTTTTTTTGGGGGGGGCCAAAAATATGGCTCCAGGATTTTTAAATAAGAATTTCCACATGAAGATGAGAATGTTAATAACATGCTGGAACAATTTTGTTCACTTTCTTCTTCCATCCAGATTGATTCAAGGAAATAGGCATTAGAACTTTAAAACTCATGCTCACATTTAGAAGATTATTTATTGAATACTGGGCAAGGTCTGTCTAGGGACAAGGACAACTTTGGCTCTAGCAGTGACTTCTGAAAAGCATCCAGGAAAATGTTCAGAAATAAATAAATGGTGCGTTATAAAATTCTCCAAGATGGCTCAGTACATGATATGTTATATAACTATGTATTTTCACACCAACATTCCTGTGGTCGCACGAACGGCAGAACATTGTGGGGATAAAGCTTGATGTGTGCTGAGACTGACATTTCTATCACAAGGGTAATTTTCTGTGCCAGACATTTAAATTTCCATAAAATTAGGCCATTTGATGAGCTCTTCAAAACCACTTCTGGGTCCAAAATGGCGTGTCCTTTAATTAGATAAACAGATAGTATTTTCATTTTTACATAAACTTAAATCCTATTTATAGACAGCATCCATAATTTGAAAATTGGTGAGTAACAGGCATGAGCTATTTGTGAGTGGGCACATTTTCACATCTTATTTATACTGTATGTTCCCCAATGTTTTACTTGTGAGCTCAGAACAAATGAAACCATCAGGCAGTGTCCCATACTTGTCATGATTTCTTTTCCAAGCCACTCATTGATCGGAGCTCTTCTACTAAGCCACATATACTTGCCAAATTAAAGAAAAAAGTTAATCATCTTGCACGCATCGTCTTTTAGCCAACATTCTTCACTGGATGTATTCATGCCTTGACGCATATTTGGAGAATTTGGAAAATGAGTCCCTGAACTGATTTCCATTCTTTGGTAGTCTTTGCTTCTACACTGTCAAGGTGGGCAAATGGGGGAGTAAAACAACACTTCAGTGGCAGAAAATAAGTAGAACAAATTGGATTTCAAAGAAATAGAATAGCACATTAATGAGTGTCAGATTATGGAAGTCTAAAAAAATTATCGATGACTATTTTTTGAAGATTGTGTGAATATTGCAAAAAGAAGCCAGAAGTCTTATTTATATCTATGCTATTGGTAATGCTCATGTTTATTATGAAAATTTTTAAACATTGACCTTTTCTTGGATTCTATCAGTCTCTCATTCTTGAAAAGCAGTTGATGTGGTATAGCATGCATGAGAATGAAGAGATTTAAAAACCAAAATTAAAAATCAGAGTGACTTTTTTTTAATTTTGATGTTTATTTATATTTGAGAGAGGGAGGCAGAGTGCGAGCAGAGGGGCAGAGAACAAGGGAACACAGAATCCAAAGCCGGCTCCAGGCTCTGAACTGTCAGCACAAAGCCCGAGGCGGGGCTTGAACTCACGCACCATGAGATCATGACCTGAACCAAAGTCAGATGCCTAACTGACTGAGCCACACAGGCACTCCACAGTGACTTTTTAATATAGACTCTATAGGGCCCAGCTTGTGTGTCTGAGGCCATTCAAAAGGCAACGTATATTAAAAAAAAAAAAAAAAAAAAGGCAATGCATAATTATACCCAGGAAAAGAGAAAAGAGAAGTTACATTGGGAAGGGAAGAAATAGGCTAAGAAACAAGGTTTCAAAATTAAGACAAAATTTTAGAAAATGTACATGTCTCTTTTTAATGTTTGTTTTTGTACCTAAGGGGAAGAAAAATGCAAAGCTGTGAGGAAGTAAGGTCATCATGAGGAGAAAGTCACCGAAGTGCCTCGGCTTCCTGCTTCCCTGGACTCTAGATGCTACAGCAGTGGAGGAAAAAGAAGTCCTCCAAAGCTAGGACTCGGGACTCTCTTCATTATGCTTCCTTCCTAACTGGGGTCGAGGATCTGGGGCCACCCAGACGCAGTAAGACTGTGAGTGGGAAGTGCTTTGAGTTCTTTAGAGAGCTATGTTTTATAAATACTGTTATTATTCAAGCTATTATGAAAGCCGAGCCCTGGTTTTCACTGATGTGTTCCTGGAGGCAGTGGGTGGGCAGCAACCCACTCTACTGTCCTGCCAGAGGCGCTTAACCTCCTCCTTACTTCCCTCCAAGCAGGGCATCTCACTTCTGTTGTTTTTAGTTCCCTTGCTTCCTCAGGGAGCTCACCCTCCCGCTTCTCACAGAAGGTCAGTCCCCAGAGAGGGAGCCAATCAGGCAGGAAATCTCAGAAGAACAAATCACAGTAGCAATGTTAGTAAAAATAGCTGGATTTAGCCCATGATCACTTTTTTTAAAGAGTTTGCCTGGTGCACGTATTCATTACTGTATGTCTCTCTCCCACGCTGCAGGAGCCCAAAGGTGTCAGCTGGCAAGGAGTTTAAATCTTCCTCGGGCATCCTTACAGTCCCTGCAGCTACCTTCTAACAACCTGCCGCGGGCAATGGATGAGCCCTGATCAATTGTAGCCCATCTCCATTTATTCACGTACGTTTTGGCACGTGTGCAATTCCTGTATACCTAAGGCAATCCATCTTATAGAAACATTTTTGGAGTCTTTTGGGTTTTTTGTCTCTTTTAAAATAAGTGTTTGAAATTACAGTTATGGATGTCCACAATTTAACGTCCTCCCACACATATTTTAATTGTAGCTTGTACCTAGGAAGTTCAGAATCATAGCGGAAGCATTTATGGACATTGAAAAAAATTATGCCGGTAGGGTTGGTTTCCATAAGAATATCTGGAAGGAGAAATTCTCAACCAAAGATTCAAGATTGATGTTGAACTCTGCCATATTTGTCACACTGCAGCTTTTAGAATTGGATTTTTCTAGGGGCGCCTGGGTGGCTCAGTCGGTTGAGCTTCTGACTTCAGCTGAGGTCATGATCTCACGGTCTGTGAGTTCGAGCCCTGCGTCGGGCTCTGTGCTGACAGCTCAGAGCCTGGAGCCTGCTTCAGATCCTGTGTCTCCTTCTCTCTCTGACCCTCCCTCGCTCATGCTCTGTATCTCTCTGTCTCAAAAATAAAATAAAACATTAAAAAAAAAAACAATTTAAGTAGAATTGGATTTTTCTAAGTTCCAGACACTCTTGAGATCATTATTTCAAACAGCACCCAAAAATGCATGGAATTAGTCTCCTCATTGTGAGTTAAGTAACATAGTACAAAATTGTTCATAGAATCGTATTTATATAATGAGCGCTTAGGTGCATGAGAAGACAGGTTTTGGAGGTCATCTGCCCTAGCCTTCTCCATCACAGATGGAGGAACTGATGGCCAAAAAAGGTTCAGTCTCTTCTGAATGACACTCAGTTTGTGGCAGAGCATGGACCAAAGTCAGGGTTTTCTGAGTGAATTCTGTTCACTATGCCTTCCATTGATACTCTATTAGTTGTATCACTTTTGAGAACCAGGAGAAAAATTTCTAAATGAAAGTGCAAATGTTGGTGTTAAATTAAATCAGCTAAGTTAAATGTAAAGATATAGGAACTCTAGGGGCGCCTGGGTGGCGCAGTCGGTTAAGCGTCCGACTTCAGCCAGGTCACGATCTCGTGGTCCGTGAGTTCGAGCCCTGCGTCAGGCTCTGGGCTGATGGCTCAGAGCCTGGAGCCTGTTTCCGATTCTGTCTCCTTCTCTCTCTGCCCCTCCCCCGTTCATGCTCTGTCTCTCTCTGTCCCAAAAATAAATAAACGTTGAAAAAAAAAATTAAAAAAAAAAAAGATATAGGAACTCTATAGTTCGTCTACGGTTATAGGGTAATATATTTTTATGACAACACATATAAGATGATTGGACTAATTTGAAAATACATAAAAAAAAACAGAAAAAATAAATACGGAAAAAATATACATAAATAAAATCACCTCCCAGAGCGAACAACTAGCATTTTGATGTAGTTCTTTCTAGTTTTCTCTTGCATTCTTTTCCCATAAGTACGTGTGAAGATGTTTATTCATCTATACATGTGCAAACCTATAAATAACAGACGATATTGGAAAACAATTTTATATATTCATTCTTTCCTTTAGCTTTGGTCATAAACATTTTTCCATGGCTTTCTGCAGTTTAAAAATATTTTAAAATAATATATACATTATGTCCCATTTGGACAAAATTTCAAACCACCTCCCTCAAGGTATTCTGTATTTTATATTTATATATAAATAAATATTTTTGTCTGCTTTTCTGATTTTTTTTTCTTTTTCCAGCGGGGAGATAGCACCTCGTAGGGAAAAATACCACAGACCCTAAAGAGAAATTAATTTGTATTTACAAAGAAGTCTAAAACCTTCCAATGCACATTTGTTTTCTGTTTTGATTTCTGTGGTGGTTTCTACCTAAGTCTTCAAATCAGAATGGAACCCAAGACAGAATGATTATTCTTCTTCTCTTATGAGGAGACAGAAATGGCTATAATGGGACTCTTATGGCTGATAGGATGATGGGATAAACATCTTGTAGTGTCAAATCAACAAAAAAGAATTGGCTGTGGAATCTGGAAAAATAGCTAGCTCAGCGCACTAATAAACCAGGGAAAGAAAAGAAATTTTGAGACAGATTTGAAATCTGCTTATGCAAACTGAAAAAAATGATATTTATGGTGTCAACAAAAGTGTCATTGCCTCTACAATACGCCAAACATGGGATTAGGTGGCAGGAACAAACATGTACATAAGACATGATTCCACTTCTCAAATGGCTCACATCCTGATATGCCATACCTAACATATACACCAGTGACTACTCTAACATTCCAGTCCAATAATGATATTTGGAATGACAAAGGAATGGAATGGTGCAAAGTGGTGTGGAAAGGCAGAGGAATGGTCAATTCAATTAATGATCAATTAACTTTGATCCACACAGAAGACTTCTAAGAAAGAGAGAGTCTTAAATTACTACCTTATTGGTAAGAGATAGGATGTTCCACGATGAAACTGTTATGAATAGATAATAGGCCGTGTGCTGGAGGAATAACAGAAGAGTCATGCAGTCATTTCTTCCACTAAAATGTATAGAATACATGTCATATGTCAGGCACTATTCCAGACATTACTAACAGAGCTGTGAACCAGATAATGAAAGCCCTGGCCTTCTGGAGTGAGAGAGAAAGTCTGGAGTCTGGAACTCAAGGTTAATTTTTGATCTAGATGTATAACTTTGAGAGTGACACATCAGCACAAAGATTTTTACTTAAAACCACAGCACTAGGTAAGATCATCTAGAAAGTGAGGGAAAGCAGAAGGAGAAAAGAGAGAAAACGTGAACCTCAGAGATGTAAAAGTTAGGAAGAAAAGACAAAGGTGTAGAGACTGAAAAGAAACGGTCAGTGAATAACTTCAGGAAATGTCCGGGAAAACCATGACCATGAGGAATCCCAGAAGACAGATGAAGAAGTGTTTCAAGAAAGAGGGAGAGACCGATGGAGTCAAATGTGAGTTTATCAACTGAGACAAGGGCAGAGAATTTACCATTGGATTTAGCAATGATGAGGTCATTAGTGACCTAAAGATTTATTTTGGTGGACTTTATATATATAATTTTAAATAAAATCACTTTCCAGAGGGATCTTATTCTCTAAATAAGGCAGAAATTGTAGAGCATCAAATGATATTGAAAATTTAGAGTGTTTAATATTGGATTTGATACAATTGCTGTCATTGAAGATACTGACAAGGGGATTTTCACTAGAGTGTTGAGAAAGAAAGCTTGATTAGTTTAAGACAAAATAGGAGGTGAGGCCCTAAAGACAATAAAGAGAATGGAAAATAATTTCATGGATTCTCCTACAGGGGAGAAGAGAGTGCAAAGATTCAAAAAGATAAGACAGAGGGTCCCCAGTTTCCCTGGTTTCAACCATTGCTTCTGTTTTCTGGTGTTGTTTTTTTTTTTTTCCCTTTCCTCCATTTTGTTAAACCTCTCACCCCCGAAACCTTGTCTAACCAACAAACCACAGGCTTACCGAACAGCTCTTGAAAAAAACTGTTCTGACAGTTATTGGAATGTCATTGTGACAACCACACCAGCTAGGAGGAATGACAAACTGGAACAATCTTCCACTGTCCCAACAGCAAGTTTTACAGGTGTTGGAGATGAAAGCTGCTACCTGAGCCAAACCACATGTCCCCCTCTCTTATCCTTTCCCTACAAAATCCTGCTTTGGCTCTGAGTAACCTGGTCATGCAACCTGACGTGCAGCAGTGTGTCTTTAACCTTTACTTGAGTTACTTAAACTAGTTTTTCCCTTGGCAATAGAAATGTGGCAGTAACTGAAGAGAAATCGGCCCTCCAGAGAGGCATGTGTAAATAAAAGCCATTCCTGCTTGTTTCTATTGAAAACAACCCCTACTCTAAAGAGGGAAAGACTCATGATGTGTTTGTAACAGGAGTGGATAATTGCAGGAGAAATGATTGTGTGCTCAAGAACAGATGGGATCCAGTAGAAAGGTGAAAAGTAGAAAGGAGCAAGGACTTAGGAAAGGAGAGAACACCAATGCAGACCATAAGAGGATGTGGTCATGGGAAGATAAGGGAATTCTCTTCTGATGTCTTCTAGTTGCTGAGTGAAACCAGAAAAGTCACCGCATAAGAACAAGGAGAGAGGAGGGGAGTGTTGGCAGAAGAGGCCAAAGGAGGGAAGAGAAGGTAAGAAATGGTGTATGTGTATCCTTAATACATGATTTATTGGATTGTGATCCTGGAACGAGGGCTTGTAAATTGCCAGGGCAATGTGATGAAATTGAAAGGCAATGCTAGGATTCCATTTGAGATGGTGTGCTGGGGGAACATAATTTATTTTTATTTTTTTTTTTTATTTATTTTTTTTTTATGAAATTTATTGACAAATTGGTTTCCATACAACACCCAGTGCTCATCCCAAAAGGTGCCCTCCTCAATACCCATCACCCACCCTCTCCTCCCTCCCACCCCCCATCAACCCTCAGTTTGTTCTCAGTTTTTAAGTCTCTTATGCTTTGGCTCTCTCCCATTCTAACCTCTTTTTTTTTTTTTTTCCTTCCCCTCCCCCATGGGTTCCTGTGAAGTTTCTCAGGATCCACATAAGAGTGAAACCATATGGTATCTGTCTTTCTCTGTATGGCTTATTTCACTTCGCATCACACTCTCCAGTTCCATCCACGTTGCTACGAAAGGCCATATTTCATTTTTTCTCATTGCACGTAATATTCCATTGTGTATATAAACCACAATTTCTTTATCCATTCATCAGTTGATGGACATTTCGGCTCTTTCCATAATTTGGCTATTGTTGAGAGTGCTGCTATGAACATTGGGGTACAAGTGCCCCTATGCATCAGTGCTCCTGTATCCCTTGGATAAATTCCTAGCAGTGCTATTGCTGGGTCATAGGGTAGGTCTATTTTTAATTTTCTGAGGAACCTCCACACTGCTTTCCAGAGCGGCTGCACCAATTTGCATTCCCACCAACAGTGCAAGAGGGTTCCCGTTTCTCCACATCCTCTCCAGCATCTATAGTCTCCGGATTTGTTCATTTTGGCCACTCTGACTGGCGTGAGGTGATACCTGAGTGTGGTTTTGATTTGTATTTCCCTGATAAGGAGCGACGCTGAACATCTTTTCATGTGCCTGTTGGCCATCCGGATGTCTTCTTTAGAGAAGTGTCTATTCATGTTTTCTGCCCATTTCTTCACTGGGTTATTTGTTTTTCGGGTGTGGAGTTTGGTGAGCTCTTTATAGATTTTGGATACTAGCCCTTTGTCCGATATGTCATTTGCGAATATCTTTTCCCATTCCGTTGGTTGCCTTTTAGTTTTGTTGGTTGTTTTCTTGGCTGTGCAGAAGCTTTTTATCTTCATAAGGTCCCAGTAATTCACTTTTGCTTTTAATTCCCTTGCCTTTGGGGATGTGTCCAGTAAGAGATTGCTACGGCTCAGGTCAGAGAGGTCTTTTCCTGCTTTCTCCTCTAAGGTTTTGATGGTTTCCTGTCTCACATTTAGGTCCTTTATCCATTTTGAGTTTATTTTTGTGAATGGTGTGAGAAAGTGGTCTAGTTTCAACCTTCTGCATGTTGCTGTCCAGTTCTCCCAGCACCATTTGTTAAAGAGGCTGTCTTTTTTCCATTGGATGTTCTTTCCTGCTTTGTCAAAGATGAGTTGGCCATACGTTTGTGGGTCTAGTTCTGGGGTTTCTATTCTATTCCATTGGTCTATGTGTCTGTTTTGGTGCCAATACCATGCTGTCTTGATGATGACAGCTTTGTAGTAGAGGCTAAAGTCTGGGATTGTGATGCCTCCTGCTTTGGTCTTCTTCTTCAAAATTCCTTTGGCTATTCGGGGCCTTTTGTGGTTCCATATGAATTTTAGGATTGCTTGTTCTAGTTTCGAGAAGAATGCTGGTGCAATTTTGATTGGGATTGCATTGAATGTGTAGATAGCTTTGGGTAGTATTGACATTTTGACAATATTTATTTTTCCAATCCATGAGCAGGGAATGTATTTCCATTTCTTTAAATCTTCTTCAATTTCCTTCATAAGCTTTCTATAATTTTCAGCATACAGATCCTTTACATCTTTGGTTAGATTTATTCCTAGGTATTTTATGCTTCTTGGTGCAATTGTGAATGGGATCAGTTTCTTTATTTGTCTTTCTGTTGCTTCATTGTTAGTGTATAAGAATGCAACTGATTTCTGTACATTGATTTTGTATCCTGCAACTTTGCTGAATTCCTGTATCAGTTCTAGCAGACTTTTGGTGGAGTCTATCGGATTTTCCATGTATAATATCATGTCATCTGCAAAAAGCGAAAGCTTGACTTCATCTTTGCCAATTTTGATGCCTTTGATTTCCTTTTGTTGTCTGATTGCTGATGCTAGAACTTCCAGCACTATGTTAAACAGCAGCGGTGAGAGTGGGCATCCTTGTCGTGTTCCTGATCTCAGGGAAAAAGCTCTCAGTTTTTCCCCGTTGAGGATGATGTTAGCTGTGGGCTTTTCATAAATGGCTTTTATGATCTTTAAGTATGTTCCTTCTATCCCGACTTTCTCAAGGGTTTTTATTAAGAAAGGGTGCTGGATTTTGTCGAAGGCCTTTTCTGCATCGATTGACAGGATCATATGGTTCTTCTCTTTTTTTTTGTTAATGTGATGTATCACGTTGATTGATTTGCGAATGTTGAACCAGCCCTGCATCCCAGGAATGAATCCCACTTGATCATGGTGAATAATTCTTTTTATATGCCGTTGAATTCGATTTGCTAGTACCTTATTGAGAATTTTTGCATCCATATTCATCAGGGATATTGGCCTGTAGTTCTCTTTTTTTACTGGGTCTCTGTCTGGTTTAGGAATCAAAGTAATACTGGCTTCATAGAATGAGTCTGGAAGTTTTCCTTCCCTTTCTATTTCTTGGAATAGCTTGAGAAGGATAGGTATTATCTCTGCTTTAAACGTCTGGTAGAACTCCCCTGGGAAGCCATCTGGTCCTGGACTCTTATTTGTTGGGAGATTTTTGATAACCGATTCAATTTCTTCGCTGGTTATGGGTCTGTTCAAGCTTTCTATTTCCTCCTGATTGAGTTTTGGAAGAGTGTGGTTGTTCAGGAATTTGTCCATTTCTTCCAGGTTGTCCAGTTTGTTGGCATATAATTTTTCATAGTATTCCCTGATAATTGTTTGTATCGCTGAGGGATTGGTTGTAGTAATTCCATTTTCATTCATGATTTTATCTTTTGGGTCATCTCCCTTTTCTTTTTGAGAAGCCTGGCTAGAGGTTTGTCAATTTTGTTTATTTTTTCAAAAAACCAACTCTTGGTTTCGTTGATCTGCTCTACAGTTTTTTTAGTTTCTATATTGTTTATTTCTGCCCTGATCTTTATTATTTCTCTTCTTCTGCTGGGCTTAGGCTGCCTTTGCTGTTCTGCTTCTAGTTCCTTTAGGTGTGCTGTTAGATTTTGTATTTGGGATTTTTCTTGTTTCTTGAGATAGGCCTGGATTGCAATGTATTTTCCTCTCAGGACTGCCTTTGCTGCGTCCCAAAGCGTTTGGATTGTTGTATTTTCATTTTCATTTGTTTCCATATATTTTTTAATTTCTTCTCTAATTGCCTGGTTGACCCACTCATTCGTTAGTAGGGTGTTCTTTAACCTCCATACTTTTGGAGGTTTTCCAGACTTTTTTCTGTGGTTGATTTCAAGCTTCATAGCATTGTGGTCTGAAAGTAAGCATGGTATAATTTCAATTCTTGTAAACTTATGAAGGGCTGTTTTGTGACCCAGTATATGATCTATCTTGGAGAATGTTCCATGTGCACTCGAGAAGAAAGTATATTCTGTTGCTTTGGGATGCAGAGTTCTAAATATATCTGTCAAGTCCATCTGATCCAATGTCTCATTCAGGGCCCTTGTTTCTTTATTGACCGTGTGTCTAGATGATCTATCCATTTCTGTAAGTGGTGTATTAAAGTCCCCTGCAATTACCACATTCTTATCAATAAGGTTGCTTATGTTTATGAGTAATTGTTTTATATATTTGGGGGCTCTGGTATTCGGTGCATAGACATTTATAATTGTTAGCTCTTCCTGATGGATAGACCCTGTAACTATTATATAATGTCCTTCTTCATCTCTTGTTACAGCCTTTAATTTAAAGTCTAGTTTGTCTGATATAAGTATGGCTACTCCAGCTTTCTTTTGGCTTCCAGTCGCATGATAAATAGTTCTCCATCCCCTCACTCTCAATCTAAAGGTGTCCTCAGGTCTAAAATGAGTCTCTTGTAGACAGCAAATAGATGGGTCTTGTTTTTTTATCCATTCTGATACCCTATGTCTTTTGGTTGGCGCATTTAATCCATTTACATTCAGTGTTATTATAGAAAGATACGGGTTTAGAGTCATTGTGATGTCTGTATGTTTTATGCTTATAGTGATGTCTCTGGGACTTTGTCTCACAGGGTCCCCCTTAGGATCTCTTGTAGGGCTGGTTTAGTGGTGACAAATTCCTTCAGTTTTTGTTTGTTTGGGAAGACCTTTATCTCTCCTTCTATTCTAAATGACAGACTTGCTGGATAAAGGATTCTCGGCTGCATATTTTTTCTGTCTAGCACCCTGAAAATCTCTTGCCAATTCTTTCTGGCCTGCCAAGTTTCAAAAGAGAGATCAGTCACGAGTCTTATAGGTCTCCCTTTATATGTGAGGGCACGTTTACCCCTTGCTGCTTTCAGAATTTTCTCTTTATCCTTGTATTTTGCCAGTTTCACTATGATATGTCGTGCAGAAGATCGATTCAAGTTACGTCTGAAGGGAGTTCTCTGTGCCTCTTGGATTTCAATGCCTTTTTCCTTCCCCAGTTCAGGGAAGTTCTCAGCTATTATTTCTTCAAGTACCCCTTCAGCACCTTTCCCTCTCTCTTCCTCCTCTGGGATACCAATTATGCGTATATTATTTCTTTTTAGTGTATCACTTAATTCTCTAATTTTCCCCTCATACTCCTGGATTTTTTTATCTCTCTTTTTCTCAGCTTCCTCTTTTTCCATAACTTTATCTTCTAGTTCACCTATTCTCTCCTCTGCCTCTTCAAGCCGAGCTGTGGTGGTTTCCATTTTGTTATGCATTTCGTTTAAAGCGTTTTTCAGCTCCTCGTGACTGTTCCTTAGTCCCTTGATCTCTGTAGCAAGAGATTCTCTGCTGTCCTGTATACTGTTTTCAAGCCCAGCGATTAATTTTATGACTATTATTCTAAATTCACTTTCTGTTATGTTATTTAAGTCCTTTTTGATCAGCTCATTAGCTGTTGTTATTTCCTGGAGATTCTTCTGAGGGGAATTCTTCCGCTTGGTCATTTTGGATAGTCCCTGGCATGGTGAGGACCTGCAGGGCACTTCCCCTGTGCTGTGGTGTATAACTGGAGTTGGTGGGCAGGGCCGCAGTCAGACCGGATGTCTGCCCCCAGCCCACCGCTGGGGCCACAGTCAGACTGGTGTGTGCCTTCTCTTCCCCTCTCCTAGGGGCGGGATTCACTGTGGGGTGGTGTGGCTCTTCTGGGCTACTTGCACCGTGCCAGGCTTGTGATGCTGGGGATCTGGCGTATTAGCTGGGGTGGGTAGGCAAGGTGCTCGGGGGCAGGAGGGGCAGGCTTAGATCGCTTCTCCTTAGGTGATCCACTTCAGGAGGGGCCCTGTGGCAGTGGGAGGGAGTCAGATCCGCTGCCGGAGGTTTGGCTCCGCAGAAGCGCAGAGTTGGGTGTTTGCGCGGAGTGAGCAAGTTCCCTGGCAGGAACCAGTTCCCTTTGGGATTTCGGCTGGGGGATGGGCGGGGGAGATGGCGCTGGCGAGCGCCTTTGTTCCCCACCAAACTGAGCTCTGTTGTCAGGGGGCTCAGCAGCTCTCCCTCCCTTTGTCCTCCAGCCTTCCCGCTTTCCGAGCAGAGCTGTTAACTTATGACCTCCCAGACGCTAAGTCGCGCTTGTTGTGGGAACACAGTCCGTCAGGCCCCTCCGCTTTTGCAAGCCAGATTCGGTGGCTGTGCTTGGCCGGCGAGCCGCCCCTCCGCCCCGGCTCCCTCCTGCCAGTCCGTGGAGCGCGCACCGCCTCGCCGCCCTTCCTACCCTCTTCCATGGGCCTCTCGTCTGCGTTTGGCTCCGGCGACTCCGTTCTGCTAATCCTCTGGCGGTTTTCTGGGTTATTTAGGCAGATGTAGATGGAATCTAAGTGATCAGCAGGACGTGCGGTGAGCCCAGCGTCCTCCTAAGCCGCCATCTTGCCGCCGCCCCCCTGGGGGAACATAATTTAGATTCAGATAGCAAATGGCATAAAAAAAAAGCATTTAAATGTTATTTTCTAACCAATGAGGACATATGATTTTTAAACAAGTGCCCACAAGATCAATAAACCTTATGATAATTTTTGACAATAATTTATTCTTAAACATATTTATATAATCTACTCTGTAAAATATTAATGATCATTACGGTGAGGGTAAAAAAAATAAATGATTTGTATAAATGCATACTTAATGATTGCTTTTAAAATTTGGCTCCAGAGTAATTTACAAGCCAAATAAACTGCTTTTAATGTATTAACTGTATATTATTTTCTCATATATTCCCTTACATGCTATTTGCAAGTAGGAGTATTTGGAAACAAATTAAACCCTATATTTCTCACGAAGTGTGTTTCAAAGCACGATGCTTTCTGACTACAAAAATAACACATGCCAATTATTGATAATTTGGGAAGTAAAAAAAATTGCAATGAAGAAAAGTAAAAATTACCGGTAATTCTAAACACAGGTATAATAATGTAAAATTACAGCGTATTTTATTATATACATATATCACCATTTACTTCATTGGTTATATAAGTTATTTACAGGTGCAAACCGTATTTATAAAGGACTTTTTTAATAAAAATTGAAGGAGTGGGAAGGAAGGCTGTATAATTGCGACCCAAGAGCAGATACTTTTGAAAACTACAGCAAATTAGACAAATAAAGGATGTAAAATTATGCCACCAGTATCCCAAGATGTACATTTTATCATGGCCTTCTAGAATGCAGCTCATCTCTCTACCTTCCCCCACATTAAGACTCCCACATGAGCTGGACCCAAATCAGGAATAAGCCTTGATTCGCTCTGAATCAGAGCAAAACATGTATTATATTACTTTGGGAAACCTCAGATCATATAAAACCAGGTCAGGTTAACCATATGGCCGTGTTTTTTAAGCTCGCTGCAAGTCCTTTTTATCAATGCAGTTTATTATCGTGGCAGGGGAAGGTTTTCTGAGTCAGAAAATGTGCATTGAACTAGGCCAGAGTTTGGATATTTTGAAAAATATTTTTAAATTAAAGCATTATATACAAAATGAAGCAAAGTGGTTTAAAATAACAGTTGAAACTACCTTCTCTCTTTAAAAAAAGTGATCACTGAACCCACAGGATTTGAAGAAAAAGAGACATAAGGAAAAATAAATTCCCATCAAAATCACTTAGTCTCAAGGTAACTATGTCCATGTTTAAAATCTTAGGACAAAACAACACTGAAGTTTTCCTGTGTTTTTTGGCCTTACGATGAAATCTGATATACCAAGGCAATCTGTTTTGTTTGTGGATTTTTCCCCTCATTGGTCAAAATCACAAATTCATGAAGTACAGAGATAGTAAGATCAACATGTGCCTGGAAAAAAATGAGTTCAGAGAACGACTCATCGAAAAGTAAAATAAAGATTTCAAGTTAATTGCATCTTGCTTCATTATCACCCCGCTGAAGAAGTTGGTAGCCAAGAATGAAGATAATAAGCAATTGCTGTAAAATGGCAGAAAAAAACCAACATTTCCTTTCTCTTCTAGAGAGCGTCCTCCTAGTTATAGTTGCTGGACCCATGCTCGGGCCTTATCCCAGGGTTGACCTATTAGGAATGGAGCCAGTCTCCTGAAGAGTATTAAACCCAGTGATCGGTCAGCCACAGAATAATAAAGTGACTTGTCAAAGATGTGGGAATGTGAAGAAATGAAGCAATAGGGAGAGTTCTGGTTTTAGTAGACTCTAAAAGAATGTTGGGATTTTGGACTGAGTTTTAGCAGGAAACCAGTAGAGTGATTTTTAGGAGCAGGGACTAGTCACAGGCAGCAAGGCCAGATCTAATTCCTTAAAACAAGGAGATGAATTCAATCTACAGTTCTAGAGGGGTCATGTGATGGGGCAGGGGCTCCTGCAGGCAAGATAGACAACTCAGAGAAAGAAAAGTTTAGATGGAGATTAAGTCTTGATAAAACTTAAGAAGTGAAGAGTCTATAGGTGGTTTTGTCTTATGATTCAGTAAGATTAAAAATAATTAAAAATTAACAAGAGTAGTACTTGGAAATTAAGAAATATTTGTGATAGCTCTTGAGTCAGAAAGGAAATCAAATGTGAAATTTTAAAGCATCTATAAATCAATTAAAAGAATAAATATAGGTTCATACTTCATGTTAAAAATTACAGAGAAAATAGTAACAGTCTTCAGCAGTAAAGAAAAACAGAAAAATGATACAAAAAAATTTAAGAAGAAAGAGTTGATAAAGATAAGAACTGAGGGGTACCTGGGTGGCTCAATCGGTTAAGGGTCTGACTTCGGCGAGGGTCATGATCTCATAGTTTGTGAGTTCGAGCCCTGTGTGGGGCTCTGTGCTGACAGCTCAGAGCCTGGAGCCTGCCTTGGATTCTGTGTCTCCCTCTCTCTCTGCCCCTCCCCTGCTTGCATTCTGTCTCTGTCTCTGTCTCTCTCTCTCAAAAATAAGTAAAAATTAAAAAAAATTAAAGATAGGACCTGAAATAAACAGAAAATGAGCAAGTCAATTAAACATTGATTTTTGAATATTTGAATTAAATATATGAATTATATAAACCTCTTTAAAATCTGATTAAAGAAAATACAGGGATAGAAAAATAGACAAGTGTGAAAATATTTTCTTAAAGGTGTAACACATATCCTAATGAAAGCAGTAGAACTAGGGGATCTCATTATCTGTAAATCTATTTGAAAATCTAAAGGAAATAGGTGATTTCACGGCAAAACATAAATTATCCAAATTAACTCAAGAAGTGAAAGAATTTGAATATGTTAATTTCCATGAAAAACTTGGAAAGGTCATCAACATTCTAAACATGTAAAAGACCCCTGGACCAGATATGTTCACAATTGAACTTCATTTAACTGTTAAATAAAAAAATCATTCCAAAGGTATTAAAACTTCCAGTCAAAAGTGAATGGAAAGCTGTGCAATTCATTTTATAAAGCCAACATACATCAGATTAAAAACTTGTTAGAGTACCAAAAAAGTGCTATTTACCTACATCTCTTGTGAATACAGAAATAGAAACTTTTGTTTTTAATTTCAAATCGAATCTTGCAAAATATCTACAGATCATTGCAGTAAGATCAGGAAAGGCTAGTTCCAGAAATGTTACTGGGTGAAACAATAAGAAATTGATCAATATAATTTATTATATATGTATTCCAAACAAAACAGAAAAATATGATCATGTAAATAGAAGACATGAATCAAAATACATGAGTGTTATTCTCATTCCTGCTTCCCAAACTGTCCCTCCCTTTGCTAAGGAAATGTCCTGCATTTACCTTTCTTGGGAAGGTAAAAGTTTCAAGTTAAGAATGTATTATTACTTCAACTCATTTATCATCTAATTGGTTCCAACATTCTCCTAAACCAAGTTATTTATTTTTAACGGCATTAATTTAAATGTTTGTAATAGCACTAAGAATATTGAAGTTGTTAAAATGAAACACTTAGAGGTGAGCCTGGGTGGCTCGGTCGGTTAGGCATTCGAGTTTGGCTCAGGCCATCATCTCTCTGTTCATGGGTTCGAGCCTGTGTTCAACTCTGTGCTGACAGCTCAGAGCCTGGAGCCTGCTTCAGATTCTGTGTCTCCCTCTCTCTCTGGCCCTCTCCCTGCCCCCTCACGTTCTGAGAGAGAGAAGGAGACATAGGATCCCAAGCAGGCTCCAGGCTCTGAGCTGTCAGCACAGAGCCCGATTTGGGCACGAACCCACGGACCACGAGATCATGACCTGAGCCAAAGTCGGATGCTTAACCAACTGAGCCACCCAGGTGCCCCACATTAAAAAAATTTTTAAATGAAACACTTAGAATCGTCTTGAAAGGTTTAAAATAGACAGCATTATTATATATCATGTCATTTTGTCTTGTTTTTTTTTCCTTGTGTCACTGTGTGATTTGTAGCCAAACATCATTTTCTTCTTTTTATAAACCAAGAAAACACACTTTTGATTACTTGAAATATAAAATATGTTCTATGACAGAGTCTGCTCTTTTTAGGAAGGTTCCTAACTATTCACTGATTAAAATTTAGCATATTCTTCTTTTTTGAGAGAGAGAGAGAGAGAGAGGGAGAAATCGGTCCTAGTCTACCTTTTCTTGTGTTTGTAATGTATGTTTCTTGGCTTTGGGGTGAAGATCACTCCTTCATTTATCTTTTACAGCATCTGAAAGACTGATTTAAAAAAAAAACTTTTTTTCCTCCAGACTGTTCCATAAATGTGCTTTAAATCTGGAGTGAAATTGTGACGGACTTGGAAGTATTCTGTTTGTAATTTATTTCATTTGTACACTCTTTTTTTACTTGTGAATTACAATATACAAAAGATTTTACACAGTCACATGCATAAGAAACAGATACATAGTTTAAAGAAGATTTATAAAGCAAATGCCCATGAAAACACCACTTGAGAAATGGATATAGGGCTTAGTCTCTCTTCAAAATAATCAAGTGGAAAAGAAATTTCTTCAAAGCATGCATTAACTATAGCAATGCTCTTTTATGAATTTGGGATTTTTTTGAAACCTGATATAGAATAAACACTTGAAAATATTTCACATGTGCCTCAGAAAAACACGTTATGTTACAGAGTTTTATACATGTCTTTGAAGCAAACCTTATTAATTTTAGTAATTAAGAGCTTCTCTTCCCGCCCCCCCCCCATCTTGCTCACTCCCACTGACTGTAATCTAAGTTTGTGAATGCTTTAGAATGAATGTTTGTAGATTTACAGGGTTAGGCAAAATTTTTTTGTTCAACAGACTATAATGATAGGTTGAAAACAAGCATGTGCTGAGAAGGCTGTGAGGTAATTTGCAAAGTATTTGCTGGACATTTTTCACATATAATATCACAGGGAAATTATGCAGAATGATCTGTTTCTCACATTTGACACTGGCTTCAGGACCTCAGTTGGTTGCATTTGTTAATGCCCCAGAATTCCATGACCAGCTGAGGAGGTTGCTGAGTATATAACAGATCTGGGGTAGAACAGGGCACATGCACTGTATTTTAGTTCAGCCACAAACCTGTAAAACTTGCCTTACTTTGCACTGTTAACGCTATCAGATTCTTTATCCTACTGGTGATTAACATGAAAACTGCTTTAAGACCTTGAGTTACTTATTTAAGAATTAATTTCCCCTGCCTCTCTTCTCATTATCTTAGATTATCTTCAGGTTGAAGACTGGGGTCTGTATGCATTTCCTTTGCTGACGGTACAAAGAGAGGAACTGGAGCTAGGGCTCCGAGTAGTTGTGGTTGATGGGCTTGGTGTTTGCTTTTCCTTCTGAAATTGTTTTTAAAACTTTGCAAGGGTGTTCAGTAGACCTATTTGTTGTGTTTGTATGGGTATTTCCCACAGACTTCCTGTAATCCTTTCCAATTCAGGATGACAATGACATGCATGGAACCTTCTCCAGACAGAGATAATCAGCCTCAGAAGTTCAATTTCCTTCACTACCTGCCTCTCCCTCTCCGGGAGCTTTCCCCAGTCCTTTCCCAGGTACGTGATGATGAAATGATAGGTAAGCATGTGGGTTTTGGTTAGATGAGGTTCTTCTTCCATGGTGGAGAAAGATCTTATTTATAATAGTCATTCTCCCTCTCCTCCTTTCTTTTTGCCAGGTCTTTTATTCCTACCGGGAATATTTAGCTCTGGGCAATTAGGATTCATAGTTAGCTCCCTCTAGCCAGCTTCCCATTCTGGAAAAAGCTGATGGCAAGCCACAGCGATTTTCTGACTCTGGGAAGTTGCTGAGTTGACCTAGCACGGCTTTTGCACTAAGCGAATTATCTGCATATTTTCTCCAAGCTTTTCTATACACCCTGCCTTTCAGCTGGTCTCCAAACTGGGGAATCGTTAGTGAGATTTTTAAATTGTGCCCACTTATCTTCACCTCCACCATGTATTCTTTCTTTGAGAAGAAATATGGGCAAAAAGTAGTAATCACTGTAAACACATCAGTCATTTTTTTTTTCCTGGAAAACCATTTTTCAAAGACTATAGTATGGATCTATTTTCTTTCTTTTGTTGATTGCTGGTTCAGAGTAATTATTATTTTACTTTTTTTTAATTTTGAAGGAGAATCTATGATTTAGCCTTACTTGATCATATAGAAGCATCATTGCGTTACGTCAACTTTCAAAATCGTGCTTTTTTGGAGTTCAGTATAAATGTCTGACAATATCCAGTCATCTAAATTCCAGAAGGGATGTGGTAGTCAGGCTTCTGAGAATGAGTCTCGATAGGCCTTACTTTTTATAATTCTCTCCTCTGTGACACAATGGGACATCTCTCCCATGACTATATATGTTACCTGGAAAAGGGATTTTACAGATATAATTAAGGTTATAGATCAATTGACCCAGTTTCCTTAAGATAGGGAGGTTAGACCTGGGTGGGCCAGGTCTAATGAGGTAAGCCCTTAAAAATAGATTTTTTCTGTGGCTGGTGGCTAAATAGGAAGTCAAAGAGATTTCAGTCATGAAAAGGACTTTATGGACCATTTCTGGTTGGAAGATGGAGGGGGGCTATGTGAGAAGGAATGCTAATGGCATCACAGAGCCAAAAGTGTCCCCTGGCTCACAACCAGTGAGGAAAAAAGGACTTCAGACCTACGGGCCCAAGGAATTGGGTTCTGTCAACTATCTGAATGAGCCTGGTAATGGACTCTTCCCCCAGAGCCTCCACATAAGAACCTAATCTGGCCGCAATTTTGATTTCAACCTTGTGAGAACCGGAGCAGGGAACCCCACGTGAGCCTACCCAGACTTGTGACCTATAGAACTTGAACTAATAAACAGGTTGTGTTTTAAGCCACTAAATTTGGGTACTTTTCTGTACAACAACAGAAAACAAATACCCATTCAAGACAGTCTGCAAGGACCCTTGCAAGGCACACAACTATTCCTGGAGAAATATTTTACTGTCCAAAAGATGCTACGCACCAGCTCCCTATGCCATGTGACCACATTCACTTCCAGTGTTTTGTAATTTCCACTCTCCCTTAGTGATTCTGTTAAAAACTTTTCCCCCACACCAGTCTTTACCCTGATCCACCCACCTTAATTTCCATCAACCCTCTGTTTAGATTTCTAGCTCACTGGGAATTGGCCTCATCCTTTTTCCTCCCTTTTTGGGCCCTATACGTTCCTATTTCTTGCTTGTTTTTTTTTTCCCCTCTGCCCCATAGCTCTGTTGAATAGGGGAGTATTGGTTTCTTTTGTCGCTTTTCCATAAATTTCATTTCTCTTATAAATAATTAATCTTATACTCTGATAATATATACAAAACAACTGTGGGTGTTTAAGGAAAATTGCAGTGAAGCCCAGCAGGTATTACTTTTACAAACAAAGCAGAACTTTTTATGAGTTTAAAATAAACATTTCTAGCAATAGATATATAGAGCTAATTTTACTCAATAAGAAAATATTTAAATCCTTCAAATTGTTCAAATAGGTAGTTAGGATTCTCCATGAGACATTGTCTTCATCATTCCCTATGCCTACATTATTCAGTTCCGTAACTTTTTTTTTAAACTAGGCAAACATCATACTCTGGGAAAATGTTTCTGAGTGGGAAAAGAAATTGCAATGAAAACAAAACAAAGGAAATAGTAAATTACCACATCTCTGCCCCTTTCTTTCTTTCCTCCAATACAATTTACAACATTGTTTAAATAGGGAGTACAAATAAATGTATAAAGATCACAGACACATATGGGAAAGGAATAAAGCAAGTACAAGGAGGAAATATTTTTATTTGCTACCAAAAAATTGTCTTACCAAGTCTGGAGAATTAGTTCTTAAAGGAAAAAATAACAGATCTAATCGACAAACAGGCATATGGGAAAAAGTGAGGTTTCTGAGAGCTGACTCATTTTTGAAATCCGTTTGTGTAAACAAAAGTTATTCCATGGGTTTTTTGTTCTTTAAAATTAATTCTGTATTATTCTTACAAAGGTTAAGTGTGGAAACATCGTTCATTTAAAGAAGCGCAATTATGTTTTACAAAAATAATATCCATGTATTTTGTTTTCCTTGACTGCAATACTGTTGGAGTCATAGGATATTATAGCTGATGTGAGGCACTATAAGGAAATATTTTATAGAAACGCATACTAACATTCTGATTTCTCTCCAATATGTCCTGCACTATGCCAATACCAATCTGCAATAAGAATTCACAAGGACAGACTGTGTTGACAGAATGGTACTTGGGAAGGAAATTTAGACATATGAAGCACAATTTGTTTGGAACAAAAAAAAATGTTGCAAAATAATTTTAGTTGGTATCAAAAATGAGACAAATTGGCAAACTTATCGGAAAGATTTCTATCTTAGAACTGTTGATAATTAAAGCTGGGAACCTTAAAAGTCATTAAGGTGCCGCCTCTTATATGCAGGGCAATCCAAATTACATGCAGCAGATCTCCTACAAGGAGAGTTCTTGAATCTAAAGTACGTGATCATTTCACACATTACTTCTTAGTATCCTTTAAAGGTCTTTTTCAAACTATAGGCCATCTTTCCTAGCCAGGGTACACTGGAGAGGAAAACTATGTGGAAAACTATACCTGGATCAAAAGGGGATATAAGCCATATAGAAATCTACAGAAAAATCAGTTATGTGTTAACTCCTTCATTTATTCAGCACTCCATCAGGCACTTAGATTACATGGATAATTCTGTTGCCATGAAGTGATGAATCTAGTATAACTTAAATGTGTGTGTTTCATTCTCCTCTTAGATTAAAAAAACCATAAGAGCAAAGGTTAACTGATTCAAGTTTGTCTGGACACAAAGCTCAAGAGGAATGTGTGTTATTCTGTGTTACATTTGTATATCTTCAATCATTTGTTTATAAGTTGATATGCACCATCACTTATGAACTTCTAAAGGGGAGAGAACATAGTTATTCAATTCTCTTAGTATAGTGTTATGATGAAATGAAAGCCCATTAAGTGAATTTATGTTTTTATGCAACTGTCTTTGGTTGGTTTGGTTTTAGAGACAAAAAGAAATGTCAGCTGTTGAAACTTTGCCATTCTTTGTCTTTGGATAACAGTCATCATTTTACATAGACATTAGCCTAATTTTACTGGGGATTTTCACATTTCCTCAACAAATGTTCAGTGATATTTCGAGCATCCTACTAGTGTCTCCTCTATAGCCATGTCTGACGGCTGTAGACACAGGATTGTCCTCAATTAAGGTCTAATTTATTTCTCCTAATATATTGCTCTTTTTACTAGAAGTACATAAAGATAAATAGAATATGCTGCCTGTCCTTGAGGACTGCATAGCCCATTGAGGATGATAGACAAGTTAATGTAATATTAAGCAAACGGAACATTTGCCATGGGACCTTTAATCTTAGTGCATAATGGCTAAAATTTGAGCCATACATGTATTGGATAAAAGAGCTAATTTTTTATATAATCATATATCCTTCTGCTTAATTTAAAATTCTGTCTTGTTGTTCTTACATCTATGCACCCTTCCTTGATAAATTGAGAGTTACCTTTACCTCTTTTAGAGTTGCTCTTCAATTTTAACATGCAGCAAAATTCTTCAACAAAAATACTGTATTTCTTGGGAAGATGATGGCATTTAATGATGAACTCCTGGCATGTACTCAATTGTTCGAAATGTGAAAGCTTCGAAATGTGAAAGCATTTTTTAACTTAAAAAAATAAGTCAAAAGACTATATAGCAGAGCAAAGTTCATATAAAACAATAGGTTATCTAGATGGTGTTTTATCATCTATCATATTACTTTGATATTTAAGGACTTATTGGTGATATTTAGTGCCACTCACTGGTTGATTCAAAGAAATCTCTCCTGTCTGTCTCTTTCTCTTTAAAGATCAGTCTTATCTTACACAATACACAAAAATAAACTCAAAATGGATTAAAGACTTAAATGTAAAACATGAAACCATGAAACACCCAGAAGAAAACTTTGGCAGTAAACTCCTTGACATTGGTCTTGGCAATGATTTTTGGATTTGACAACAAAAGCAAAGATAATAAAAGCCAAAATCATCAAGGGGAACTACACTAAACTAAAAAGTTTCTGTATAGCAAAGGAAACCATCAACAAAATGAAAAAGTGATATAAGGAAAAGGCAAATTATCGAGGAGAAAATATTTACAAACAACACATCCAATAAGGGACAAATAACCAAAATATACAAGGAACTCATATAACTCAATAATAAAAAATAAAAAACAAATTGGGGCACCTGGGTGGCTCAGTCAGTTGAGTGTCTGACTCTTGATTTTGGATCAGGTCATGATCCCAGGGTCATGGGATCGAGCCCAGAGTTGGGGATTCATTTTACATTATACTTCTCTTTGAAAAGCACTAGTTGCATTAACGGAAATGATCTTTTTCACATTATTATCTTTGTGATCTAGTTAAGGATTGATGGTATTCACTCATGCAGCAGAGGTGAAATATGAGTCTCACCGACTCAGTGTGGTTTCTCAAGCTCAAAATGTAGCAATGTCAGTGTGATGGCAAGAGACTCCAGTAAAAAGTGAAAATGCAGATGTTTTGCAAACTTTCGTCTGGAACTTTTATCACTGGAACAATAATTTCCAAATTTGAGTTTAGATAAAGGTTTGCTATCAGAAAATAACGTTTTCCTCTGAACATATAGGTGGCATTTTTGCATTAATATTAAAATTCTAAATTAGCAATATATCATATAAATGATAGGACCAGTATCACACATAGCATATTTCCTCTTTGTTTAGGATAATATTACTAATGTTTTGCAGTGTATCTTCTCATTCTTTGTGTCTCTATTTCTACTACTCTATTCCCTAAGCACACTAAAATGGGCAGTAGGAATAGTTGGTAGATAATAGAGAAGAATGATACTTATGCACACACAAACACAATACAATGGGGTTAATTTATTTCATGAATAATCCATGCATAATATATTGACAACTACCCAAAATACTTCTTAGAAATTTAGAAAACATAATCTCAAGGTTTTCTATTTATTTCTTTATTATTATCACTATTATTAGTAGTATTAGTATTAGTATTTTGTATTTTAGAGAGAAAGAGGGCATGCAAGCAGGGGAGAGAAGCAGAGGGAGAGAGAGAGAGAATCTTAAGCAGGCTCCATGCTCCATGCAGAGCCTGACACAGGGCTTTATCCCATGACACTGGGATCATGACCTGAGCCAAAATCAAGAGTTGGCTGCTCAACTGACTGAGCCACCCAGGTGCCCTTCTGCTTATTTCTGATAGTGCATAAGTCATGTATGCGTAAGTCATGTATGCTACTGAGACAGCAGACAGAACCAACATAGTAAAATAAAATAAAATAAAATAAAATAAAATAAAATAAATTTCATGATTTGATATGAATCTGAAGTATAGAATATAGCATGGCTCCCTAATGATTAACTTCATTAGATTAACTTCATCTAGGTAGGTCAGTTCCAGACCTAGCTTTATATAAAAATTAAGTTTCCAAGCTCAGCCTATGTTTGTGATTTCTTACCCACCAAAAAATTACCAGGAATGATTCATAACTAGATTGAATAAATGGATTCAAGATGGAAATACACTCATTTCCATGAAAGTGATGATGGCAGATGATTCATTTTCTTACTAGTTCCTAAGTGTATAATTGGACTTGTTAATAAAAATGAAATACGATAAACCCATTGCTGTATACTCTATAGGATTATGCTGATTATTTTTCTATAGGAGTATGCAATGCTAACCATAACCAGGACGTAGGTAACATCAGACATGAATAGGTTTCCTGAGACAAAAACAGATCAGTCATCAGAAAAAAAAAATGGATTATGATTTTTACTATTGTGTAGTAAAGAATATTGGACATAATATGACAAAAATAAGAAATTGCCATTGTTTTTATATTTGCAGAGATCTGAATACCCTGATAACTTTGCAAGTGTTGTTTGCAAAAGAAATTGTTACAAATGCTGTCGAAGGGAAATTAACATTGCGGCATTAACAGAAACAGGTTTGAACTACCTTAAACCATTTTCCTTCTCATTTTTGTAGCTTCCATGTTATTGGAAAAATTTTTAAAGAAAATTCAACACCTCACATTTATAAATATAATTTCTTATTTTAAAAAACCAACGGATTCTTTGGCAGGCAAGATAATCTTCAAGCAAAAACCAGTATTTTAAAATGTGTTCTCAGGAAACCTAAAAGACTTATTTTTGGCAATACTAGTCAACATGCCGTCACTTACCTCCTCCAAGATGCAATTACAGTCAGCACTAAATAATTTTGAGCTTCCGGCAAGAGGCTATATTCAAAAAGGTTTCCACAGACCTATAAGCAAATTCACTTCTAAAAGAACTAGCAGAGCAAAACCTCACAAGCTATTTTCTGGCAGTTAGATCATGGTGGAAAAGTTTGGATATTGGCTGGTTTTTATTATTGAATATTACCTTCAAGAAGCAAAACATTAAGATTAATTTTCCTTTTATAAATTGCCAAGAATTTCTTTGTCACCAATTTTCAATTTTCTGAGAAGTGAGAGCAAATTTAAAAGCCACCTGCAGTTTGTTGTAGCTTTTACTATTACTGTCTTACTCTTACTATGTGGACTTAAATTGCATATCATTTCCTTTACTCCCAGATGCTTAAAAAATATGTGTGTATCCCCTAACATCTCAAAAAAAAAAAGAGGTTATGAGATGACTAATATTATTTCCATAGTACATTTGTGGAAACTAAGACAAAGACATAAAAAGGGATTCATCACATGTCTTAGCAACTTTTCGTGGTATAAGTGACAATTCAACCCTGTTTTCTGCTAAATCCCCAAACACAATCGTCATTGTCACATTAGAAGTAAAATGTACTAGAGAGAAATTGTTTCAACAAAGTAAGTGATATTGGAATGTATGGCTATAGTCTGTGTTCTAAGGGCCATTGCTAAGATCTCTTTTCTGAGTCATGGGCGTATCAAAAGATGAAAAAAGCAACTTTACTGCATTTCATGAGTGGAATATAATTAATAGGCAGTTTAAATATGAAAGTTTTAAAGATGCATTGATTCATGCTGTATAGAAGAAAAATTCAGGATCTGTGAATCAGATACCCTGTAGACATAAATCCTGATGTTCTAACATTATTCTCTTAGTAAAATGATTTTACCACCCAAGTGAGTAAAAGTATCTTTTTCCATTGCTTGTGTAGTCATTCTAAGCCCACCTCATTAAATCACTGCCCAGGAAAGTACCTTAACAATACTAAAAAATATGAAGGGCTATATTCAGTCAGATTCTTATCTATTTCCAATGTGGAAAATATTCTATGATTGGCCTGATGGGAGACCAGAGAAAGGCTTGTATTTTTATTCACTGTTAAATGATCCATCTAAATAATTAGGCATATTTCATTGGTGCATCATCATATATATTATATAATATCACTTCTTTCCCCTAAACACAACGTTTATATAAATTGAAAAACACTATCCACTGATGGGTACCACAGAAAAAAATTTTAACTTTAACTTTATTTATGTTTATTCTTTTATAATTCTTCATGCTTTACATTAAGAGGATCAATTGATTTATTTTAAAATATTTATTATCAGCCATTGCTATATGTCATTCTCTGTAGCAATTCAGAGTTGATTCCTCAAGAAACTCATGTACAAATGATGAACTTACTATAAGCTAGTCATACCTCAACACTACAACTCAAAGTTAGATGTTCTGCTTAAAATTATTAATAAGTAATGCTATAAGCCTGTCACTAATGAAAATAGTCATAATAAACTCAAATTTAGTGTGTGTTTTCATTTGCTTCATAATTTAGAAATTTTCTATTTTGGGTCTTCTTTAATTGGAACATAGCAATACAATGATATAGAGACTAAAAAGACAATAGAAAAGATCAGTGAAACGAAAAGCTGGTTATTTGAAAAGTGAAAAAAATTGACAAATTTTTAGCAAGACTCACCAAGAAAAAAAAGAGATGAGACTCAAATAGTAAAATCGGAAATGAAAGAGATGTTGCAAGTAATACCACAGAAATACAAAGGATCCAAAGACACTACTCTGAATAATTATAAGCTACAAATTGGACAACTGAGGAGTAATGGGAAAATCCCTAGGAACATGCAACCTATCAAGACTGAGTCATGATGAAGCAGAAAATATGAACAGACCAATTTTTAGTATACTAAATTTAGTAACGAGATTGAATCAGTAATCAAAAACCTTCCAACAAATAACAGGATGAGACAGCTTCACTGATGAATTCCACCAAGAATTCAAAGAAGAATTAATGCCAATCCTTCTTAAACTCTTCCAAAATATAGAAGTGAAGGGAAATCTTCCAAACTTTTTTCACAAGGCCAACATTACTCTGATACTGCAACCAGACAAGGACGCCACGGGAAAAGAAAATTACAGGCCATGAACATAAATGTGAAATTCTTAAAAAAAAAAAAAATACTGGCAACCAGGGGCATCCGGGTGACTCAGTTGATTACATGTCTGACTTTGGCTCAGGTCATGATCTCCTGGATCGTGGGTTCGAGCCCCACGTGGGGATCTGTGCTGACCACTCAGAGCCTGGAGCCTGCTTTGGATTCTGTGTCTCCCTCTCTCTCTGCCCCTCCCCTCTCCCACTCTGCCTCTCTGGCAAAAATAAATAAACATTAAAATTTTTTTTTTAAATGCTGACAACCAAATTCAACAATACATTGAAAGGATTGTACACCAAGATCAAATAGAATTTAAATATATATGTGTATATGTGTGTGTGTATATATATATATATAATAAGCTCATAGATAACAGAGTGTGGTGGTTGCTATAGGTGAGGGGTGAGGGCTGGTAGAAATGGGTGGGACTGTTTTGGGTTTTTTTAGTTTAAATAAATTGAATAAAAATAATTTGAGTAGTGCCTGGGTGGCTCAGGTCATGATGTCAGGGTTTGTGGGTTTGAATAACCCTCTGCCCCCCCTCCCCCCCCCCCATCCTGCCCCCTTTATCGGGCTTTGCCTGACAATGCAGAGCCTGCCTCCAGTTCTCTACCTCTCTCTCTGCCCCTCCCCCACTCATTCTCTCCCTCTCAAAAATAAAAAAATTAAACAAAATATAATTTGAATATTAAAGTCATTTTGTCTGATTCTACCTTCTGTTCCTTGGCATCTTACTCAGGTATTCTTACTACCATATAAATGCTTAGTTACTTAATAAATTGCTTGATGGGGAGGAACACTTTTCTATATCTACAATCCTGCCTATATTTTATATCCTCTGAATTTTTTTTAAAGTTTATTTATTCATTTTGCAAGAGAGAGAATGGTGGAGGGGCAGAGATAGAGGGAGAGAGAATCCCAAGGATCTGTCAATATAGAGCCTGACATGGGGCTTGATCCCATGAACTGTGAGATCATGACCTGAGCAGAAATCAAGAATTGGTCCCTTAACCAACAAGCCACCCAGGTGTGCCTAGCCTCTGAAAATTTTTAAAAATAATTTATTGTGGTGAAATTCACATAACATAAAATTAATTATTTTACATGAACAATTCAGTGGCATTGAGTACACCTACAATGTTGTGGAACACCTTGTTTCTAGTTTCAAAGTATTTCCATTCTCTAGAGGAAAGTTCCATACACATCAGACAGTTCTATCCCATTTCCTCTCTTCTCCCAGTCACTGACCACCGCCAATCTGCATTCTGTCTCTATGTTTTTGTTTATTCTAGACATCTCATATAAATTGAACAGTTCATTCTAGACATCTCATACAAATTGAACCATATTTTCCATGACCATTTGTGTTTGGCTTCTCTCGGACACCATAAGGGTTTTGAGGTTCATTCATGTTGTAGCATGTATCCGCAGTTCATTTCTTATGGCTAAATAATATTCTGTTGTATGTATATAACACGGTTTATGTATTCATTCATCCTTGATGAACACTTATGGCTGTATCCACCTTTTAGCTATTGTGAATAGTGCTGCTATGAACATGCACACACATGCCTTTGTTTCAGTACCCGTTTTCAATTTTTGGAAGGTAAAGAACTGCCTACTCCAACATCTCCCTGGGGGCTGAGACCACCCTTTTCTGCCCTTCTTCTTGCCTTAAAAATTCCCTTTCTATATCATTGTCCCAGCCAGAGGGCATCCTGGAGTTGGGGAAGGAGTCTTAGACCATAGAATTTGGAAGGCACTGAGAAATCATCTAGTCTTGCTTCCTGGTGTGACAGAGCAGGAGATAGAGGCCCAAAGAGAAGAGACTTACCTTCATCCAGCAAGTTGGGGCAAAACTGGAAACGTAGCCCTTCCCTCAGCATGACTCACTGCCTTTCCCAGACACAAGGGACCCCATGAAACAGGCTCAAGGTTTAAGGGTGCATATGGCTCCCTGACCAGCAATCACTTTGGGGGGGTCACTAGGTGGGAGGAGTGCTCCTGCTTGACTTCATGCCTTAGTATAACCAAGAGCCTGCCCATATACTTTGGCCCCAAATTCAAGGATGTTGGCCCTCACTGGCCCCTGATCCTCTCCCTGTCCTGGGAGCTTGGAGAAGGGACTGGTCTTGAAGGCTGAAGGGATATCACCTCTTTCTGCTACTCCCCCCACACCCTCCCCAGAGGGCCTGGGGACTGCCTAATTTCCTCTGCAGTCCTCTGAGGTCCACTATTGGCACTTCTGCAATGCAGAAAAACACTAAATAAAGCCATATGTATTTGCAACCCCCCCAAAAAAGCCAAAAACAAAATGTAGGAGTAGGATTGCAAGGTAACATGGTAATTTTGTATAACTCCAAAAGAATCAACAAGTTGTCTTCCAAAATGGCTGCACAGTTTCGTATTCCACCAGCAATGTATGAGAGTTCTAATTTCTCCACATCCTTGCCAACACTTGTTTTTTTAAATTATAGTATACCCTAAATTTTGCACTCTTTAAAATACAGTAATTGAAGTTCTAATTGCTTTTAAATTTTTTTCAACGTTTATTTATTTTTGGGACAGAGAGAGACAGAGCATGAACGGGGGAGGGGCAGAGAGAGAGGGAGACACAGAATCGGAAACAGGCTCCAGGCTCTGAGCCATCAGCCCAGAGCCTGACGCGGGGCTCGAACTCCCAGACTGTGAGATCGTGACCTGGCTGAAGTCGGCCGCTTAACCGACTGCGCCACCCAGGCGCCCCTCTAATTGCTTTTAAAGCAAAGACAACAACGACAAAACAAAAACTCAAACCACATTTCCTGTGTGAATCCCCTCAAATCTACTTCTACTCCAGGATTTCAGAATTCTCATTTAGATGATGAGCACACATGGATAGGTAAATATTCATTCGAATACTTCTTTTTTCCTCTTTTAACGTGGTTAGTAGAGTGCTGTACATAATTTAAAAGAAATGTACAAGCCTTGAAATAACTAAACCGTTTATGTACCCTGGTAGGATGTTTTTTTGACAAAGATCAAGGAGGTTTAATTAACAATTCGTTGACTGAATCAAAGTTAAATGCACTCTCAGTTAAAGCAAGGATGTAGCATTTAATGAGTCAGAGCCTACACTTACGGAAACTAAATTGCACACACAGTGATAGTAACAATCCCTTCATAGTAAACTCGCTCAATGGGCTGTGTCTGTCCAAAATGGAAAGCTAGAGAGAACATTGAAGGAGGAGAGAATTAGCCAATACGGTCCAGCTGATAAAGAAATGTGTCAGTCCCCCAAGGGCTGAACGTGTCAGTGAACATAATGCTTTCATATTTCAATGATTTAACACAGGCAAATCAATCAAACACACACACACACACACACACACACACAATTGTAAACATTCTCTGAATAAACTCAGGCACAATTTACTTTTTCAACTAAACCCTCCTCTTTTGATACCTTCAGAATCCTACTATTGAGTTTCAATCACCTGTGTCTATAAGCTAAACGGCAACGGTACCCTATTAATTACAAAGGTGTTCTATCTTGATCACAGTCCAAATACATGATTCTATTTCTTTCTTTTTTAAATGTTTATTTCTGAGAGACGGAGAGAGAGAGTGCGCATGCGCATGCGTGCACACAAGCAGGGGAGGGGCAGAGAGAGACAGAATCCAAAGCAGGTTCCAGGCTCAGAGCTGTCAGCACACAGCCCCATGCAGGGCTGGAACCCAGAACCTTGAGATCATGACTTGAGCTGAAGTCGGATGCTTAACCAACTGAGCCACCCAGGTGCCCCACAAATACATGATTTTAGAGGCACTGCTCGTAGATTAAGACCTATTTAAGAGAACTGGAAGTAAGGAGACATTAATATACTCAATAAAACATAATGCACTCCTGTTCTGTGCTGGTCACTTGGATGCACATATATCTCATTTTTATTTTCACAAATACCCTATGAGTTAGGCTGCCTCCAACATTTACAGTGATACTATCTGAGCAATGTAAGAAATTATATCTCACCATGACCACCATTCTATATTTTATTTTTAAAACCAAGGTAATTGTATTGCCTTTTCCTGATTATAGAAAAGCAATAAAGTGTAAAGAAAAAAGGAAATAACCTATAATGCCATCACACAAAGATAGCACTTCAGTATGTAGTCTCATTAGTTTTCTAAGGACACAAATTCGTAAGTATATTAAAAAGAGGGAGAAAGAGACAGAGAGAGAGAGATGGCCTGGCACATACCAAGTATCTGATATTACTAGCACTTTTTCTGATGATAAGCATTATTATGGCTGCATGTAGCTGTACTTCACCTATTTTTATTGCCATAAAATATTCTAGTCTATAGATATACGAAAATTTATTGTTTATGCCTTAGATGGACGTTTAGGTTGTTTCCAGTTTGAGGCGATTGCAAATAATACTACTGTAAGCATTGCCTTACACATTATGTTGCTTTGCACATAGGTACTGGTGCTCCAGAGGGAAAAAAAAAGACCCAATTTACAGCATTCAACAAGATTCTAATGTAAATACGATCACTGTGACCATTTTCAAGCAACCACTGTTGTAAGAGTCAGATTACAAAGTTTCTGAAAATTTAACAACTGGCTCTCTGAGCCAGACTAGCTGATTGGAACTTTTCACTCACTTCCCTGTATATATGGAACTGCTAGATTGTAAACTACGTACATGATCGGCCGTGGTGAATAATGCCCAATAGTTTATCAAAGTAATAGCACGAATTTACACCCTTACAGCAGTACATGGGAGTCCCCACTGTGTGTCAGACGTCAGACTGTAAATTTGAGTCATTCTAGACGTACATGGTAATATGTCTTGTGGGCTCATTTTCCATTTCCCTGATTACCAATGAGCTGTCTCACTTTTTCATGGATTCATGACATTTCAATATTCTCATGGCTCTTCAACTCATTTGCTTATTTTCTGCTTACCTTTTTTTTTTTTTAACTTATTTTAGATCTTAAGTATTTTGGATATAGCCATGTTTTATGTGTTGAAAATTTCCTTACCAAGACTATAGCTTGCCTTTTCACTCTCTTAATGGGGTCTTTTGATGAACAAACTTGAATGTACTCAAGTTTATTCATCTTAATGTCTTGATTAGAGCTTTTGGTTTGTTTGAGACATATTTTACTTATCTAAGGTCATAAAGATATTCTTCGTGATTGTCCTCCACAGATTCTTTATTGTTTTGCTTTTCACATTTTGATTTATTTTCTACATAAAAGAGAGTTTTGTGTGTGACATGAAGTAGGAGCCAATTTTCATTTTTATTTTTATGGATACAAAAATGCCCCAGCATGATTTATTGAAAAATATTTTCCTTTCCCAGCTCTGGAGTAGCACTCTCTTTATAAATTAAGACTCTACATATGCTTGGGTCTTTTTCTGGGATTTCTATTTTATTCTGCTGCTCTATTTGTCTATCTTTACATGAATATCACACTATCTTATTTAGAGCAGAATTATAAAAAGTCTGGTTGGAACAAGCCCACTCAGTTTGTTCTTCTCCAGGAATATTATGGCTACTTAAAAAAAAATTTTTTTAACAGATTTATTGAGGTATAATTGAGTTACAGTGAACTGCTCATATTTAAAGTATCAACCTGATCATTTCAGTGTATGTATACACCCATAAAAACGAAATCAGAGTCGGGGTAATGACTATATCCATAATAAAAAAAAAGTTTTCTTGTGTCCATTTGTTGATGAGATTTTGTTCATGTGTTTGTATTGAGTGTTTGCCTATTATAAGTAAAGTTTCTGTAAACATTCAAGTGTGAGTTTTTATGTGGATATATATACTGAGTAGTGAAATGGCTGGGTAATATAGTAGCAATATATTCAAGTCTGCAAAAAAGCCATCAAACTTGTTTCAAAGTGGTTATACTATTATCACATTTCTAAAACCAATGGGAAGCTGCCACTGTGCCACACCCTCAGCAACATTGTGTACAGCCAATCTTTTTGACATTCATATTGGTGTGTTGTGGTATCTCATTGTGGTTTCAGCTTGCATTTTCTAAACCATTAATGTGGAGTATCTTTGTATTGGCTCATCTGCCGTCCATAGAGCTACTTTGGCAGAGTGTTCAAATGTTTCACCCATTTTTTCAATTGGATTGCTTGTTTTCTTACTGAGTTTTGAGAATTTTTTATATATATTTTTCATTCAAATCCTTCATCAGGTATATGATTTACAAATATTTTCTCTTGCACTGCAGCTTATCTTCATTCTCTTAACAGGATTTTTTGAAGAACAGAGGTTCTTAATTTTTTGAGTCTATGTTTCTCTATGTTTTGTCTATGTTTTATAATTTTACTTAATTTTTGTATACAGTGCAAAGTATGGATAGATGTTTATTTTTTTGCAAGGAGATTGTCCTTTCTCCACCAATGGCCTTTGCACCTTCGTAAAATAACCCAGTTGATGTTTTATGTGTAGATCTATTTCTGGTATTCTCCATTTGTCCCAATTGATCTCTTTGTCTATCTGGATATCAATGCCATACTTTCTTGATTACTATAGTTTTATAATAAGGCTTGGAGTCAGGGAGGCTTAATTCTCCAAGTTTTAAAATCAAAATTGTTTTAACTATTCTAGGTCCTTTGCACTTCCATGTTAATTTTAGAATCAGCATATTAATTCATGTCAAAAAATCTTACTTGGATTTTGATTACGATTGAATCAAATCTATAGATCAATTTGGGGAGAATTAATAGCTTAACAAAATTGAATTTTATGATCAATGATCATGTTATATCTTTCTATTTATTTCAGTCCTTCTTTAAATATCTGTAGAATCTGTAGTGATGTCACCTCTGTCATTCTTGATATTAGTCACTTGTGTTTTCTTTGTTCCTCCTGATCAGTTAGGCTAAAGTTTGTTAGTTTTATCAATATTCTCAAAAAATCACCTTTTGACAATTTTCTTTACTGTTTTTCTGTTTGATGGTCATTTATTTTCACTCTGGTCTTAATTATGTCATTTCTTTGGCTTATGCTATATTTTGTGTTATATATTATTTGCCTTTTTAAACTGGTTTCTCGAGTAGTTAAATTGGCTTTTAATGTAGGCTTTATGTGCTATGAATTTCCCTTTAATTACTGTATACCATGAGTTTTTGTGTTTAGTATCAACTATTTACTAATTTTACTTTTTTCCCCCTTTGATCTATAGGTTATTTGTAAAGATATTATTTAGTTTCCAAAATTTATGAATTATACAGATACATTTCTTTGACTGACTTCTAATTTCATTCCACTTTTATTATATAACAATTTTTGTATGCTATTCTTGTATACTTTAAGTCATTTTCAATTTACTGACATTTTTTAGACAGCCCAGAATATGGTCTATCTTGGTAAATATTCCATTAAAAAAGTATAGATAACATGTATTATGCTATTGCTGTGTGGAGTATTCTTTACATGATCATTCCTTATCTCTTCATCCAAAGGGAACATCTTTGGTTCCCTTTCATTTATTCTTTCATTTATTCTTTTCTACTATCTATTTATTTTGTAGTTAACAATACACTGAACTGTGATTCTTGATGTTTTCAGTAACAATAAAAACATTTTCCAACATTAAAGTTTATGCATTTTAATACCATTTCAGGATGAATACTATTCATTAGGTGCATGAGCTATGTTTAAATTAGTTATTTGTTGGCCTTAAATACCTCCTAGAATAAGACATCACAAAAAATTAATAAATAAATATAAAATTTAATCATTACCTTTTAGATTATATCCAAATACTAATATAGGGGCATGTAGGAGGTTCATTTGGTTAAGCATCTGCCTTTTGATTTTGGCTCAGGTCATAATCTCACAGTCATGAGATTGAGCCCCACATCAGGCTCTGCTCTGGGCATGGAGCCTGCTTGAGATGCTCTCTCTCTCTCTCTCTCTCTCTCTCTCTCTTCCTCTGCCCCCACCTCATGTGTATGCACTCTCTTTCTCTCTCTCTCTCTCTCAGAAAAAAAAAAGACAAATACTAATATAAAGTTATCATGATCATCTTTGTGGAAGAAACTTTGACATCATTCTGGTTATTTCTATGTATAAATAAATAGGAATTTTTATGGATGTGGATAAATAAATATTAATTTTCTAAATGAAAGGTAAAGCTATTTTTCAGACTATTCACACATGTCCTCATACTGATTTCCAGAAAGTATGTATCAATTTGCTATCCTGCAGAAGATTTATAAATGTCTGTGTCTCTATTAACATTAAATGCTATTTTCTCAAATATTCATTAATGTGGTAAATAGAAAACATATTAGTGTTATATATTTCTCTGATTATTTTTGATATTGGGAAATTAAAAACATTTTTTATTAGTGTTTATTTTATTTTTGAGAGAGAAACAGAGCATGAGTGGGGGGATGTAGAGGGCAGAAGCAGAGAGAGGGAGACACAGAATCTGAAGCAGGCTCCAGGCTCTGAGCTGTCAGCACAGAGCCCAACGTGGGGCTTGAACTCACAAACCGCAAGATGAGCCACCCAGGCACCACAGGCAATTTTTAAAATATATTTTTGGGGTCTTCTGTGAAAATTTTGTTTTAACCCTTTCCTTTTTTTCTATTAAAGTATATTTATTGCTTTGTGGGTTAGGTTGTGAAAGAAAGAGGAAAATTAAAAAATGACGCTCTGAGAAAATATCAGTATTTATAAATGCATAAGAAAAATGTTAATGAAATTTTGCTGTCCAAAATTCTTCAGCCTCTCTTTGAATACCTAAAAAAAGCACAAAGGAAGTTTTCTACAGTTCTTATTTTCAGCAGTTTTATTTTTCTACAACATTGAGCCAGTTTTCATGAGGAGAAAACCTAAGAAAGGCAGTCATGAAACAGAAAAATCCCCTCTGACTGTGATATCCACCCCCATTGTGATTGGTCTTTCTTCTTTTGGCATACATTTTTTTTTTCCTATTTGGTAGTCATATTTCCTACCTGAAAATATTCATATTGCTCTTACTTTTATTATTCTATTTCTTAGAATTTAAGGATGTCTTCCTACCTTTCCTGACGATAGTGCTAAAGAAAATCCATGCACTACTAAAGATTCTTTACAGATAGCATCTGTAAGTAGTGTCTTTTGAGAAAATCACTACTTAACTAATGTCTAATCAATGGCCACCCACTGCAGCTCCACCTGGAATGTGCTATATTGAGAGTTGCCCCTTTGAGAAACAGATTTCAAAAACAACCAAAGCATCTGCATGTAAGATTTTGATTTATGGCTCCCATATCTAGTATGTATCTCTCTGAATAGATGGCACCTTGCTGTACTCACTTTCAACTATTCCAAAAGTGGACATCACATAGCTAGGTTGTCTAAGGGAAAGATAACTTTGTATAGTCCCTGTGGGCTTATGTTTTTTTTTTTTTTAATTTTCAAATGACCCCAAATACCTGTTTCACATGGAATAACACACAAATATACTGAAATTTAATTTTATGTCTTCCTATGAAATAAGGTTCAAGAATAGATTACTTTAAGTGTTTTATCTGACAGGTACCTATAAATATAGCTTTATTGGATAGCTACAATGAAGTCATATATATGAGGAAAAATAATGACATGAAATTAAACTGCTATTAAAATGATATGAGCCAATATTTATTGGGCACTTACCATGTACCTGGCATTTTCTAACCTAATTACCTATATTAACGTGTGAAATAAGTAGTAGAGGAAAACAAAACACAGAGGTTTAAATACCTTGCACAAAATTACAGCAATTAAATAGTAGAAATGGGGTGGGGGAAGAACTAACACCAGGGTCAGCATTTTTAACCACTATGCTGACTTCAGAGATTTGTTTAGGAATATCCTAGAGTAGTTCAGATCTGTTTCAGATCTGTTCAGATCTGTTTATATCAAGCCAGAATTAAAAATCACCATTTATATCTCATCTAATGTTAAAATAATCGATTATTAGAATTCCAGGGCTATCAAGAAGAGGTGAAACTATACAAAAGATGTGAAAAAAAATATTTGTGTATGTCACCAAACAATGAGCTTGTTTTGATTTATTTATTGATTGATCTTTATTTTTTCAGATTTGCCTAAATATTCTGGCAAGCAGAGCGCTCTAGGAATGTTTATAGCAATCCTCATTGGAAAGATACTTCCCAGGAGGGTTGCCTCTAACTGACCGGATCCTTGGAGGCAAAGCCACAAACTAGAAATACGTCCTTACATCTTGGAGAATTGACTGTTAGGGTCAGACTCCACTGTTCTCCCATCAGGTGCTGGTTTCCAGAGGAAGGTTCTATTCGAAGAAAGTTACTGCAAAGCAAATGGAAGAGCAAGGGTCAGCCAAAGAGACAGTAAAAAATTTTCAGAAACAGGTCATCAGACATTCATGAGCATTTTCTTGGTGCTGGGGAATGCATGTTAAAGGCAACAAGGGCTTGGTCTTCTAAGAATATCCTGGATATTCATATGGCTACTGCATATTCATCCTGCTGCAACCCATTCTCTCTTTCTCTCTCTAACCTGTTCTCCTTTTCATTAAAAAAATATTTCTGTCTTTCTACAAGTTACAGTTCTTTTCTTAGTAAAAATGAGTCCCAGAACTTTTAGAATGCACATTAGAAGTGGAATTGCCATTTAGAAAGGGACAGCTAGGCCATACAACCCCAATTTCTCTCTGAACATTCACTGTCTCCTGGTGAATGCTCACTGGTTCCTACAAAGTCTGTCTCATGGACCTCTTGGGCTTGTTCTTTTATTTAAACATGTCAGTCCAAGCTTAGGCATACATGAGGCTTAAAATCAAAGCATTTTGTTGGGGTAAAGGGGTCGTTTAAAGAATTTGCTGAAAGATGAAGAATAGCCAAGGGAAAATATCTGCTAGAATATCTGCTTTGCATTGTGTACTTTGTTCTATTTCCAGTCTATCATTTACCCCATGGCTTCCTCCTGCCAAGCTCTGGCTTCCACTAGATAGGACCCCCAGTTAGCCTGCACCATGTTCAAGTCCAGAGCATGAAAGTAATAGTCTCTTAGCTTACGTTTCTCCATTGGTTTCCTGATTTTCCGGGATAACTTGATATCAGAATTGACCTCCCTCTCTTGGTGTATTCAAACCTCTGGGTCCTCATAGGATGAGTACTTACTGTTATAATATGGCAACCCTAAGATTTATATAAAATATAATCCCAGTAACAGGAAGGATGGGTGGGAGGAAACTCGGAGAGACTGTCTTTTTCTTATGTTGACTTCTCAATTTTGGGACAGGCTTTCTAATCAGAAAGATCAGCAGACATAATCAATGTTTTTTTTTCTATTTTAACTTTCTATGATTTTAGAGAGAGAGAACCAGCATGAGCAGAAGAGAGCGGCAGAGGGAGATAGAATCTCAAGCAGGCTCCGAGCAGTGAGCACAGAGCCTGACACGGGGTTTGAGCTCATGAACTGTGAGATCATGACCTGAGCTGAAATCAAGAATCAGACACTTAACTGACTGAACCACCCAGGTGCCCTAGAAATAATCAATGTTTTAAGTCTTTATCAAAGTCTGATGATATCGTGGTTTAGACAAGATAGAGCTTAAATGTGATGTGGTAAACCCCATTTAAGCCTGTTTAAACCATGGCTGAAAAGAGAATTATTTAGCCACCCATGAAAAGGGATAGATGAGGAATGAAGTATTGGGATGACTAATGGAAATCCCTTAGCCTGAAGGGGTCCGAGAGTCCCACCCTGTGGAACAGAAGGTAGAAAAGAGTCCACAACTGCTGAAGCTGCCACATACACCGGTAGTATTCATTACCCACGAACACTGAATACTTAATATAACTTTAACGCCCTCTGCAACCAATGGCAGCTTATGTGAACTAAGAGGGAAATGAAGCAGCATACCAGAAATTCTTGAAAGCAAAACTCAATTCTAACAAAATTAAGAACAAAAGCGTCTCAAAAGCAGCATGTGAGGCAGTTCTTGAAATTGTGACGCATGGTTTGAAAACCAACCGAGACTGAAATTCTGACTGCAACTTACATAGAATTATGAACATTGCTGTGGGTGAGCAAAGCAAGCAATAAGTACATTTTCACAAGCATCTGGAGGATTGTTTTACAGCTCAGACAATGCCAGCAAATTGGCTTCAGGGATATGATAAGAAACATCTGGAGCTGAAAGCACTGGGCTGAGGAATGCCAAAGAAAAGGGATAAGATGGTCCTAACCATAGAACTCTTAGGACAAGATCGAAGCCCCACCTAGGTTCATTTTAACTAATGACGTGCAAAATGAATAATACGAAAACGTACATTGTAAATAGGAAACTGGGGACGACTGCAGATAGTAAAAAATATAAGCTAATTGATGTGGGGAGAAGAAAGGGGTGATGTAGGGTTTGTGACTGGGTATGAAAATAGAAAGAGGGTTTCAATGTTATTTTGTCGTCTTCAAACAGTGCTGAAGAGTGAAGGAAGAGACAGTTCTTTTTGAACCAGTAGTAAAGTCCATGGCTGCTCTTTGCTACATTTTCATTAAATTTTAAGTGGATTGTATGAGACATGAAGAAAAATATACAATTTCCCGATTATGGTTTTCTTTTGGGTGCTCATTCTCAAACCCCTGGCCCTACTTCTAAGTGGCCAAGTGACCCTTGAATCTTCAAACTTCCCAGTTCAGTTTTCTCTGGCTTATTTTTAGCCAAACTGTCTCCCCTCATACATGACCACCCTTATTTGCACATAGCAACACAATGTCGTATTCATTTGTGACCCCTATGGAAATCTAGTCACCCGTTGTCCTGTTTGCCAACATAGATAGGCCTTCTTCCCAATTCCTGCCCAACTATCAAGGGTGAGACCCAGAACTCAGAATTTGACCCAGCACCTTCCCCAGGTTATATGGATTCTCTTTCTTCCTATTGGTTTTTCAGAAACAAAGCAAAAGTGTCAAAAAATATACTACTTGAACAACAGGTACCTATTCTGAATTGAATGGTTATTCATTATATATTTATAAATTAACTTTCAACATGTATTATTCAGAATGAATCTTCTATGTGGGCATGCAGTAGGCACCAAACTATAGAATTACTCTTCAAATTCTAATTTTCTCTGTTATTGTGTTGGAATTTATTAAATTGGGTTCTGTGACTACAGAACACATAAGGGATTTACAGAAAGTTAATGTCTTTCTTGCAAGTAAATCATTGTTCCATTTTTTTTTCTTAATTTTAGAGGACACAGTGACAATGGTAATACATTTAGAGCTAGTGGTGGAATGATAGAGGAAGTCTCTGACAGGTCTATTTTCTGGTAGGAAGAGACCACCTCATCCACATCACAGGGTCTGGGGTTCCTTCACGAATGTCTTCCACACTGCTATACTGTGCAGGACATTGTTCGTAACATTAAATACATTAACATGCCTTGAGCACAAGAGCCACCCAGATCCCCAGACATCACACCATGTGATTTAGTGTCAGTTTTCCCTCACGTGGTTAGAAGGCACAGGATCAATGTGGCCTTTTGAACACTAACCTAAAGGGCACATATTTGTAAGACTGTAAAAATAACTATGGTGCTATATTTAAAAAATTGGTTTTGGCCACATGTTTATGCGTTCTTAAATAACTTTCTTAACTGAATTTCATAGTGTGTGTGTGTGTGTGTGTGTGTATTGAAAGCTATCAATTTTTTATAAACATTATAGATGGTATATATAATTAAAATACTTATGTGTATAAGCTTTCTTAGTATGTGCCCAGCCCTGTGAAAAGCAATGTAAAACAATATGTTAAAACAGTATGAAAAAAGGGGTTACTGAGGCACAGAAAGTTGAAATAACTTGCCCAAAGCATACAATTAATGCAGAAGTCACTACACTATATATTCAAAGTGTCAGCCAATAGGGGCATCAACTAGTCGGGGCCGCAACAGAATCTCAATGCCATGTCAATGCTGTAACTGACATTGAACATACGAATGTTGACAGTACAGCATCTAATCCAGACAACATCCAGCAAGTGGAATTCAGATGCCTGGGTTCTGATGGGAGGTGGTAGAATGGACTATCCTCCCAAATTTCAAGCATGAGAGAGAGCCCCACCCCCACAGTGAGCCACTCTATAAGCAAGAACACAGTGGTCTAATAGGCAATTACAAATACTTTTGGCATTTCAATGGCTATATATTTCCCAATGTCATCGGGAGACTGCAGTTGTATTAGGTAAATTCCCCATCATGTGCTTGCTCACTGTTTTATAGTGACAGGTCTAAATAAAACTTATTCACGTTACAATAAACTAAAATATGGAAAACCCAAGCTAATTCATTCATCATGAGTATAGGGGTGCTATTTTAGAAATCTGAGCAGTTACCTTAGTCTGTGCAGCATATTATTTTTCCGGGAAGGAATATACTACCTTGACTTTCACGTTCTCTGCCAGGGAGAGGGAGAAAGAGGACACCGTGTGGGCTTCTGATTTTTATCACATTGACATAACCTACACCTCATCACATTAAAGCATTACTCAAGGTCCTTCAGAAGCTGTAATTGAAAGGATCTTTCCAAACATCTGAGACACCAACTTTGATCTAGTAGCAAATGTCGTGAGACCCACGGAAAGTCTCCAGCAAGAGATGTGTTTGTGGATTGGGGGATGTTTAACATGAACCATGGAAATACTAAAACGAATTTTCCCTTAGTGAAGAATGTCTTCAGTGGGCTTTCTTTGTGTTAAGGCAACTTCTATCTGCTATCCTGTGCACCGGGGACTTGCGAGTGCAGAAGTAGTGTGAGCTGACTGGTATATCCAATGGAGCATTTCCTCCAGTGTCCATGAGGGATTGGCGCTAAGAGAATTGGGACCCCCGACAGACTAAATGCTGTCACTCTCTGCTACATAAAAATGCAAAACCATAAATGGCAGAATTCTAGGCTAGCTGAGACACTCTTTTATTTCCATCATGTTAAGGTTATGAATATGACATAGCTTTCAGTTAAATACTAAATGAAAAATTGAAATGTGCTTTATCTCACAGATTTTCTTTCAAGACCATATGTATTAACATTTCCTTTCATTTCTCCTTGACTGGGCTTATAACAAATCCTCAAGCAGTGAAGTAGCTTCCCTTGATAAGGGTTCTCAGATTTGCCCTTTGAAATGCTCGAAGCAAATTTCCTATTTTCTTGAAAAAGTATTCCTAATGCTATCTTCTTTTTCTCTTCTGCTTTCAGAAATCTCTTATTGGACATTTTGGTTGAATTATTAGCTAAATTAATATATATTTATGTGGAATATATTAGTATTTGAACGTGTGCCTACAGAGTTGCTTTATTGTTACAATTTTATCAGAAGGTTTTCAGAAGCTCTTTGCACAATGCATAGTCCTCGGTGCACTTCCTGGAGACTAAAACGTTTCTTGTATCATATTTTCTTAGTCTTTTAAAATCCCCTATTATATTTAATGGCAGTAAAATCCCAAGTGTTATATCAGCTTATTGGGTGTCAGAGATTAAAACAACAACAACCAAAAAAAACTATTAGCTTGGATGGCAAAAGATGCGATATGAGTATTTAGGAAAGAAATGGAAGTTAGGTGAATGTCTACTTTGTGCACATATCTTTCCTCACCTTATACAACTTAATTCTCTTATTGATCTTGTAAGTTTTTAAATTTTACCTTTACAATCAGAATTTACAAAGAGCTCAGAGAAGCAAAGCATTTTTCCCAAACAACTAATTATGGCAAATGTGGAATTCAAGCTCCTATGTATCTAATCCCAAATTCTTATTATGTCCATGATGCCGTGCTGATTTTCACAATTCAGATATTGATCCCTGTCCTCCATACATGACATGGTAATCTCTGTTTCCCACCCCCAACCATGGCATAATTTTTAAGCCGCTTTATAGAGGTATGATTGCATGATAGAAACCATGCATATTTAGTGTATAAGTTTGAAGTACCTCCCAATGATAGGTCCCAGTAAGTGGTCTGTACAATAACCAATTGAATTTTAAAACGTCAGGGAAATCTAATAATTTTTTTTAGTTTATTTGAGAGAGGGAGGGAGAGTGGGGCAGGGAGAGAGAGAGGAGAGACAGAGGATCCCATGCAGGCTCTGCACTGTCAGCCCAGAGCCCAATTCAGGACTCAAACTCATAAACCGTGAGATCATGACCTGAGCAGAAGTCAAGAGTTGGGTGCTTAATGGACTGAGGCACCCAGGTGCCCTCAGATCTAATAAGTTTATTTATATGATCTTTATAGTTCTTGGAGCATAATGGTGAGGAATCAAATCTGGGCTCAGTTTACTGTTCCACCACTAACTGTTGGTGTAACTTCTGGATACTTCATTTATTGGAGCCTCCGTTCCCTGATCTGTGCCTCAGTTAGAATAAGCTCTGCTCCACGATGGGTAACAACGAAATAAAGTGATACATACAAAACGTTAGCACAGATTCTGTAGAGGAAGAAACAAGCGCTGATACTTATGTAGGTAGGAGAGAGGGAAATTAAAATCCGTTTCCTCTGCATAGCAGATGAGCTAATCTGCTGAGAAAGAATACCGCGAATAATTAGTGGGTTACTGGACCACCAGCAGAAGTCTGAAGAAAAATATAAGCTTTTGTTTTCTCTCTTCTGTGAAAATAACTTATACTGACATAAGAAACAAAAGTAACTTTGAAAATCCCTTTAATAAACAAAGTAGGAAAAAGCTAAGGTAAGAAAATTATCTGCCCAAATCCGTCTCTGTTCAAGAAAGCCTCCAACAGTGTAAAACATATCGCTAGTTCTCAAGCAGAGAGCTGTATTGCTCTGAAAAATAATGATACGATCCCGAGGGACCTGTGATTCATTTCTCCGGATGATGAGGGCTGGGGGTGAGGCTGACCAGGAGAAGAGTAACGTGGGAATGTGGTTCCGTGGCACCGAGCTTCAGGAAAGGTGAGAAAGAAGTGACGTCAACCATGTCCCATTGGAGACACTCCTCATGGGAGAAGTAAATGGCAAATGAGGCAGGATAGAAAGGGAAAGCAGACATCACCTTGCATCTGCTAGCAAAATTGGAGCAGACGTAAACACTAAGTTGCCCTGAGAAATCCAGGTGAGACATGTTAGAAAAGAGCTACGCTGGCATCTGTGGCATCGGCTCCCTCTGGAGGAGTGACTCGGGAATGTGTGTCTCCAGGACAGGAAACAACATCTCTGTTTGGGAAATGTTCTGAGAAGACATTCCCAGCTGGAGAGTTCGGACTGCCTCTTGCCATTTCACTTGTACAAAGAGCAGACCAGAACTCTACAGCCGCCGGTCACACACAGAGAAAGTTCATGAAGGATTATAAAAGGGAGTTGTCAGCGTTGACGTAAAGCAAACCGGAGAAAAGGAACACAGCAAGCGAAAGGCAACTGAAGAGGCAGAGATCAGGAAAGAATTCAAGGTAGCGATGCCATCGTTCCAGAAATGAACAAAGATGGTGCCTGTAATAAGACCGAGAAAATGAAAAGGATTTTAGTGATTGTGATTAACACACCTAAGGAATTTGCTATATAATGGAACCTTATAATGCTCTTCAGTAGAGCAGTTAAGTAAATCATGATACACCATATAGTAGAACACCAAGCAGAAATTTTTTCAACAGCTACTTTCCAGTGAATAAACAAGGTATAATAGAATATTTTTAATCAACTCCCATTTGTGTAAAACAGCTGGAGACTGTATTGCTTCTCCTGAGAGGAAGTGAGGGTCAAGCGGGAAGAGTTAGGCGAAGGGGCTTGCCTTTCCCTCTACGTACATTTGTACTTCTAGAAACACACTTCTTTTACCACATATATGCCTTATTTATAGATGAAAATATGTCAAAACGACAAAAACGTCAAGAATAAATTCTTGACTCAACTTCCCCCAAAACCAGCAAATAAGAAGAGATGAAGAGGAAAAAAATTACAAAATATAAAGCAAAAATTAAGAGACTGAAATAAAAGCAAAATATATGGTAGGATTCCTTAGCCACACCCTTGGTTTTAAGTACTGATAATGGTGTTGACTAAGTTATGCCTCTAACCCATACTCTCTGAATTTCCCTAACCTCCAGTTGTTATATCCAACCACAAACTTGAATTTTCACTTGCGTTTCTAAGAGGCGGCTTCAATTTAACACGGCCAAATGTGCCTCTTTCCTAATCTTTGATCTCAATAAAATGCACCATTTCTTATTTGCCCAAGCCACCATCCTAAGATTTATCCTTAAAATATTCTACTCTTTCCCTCATCTCACCCATACCCCAGTGCTCTTACCATACAACATATACCAGTTCTGTCTGATTCTATCTGAACAACTGTCCAGAAGCCCAGCTCCCCCTCATGTCACACCTCCCTTCCTGTACTCTTACCTATTCACTGTTCACAGTCCAAGCACCACCGCCATCTTGGCACCGCGATAAATCCCAATGGACTTCTACTTCCATCTACAATCCACTCTCCACATCGTGGCCAGAGTGATCATTTTAAACTTCCAGTTATAAAACCAGTAAGTCACGCAGATGCAACATACAGCTCAAGGAAGACATTTCATAATATTGTAATAACTTTGGTGACTGATGGTAACTCGACTTACTGGGGGATCATTTCGTAGCGTATAAAAACATCAAATCACTATGATGTACACCTGAAACTAATAGGACACTGTATGTCAGTTACACTTCAATAAAAATTGTGAAAATAAGATCACGTGATCTCCCTTCTTAACACCTTCCAATGGCTTCACATCACACTTAAAAATAGATTCCAGGATCCCCACCCTACCTAGAAGTCCCTGTTGATACTACTTCCCTGACATTATTTTTTCTTCCATTTTCTCTTTCATCACTCTGATGCGTCCACTCGAGGCCTTGATTTTGTTCCTTGTCATTGCTAAATGTGTGTTTGCCTAAGCTCATTTGAATGAGCTATTTCATTGTCCTGGAATACTCTGTCCCCATGCCGCTGGTCAGAGAGGCCTTCCCTACACACCAGTCTGAGGAAACACCATCCCATCCATCAGCATCACACTGCCCTCTTTTATTTACTTTATTGGCCTTATATAACTATCTGATATTTTCTTCTCTGCTTTAGTATCCGTCTATTCCCAAGTATAAGAATAAACACTGCCTAGAAAGAGTAGATTCTATTTTTGTTGAGTGAATGAATGAATTCATTTTTTTTTAAATGCTAGTGAGTCTTAAATATCGATCTTACATAGGTACAAAAAAATGACTTAAAGATAAACAGGGACACCTGGGTGGCTCAGTCGGTTGAGCGTCTTACTTCGGATCAGGTCATGATCTCCCAGTTTGCAAGTTCGAGCCCCATGTCGGGCTCTGTGCTGACAGCTCAGAGCCTGGAGCCTGCTTCAGATTCTGTGTCTCCCTCTCTCTCTGTCCCTCCCCCGCTTGTGCTGTCTCTCTCTGTCTCTCAAAAATAAATAAATAAATAAATAAATGTAAAAAAAAAAAAAATCAACAAAACAATGTGACTGGCTTTGGGAAATTGGATGGATGACCTGGCAAGGAGGTGAACTTGCACTTTTAGTTATGTGCTATGTTCACAATGCTGTGGAACTAAGTTAACTCTTGCAATAAAAATTGCATCATTTTTTCTTGTTTAATAAACACATAAAGATTTTACAAGTTGTAAGCCCTCTTCTAGAAAAAAAAAAAAAGTCAGACACAGATTACTAGAGAGAAAATATAAGACTTGGAAATGGTTTAGCCAAAGACTGGTGGGCACAGTGCAATAAAATATTTGTTAGTGACCATACTTTCTAACCCATCCTCTTTCCCTTATGCTATAAATGTTAGATAAAATTTTATTGATCAACTATATTCATTGTGTCTTTAAAGCCAGATGGGTGAGATTCACAAGCAAGATATAGAGAGGTTCTATTTTAATATCATAACAGCTTTTTTTAACAATATGAGTTTATCTAAGTTACATTAAATTGTTACTGATATGCACACATTGGATAAGAGCATCTTTCAGAAGGCACTATTTTGAATTTCTTCTTAACAGACAACGGAAACCTCCATGATACTGTAGGTGACAACATGGGAATGTTCTAAGAAGTGCTTTTATGTTTTACCTGGATAATATTAGAAATTTCATAAGAGGTTACTATATTTAAAATGTATTATTGATAATCCAATTCTTCAAAAATATTGTGACATGTTACAATCCCAGTGCAACTTCACAGTAAGGATGGAGAAAAGAAAATATTACACTGTTGTCCTAAGTAGGTAGATGCTTTAACACTTGTTACCTTTATTTTTATATTGGCCAGCAAGTACCTTGGGCTTTAGACACGGAAAACCTGAGTCCCTCTCAGAGACAGAGTCCACAGGCTCTTGGAACTCTACTAATCAAAATAAAATATTCAAAGGGTCACCATGAGAGGAGGGATGGCCTTTTATCAATCTGACTACAAATGATAAAGCAGGACTGCTGTTAGCTCAAATTGTATCCTTGCAATAATTTTTAAATGGCATTTCTTTCTTAATTTATATTGTTACATTGGCCAAATTACTTTAATAAAGAGACAAACCCACAACAGTTGGATCAGAACAATGTCCTATCAAGCAGCACCCTTGTACAGTGCACAACCTGTACATACATACCCAGTGTCTTTGTAATTTAGAAATACCAGGAGACATTCCAGCTCTGAATTAGAAAGACATTTCTAATGTAACTTTTTTTTTTCAACGTTTATTTATTTTTGGGACAGAGAGAGACAGAGCATGAACGGGGGAGGGGCAGAGAGAGAGGGAGACACAGAATCGGAAACAGGCTCCAGGCTCCGAGCCATCAGCCCAGAGCCCGACGCGGGGCTCGAACTCACGGACCGCGAGATCGTGACCTGGCTGAAGTCGGACGCTTAACCGACTGCGCCACCCAGACGCCCCAAGACATTTCTAATGTAACTTTTAATAGAATGAACTGTTTCAGTAAGTTCTAAGTCCCCCATGATTGGAGGAATTGAAACCCTGGATTAATTAAATTCACGTATTATGTGGAAATTATAGATAAGATTTTAAAAATCAAATGGCAGTTGGACTAGATAATCTTTAAGGTTTTTTCCCAATCCTAATATTTAATATTCTATTTCAAAAACTCTTTTTTGTTTTGTAAGCTTATTTATTTATGTTGAGGGGGGCAATAATAGTTTTTTAATTTTTTTATTAAATTTTTTTTAATGTTTACTTATTTTTGAGAGAGACAGAGACAGAATGCGAGTGGGTTGGGACAGAGAGAGAGGGAGGCACAGAATCCGAAACAGGCTCCAGGCTCTGAGCTATCAGCACAGAGCCCCATGCGGGCTTGAACCCACGAACCGCGAGATGGTGATCTGAGCCAAAGTCGGACGCTCAACCGACTGAGCCATCCATGAGCCCCAATAATTAAGCTTTTTAAAGATAAAACATTAAAAAGCAAGGCACACATTACTTGGAAACAATTGGTGTCATCAGGAGGCGTGGTGTTCATTATATTGGAGGCACATAATTATCAATGTTCTGACCACAGTTTCACTAAACATATTGCATCCACTGTTTCTGGTGCCACAAAACAGTAAGGTCAATTAATTATGACAGGACAGAGGCCAGGGGTCAGTTAGACAATATAGTGACAGTTTAAGAGAGAAATCGGGAAATCTGGGTGTCTCTGTTGGTTAAGCATCTGGGGTCACGATCTCGCAATTCGTGAGTTCGAGCCCCAAGTGGGGCTATGTGCTGACTGCTCTGGAGCCTGGAGCCTGCTTTGGAGCCTGTGCCTCCCTCTCTCTATTCCCCTCCCCTGCTCTCTCTCTCACACAAATAAATAAACATTAAAAAAAAATAGAAATCAGGGATGCCTGGGTGGCTCAGTCGGTTGAGCGCCCCACTTTGGCTCGGGTCATGATATCACTGTTCATTGAGTTCAAGCCCCACATGGGTCCCTGTGCTGACATCTCAGAGCCTGGAGCCTGCTTCTGATGCTGTGTCTCCTTCTCTCTCTGCCCCTCCCCCCCCCCTTGTGCTCTGTCTCTGTCTGTCAAAAACAAATAAATGTAAAAAAAATTTTTTTTTAATAGAAATCTTCAGGTGCTATAGATAGTAAAGTAATATTACCAAACGGGTGATATTAAGGGAAGTCTGTAGAGAACAGTAAAGGAGACAAAAACACATATAAAGGATGGAGGAAGCCTAAAAAGAGCCCCACAGCTCAGAGAGGAGAGCAGTTTGGTGGCAGTATCTGTCCCTCTCCTGCAATGGGGTTGATTTGGCTGATGTGAATGAGAAGCCCCTCGCCTTCTCTCCCTTCTGTGATGCTTTCCACCTTGTCTGAGGGGAGCCGTTCTTTCAGTAAAGACACGTTTCCTTTGGGTCCCTCTCAACTCATTTTCCCCTTTGATTTTCCATTGTTATCTTTAATGTTCTGAAGGTTGACGAGATTTCTACTTAATACTTTTTGTCATAAATGCACCAGGGGACTTTAGGAATCAGAGACTGCTGATCTCTGGAACGACCCCGGACACACCACTGGGCCAACTATTACTATATAAGCTATTATGCCACCTCAGATGCATTGCTAGAAGGCAATCAACGGAAGAAATATGGAAACATGGAGGGAAAAATTGTTCATGGAGCTTAAAAAGCCATAGAAGAATCTTACTTTTATAATATATAAACACTTGCATAGTGTTTACAAAAAGCCAGATATTTTTCCAAATGCTTTACACATTACTTCACTCAGTTCTTACATAGGAGGTATTATTATTTTGCCTGTTTTACTAACGAGGATAGTCTACATTATTATCTTGTCCTAGAGACCATGAATGAAACTCAAAGGTGGATGGTCTTGATTTTAAGGAAGAAATGAATACAGATTTCTTTGCAAGGACAACACTAGAGCCAAAGATAGAGTTTTGATGTAAGAGAAAGCAAAACTTTCAACACAAATGGATGTTCGAAAGTCGAATTAGTCCATTTTATTTCTTATATGTGAATTGCCTGATCATCTTTATAAAAGTAATTTTAGCTTCATCTATATTGTTTCTCATTTTGATGTTTAACATGAGAGCACTTCTGGTTTTTGTTTTCTATCTTAAAAACCCATTTGTTTTCCATTTCCCACCATTTTCAGACTGAAGTGTTGACTAGATTTGGTTCAATAAGAGTCAACATGATGACTTCCCCCAAGCCCCCATGGCGGGGAGGTGGGGGGGGGGGGGTCCCATGACCTATGATGGTGTGTTTAGTCATCTGGATTTGAAACATTTCTCCTTTTCTATTTCACATGTTCCTATTAAAGGCATGTATTTTTAGGAAATATTTCATTAAAAACTCAGAAGGTTGGGTGTGAGGGAGCTACAATTAAATGATAATATCAGGAGAATAGAGCATTGTTTCAAGATCACCTTCAGCTCTCCTGCTGGAGCATAAATGGGGGCGCAGGGCAGAAGCACTGATTTTCCAAGCAGGAGACATTTGTTGGGTGACAAAGCCTTATTACAATTTATTGACTTTAGTGTACAAATGATGAATGCAAGGGTAATTGCAGTTCTCACAGATGAGGAGACATCGTTCTCCATGTCCGTCCTTCTAGACTGGTGCAAACCACTGTTAGCTCGGCTTGCTGCCGTGGTTAATACTACCTTCTGTCAAATGTTGATGTCTCTCACTCTTTCCCATCACTATTTTTTTAGCAGTGATTTTTTTTTTTTCCTATTCTCTTCCTCACGCCCCCTCTTAGTTTCCTCTATGCCCTTTGGTTTGTTAATCTTCTACTGATTTTTTGTTTATTTAACTCAGACTTGAGAAATGATTTCCAAACCTGAATGTACATCAGAATCAGTGGAACTTTTTTATTAAAGTAATTATTTCTGGGCCCCACCCCAGGGGATTCTGACTCAAGAAGGCTTTACAAAGGCCATGAAAATCAGCAGTTTTAAAAGTCTGTGTTTTTAAAAAGATTCTCATGTGATAATTATTTGCAGGTAGACCTGAAGATCCTTAACTGGTATCTTTTAAATTACCTTAGGCAGCTTTCACTGTTTACTTCAAAGCAAGAGAACTTCTAGAAGGCAACATCGGGGTGTCATCCACTTTAGGACAAATGCTCCCATACACAGCCCTCAGTCTACCTGCTCTCTGACCCCCCAGAGGGCAGGTGAGCTCAAATTCCACCGGGAATGTTTTTCTGGTTGCCTGCTGTTTTGAGGAATGCAGGATTAATCAGGCAGTGGGCCTCCTGCCCAGAGAGGCTGTTCTGAAAAAAAAAGTGGCCAGTGTTTGCAAAGCCTCCGTTTGGGATCCAGGCCTCCGAAGGGAACCCCTTGAAGATGGGGGAACAGCGAGCTCCCTTCTCTGAGTTTCATGCCTCTTCAGTCTCAGCCGTGCACGCAGTTAAGAGAGACACCGTGTCTCCCAACTCTCTCCCCCCATCATGCATTTGCAGAGTATGTGGGAACCACGTGACAAGCACAGAGAGGCTTTGTTTGCTCTTATTAAGCTGGTTCTTCAGTGAGTACGCGTGGAGCTCAGTCCCAAAAAGAGCACACAGGTCTCACATACAGGGTATGCAGCGCCTGCGATCGTGAATTATTGAGTGCCTGAGAGCATTGTGATCATGACAGCAACTCTTATAATGCCTCTGGAAAATTCTATCATTGGGATACAACATGACAATATATTATTTATGGGATAATGTTAGGATGTTTTGGAAGGTATTTTACCATCTCTCTTTCAGTACAGTGAAAATAAAATTCTTACATGATTTTTCCAGACAAAAGGAAATGCAAACAAACACTATTTGAACTACTTAAGTAGTATCTACTTATTTAACCTTTATAGGTGAAATACAGTTTGTTAGCACACCCTTAAACTCCATAAGCTAAGTCAACATTATTGCTTCTATGTTTTTTTTACATGAAATTTATTGTCTAATTGGTTTCTATACAACACCCAGTGCTCATCCCAACAGGTGCCCTCCTCAATACCCATCACCCACCCTCCACTCCCTCCCACCTCCCATCAACCCTCAGTTCTCAGGTTTTTTTTAATTTTTTTTAACATTTATTTATTTTTGAGACAGAGAGAGACAGAGCATGAATGGGGGAGGACCAGAGAGAGAGGGAGACACAGAATCCGAAACAGGCTCCAGGCTCTGAGCTGTAAGCACAGAGCCCGACGCGGGGCTTGAACTCACCGACTGCGAGATCATGACCTGAGCCGAAGTCAGATGCTTAACCGACTGAGCCACCCAGGCACCCCGAATTAGGATTTTTAATAGTTTATTTATGAAACAAAAGATAATATATATGCAATAACTGTTGTCAGTTTTAGACACTGCAAACATTTTCTTTTTTTTTTTTATTTTTTTAAACGTTTATTTATTTTTGAGACAGAGAGAGACAGAGCATGAACGGGGAGGGTCAGAGAGAGAGGGAGACACAGAATCCGAAACAGGCTCCAGGCTCTGAGTGGTCAGCACAGAGCCCGATGCGGGGCTCGAACTCATGAACCGTGAGATCATGACCTGAGCCGAAGTTGGATGCTTAACCGACTGAGCCACCCAGGCGCCCCAACAATCACACCTTCTCAAAAAACACACTGTCTATCTTTGTGTTACAAGTGTGTGTGAATGGTTTTGTTGCAAGATTGTTGTTCTGCTGCCTTAAACAGCCTATTACATTTTAAAAAGAAAGATGATATAAAACTGACAAAATGATTAGACTTCCATGTCTGTATGTATCCGTCCAGACATTGTTCTAGGAACTTGCCCATACATACAGACATGTGCACACACACACACACACAGAGAACTGGACTATTTCACACACTTTTTTCACGTAACTGTAATATGGAAAACAATATGGACATTTTGTCAGTAAATATAAACATGTATAGTCATTCATAATAAATACAGAGCATTTCATTATATGGTTGCCCTACATTTAATTTAACGTATTTCCTATTGTTGAATATTCAAAATATTTCTTACTTGTTGCCATCAAAAATATCATCCAAATACCTGTGCATACCTGTATGCTTATTCCCTCAAGATAAATTTCTAAAAGGAAAAGTGATGGCCTAAATTTTAATTTCCGAAACATGCTTGCCCTGCAGACGTGCCTACACTTCAAAACTGCACCACTTATCCCCATGTTACTCAAGAAAAAATAAGTAAAATTCTAAATCGCACACCTATTAAAAGGGATGAGATCTGGATTCCAACAAGCATTAGTCAAGATGGTTCAAACAAGGACTAGTCAAAATGGTTGCTAACATCTAACGAGCACATTAAAAACTTATTAAACTCAAATTGACTCTTGATACTATTAAAAGGTTAACTCTACCTCCTCCCTCTGTTTGGGATAATATTTCTAAATAATGAGTCCTAAGATTCCATGCCACATATGGTGGGAAGCCCCGAACCCCAGAGATTTCTGAAGTGTATCCTACACCGTCCCGTCTTCTAATTAGCTCTTGTTCTGTGATTGATCTCTGCAGAACTCTTGTTTCAGCTCTCAGAGTTGCTTCTCTTTTTTGGTACCGGTTCTAACCAGAACTGGACTCTCATTCCCATTCCCTAAAACCTCATCAATACAAGATTGTGCATGTACATTTCACCAAAGATAATAGAGTATTAGCACAGGGGCGGCATAGAACACCTAGGAGAACAAATAATTTTAAGATTAAATATTATCCAGTTCTTCTTTTCATTTTTTTAATGTTTGTTTGTTTGTTTGTTTGTTTTTAAGAGAGACAGAACACGAGTGAGGGAGAGGCAAAGAAAGAGGGAGAGGGAGAATCCCAAGCAGGCTTTATGTTGCCACCACGGATCCCCATGTGGGACTCGAACTCCCGAACTGCAAGATCATGACCTGAGCTGAAATCAAGAGCCGAACACTTAACCGACTGAGCCACCCAGGTGCCCCCAGCTCTTATTTCCAAGCTTTTTTGCTCTGGCCACTCTTTGGGGTTCTTACTGTCTTATCTTCTGCCATAAATTCCATTTCGGGACGTGGTCACCTTCTTCCCACAGATTCTTTCCCCGGCTGAGAATTAGAATTTCTGGAGAGACTTTATGAAACTGTTGTTGCTCAGCAACCCCCCTCCTCCCCACCAAGGAATTAGAATCTTTGGGGAGTGGAAATGAGAAACGGGTATTTTCTAAAAGTTCCCCTTGTTAATTCTAGTGTGCAGCCAGGTTGAAAATTACTGTTTATAGACCCTTCGTCCAGGCCTCCTCTTTTGGATTCCTGATTCCTGCAGTCCTCTGGCCTACCAGCCAAAGCCTGAAAACTATTATTTCTTGCTTTTGCTGAGCAAGCTGTTTCTTTTTCTGTTTCTCTTTTTCCCTTCTCTGCACAGTGCCCTAAGGCACGACCTTTTCAGACTCGAAAAGGTGATATCCTAAATAAAAGTGAAACTCTCTCCTAAGGGAAAATTTGCCATTCTTCGAAGGCAATTGGGTCAAATGTCAACCACTTTCAAACTCCAGAGGTTTTTTTCTTTCCTCACTCATCTCTGTAAGGGTCGTCCACCAATTTAGTAACACGTAGGCATTCCTACCCCCAAGCAGATCCCATAATGTCTGTGGTATTGATGGTAAAAAAAAATCTATTAAAGTTGAAAAGGCAGCAATAATCAGTCAGAGAATCCTCTGCTAATGGCCATGATGTTGTGGACTCTGACTTAATCACAGGACCTATGGGGAAATGGGTGAGAACCAGGATGTGGCCATTGAATCAATGCACGCCTTTCATAATAGCCTGCATTATTCCAGCCATGTCACCTTTACATGCTGACCACCCTACAAGCACAGCTGACAAGTTGCCACATGGTCAAGATCACTAATTAATCTCCCAATTCTGTAACATTTGAGGAACAAAGTAAAATTTCAAATTACACCGCTTTTAAGTATACCAAAATTCATAGTTCACGTGTGTTAGATGACAAACTATATATGCCTGGGGTCAAGCATATGTCTTTGACTCACTCTAAACTTAATTTATAGTTTCATTTTTCAGTGCAAAAACACTGCCCTCAGAAACAAGTTTCACTAGGCGGTTTTCTAAAATAACAGACCTTTCCTAAGTGTGGTCCTTGCCTGGAACTCAGACATGAGCAGCTGTCCCTGACAGATAGGTCCAGTGGATTGATTCCATTATATTCATGGTGACATTTGCCTGCCTTGCCTGTAAAGCAAGGCCCAGTGGAGAAAACAAGAGGAAAGTCAGCACACACACACACACACACACACACGTATATTCTGCTTAAAAGGAGCTCATTTAAACTTCCTCGTTTTCCTTGCCAGCATTTGGCATTGTCAGTATTCCAGGTTTGGGCCACTCAATAGGTACATACATATGCCTATATTGTTAGAGAATTCTGCTCCTTACTATGTCCCAAATTAACGAATGGGTCTTTTTCAAAGTCAATGAAGGTGAAAGGTTCAGAACTCTTAAGAGTACAACATGAGTTAAAAAGATCTTTCAGTAAAATCTCTTCATTTCAATTGAAGACAAAATTAAGGGATTATCAGAAACTACCCTTCCGTGTTCTTCCGTGCTTTGCCCATAACCTTATTCTCTTCCTTAATTTCTGTTGGCCTCTTCTTTTTTAATTCTTTCAGCCATATGACCAAGACTGAAGATGCCTCCTGGTTTTAGGGGGGCACAAACAGAAGAGTGTCTCCAATTAAAGACTATGAACAGACCTGGGCACAGCCTTTTTTTTTTTTTTTTTTTTTTTTGAGCTCTGTCTTCATTTTTAATAGACAAGACAGCTAAGAATGATGACACAGAATTACAGCCTTTTTATTCTAATTTGGGCTGGTAACAGGTACCTAGTAGGCATTATAGGGAAGAGACACAATCTAAAGATTACCATGTACTTGATTTTATTGCCATAAATCAAGTTATGGTTTTTGTGGAAGTGGAGTGCCCTATACTTTGTAGCACACTCTCCTAGTGACAGACTCATTAAGTCCCTAGGTTCCTAGTTGAATGACTCTTGTTATCTCATGACAGATTGCCTGGGATGCCCCAGAGCGGCTGCTGCAGGATTGTCTAAGCATCTCCTAACCTTGGGCATGCTTCTGCCAGAACTCCAGTCAAGTTTAATGCCAGTAGGAAGAGAATAAAAGACAATGGAAATGAGTACCCTTTGTGGGAAATGAAGGAGAGAAATCAAGGAAAAAACTTGTACTAGATACCCTTACGAGTATCATCTTACTAAAACAGGAAAACAGAATAAATGAGATCTGTAGACTCACTCTGGATATTTAAATGGTACTTTTGTATACCTAATGAAAACAATAGCTTAAATAATCAATGGAATTCATCACATGTTTAAAATTGCTTCCAGTTGGGGAGCCTGGGTGGCTCAGTCGGTTAAGCGTCCAACTTTGGCTCAGGTCATGATCTCACAGTTCGTGAGTTCGAGCCCCGCATCAGGCTTTGTGCTGACAGCTTAGAGCCTGGAGCCTGCTTCAATTTCTATGCCTCCCTCTCAGCTCCTTCCCTGCTCATGCTCTCTCTCTCCTTCAAAAATAAATAAAAACATTTAAAAAAAATTAAAAAAATTGCTTCCGGGATAAATTAGCCAAAAACAATAAAACCAAATCACATTCCTTTCCTTTGTCTGTGCATATTTGAGACAGTCCATTTTTTTAAATTATTTATTTTGTTTTGAGAGAGAAGGGGGGGAGGGAAAAAGCATGAGTGGGGGAGGGGCAGAGAGAGAAGAACACACAGAATCTGAAGCAGGCTCCAGGCTCCGAGCTGTCAGCACAGAGCCTGATATGGGGCTTGAAATCATGGGTCACGAGATCATGACCTGAGCTGAAATCAGAGGCTTAACCGACTGAGCTACCCAGGCGCCCGGAGACAGTCCGTTTTTTAATGATAAATTTTCATTTGAAAAGTAATTCAAATGAAACTATTTTTTTTCCCCAATGAAAAAGTTATGAGAATATTTGAGACACAGATTTTCTTCCTCCTCCACCTTCCCCTCTATCTTCTTTGTCTCTCTTCTTTTCTGCTACTATGCATACTCTCCAAACAAGCATTCCTAAGCTCCTGGAAGAGAATTTAGCTGGCACACAAAATGGAATGCCAGATGTAGCCACCACAACTCAGAGAAGGTCCACCCACTGGAGAAGATCACATCTCCGACCACAGGAAAATCCAAAATTAAGGAGTCATTCCCAACAATCGATTCGGAGGTTACTGTTATTATTACTTTGGTACTGGTATTCATTTGTCCTTCCCTGATAAATCTGTCTACATTTCCACATGGAAAATCAAGTTTGAGGAGCCTCAAAAGCATTTTAAAAACATTCATTTCCCCAAGCTGCAGATTGCTGATGCCACAAGGGGTAGAAATATAAACAGCCAACAGATAAAACATGGCCGATAAGAAGAGAGTCATGGAAAGTTTCCTCTAGTCGTAATGTTTTTGCTTCTCATCCTTTAAAGGGCTTTCTTTCCTTGCTTGAATGATGGAAATGAGCCAAAGAATAAGTGTGATCATTTACTTTGCTCTTACCAGTTCTGTGATGTTACCCCCTATTCCTTAGCTGCAAAAACATTGCAGCTCAAAGTAGAAACATATGTATCACTATAGCAGCATCAAACAAATAAAACAACAACAAAAAGTCAACAAAAGATAACTAGATAGATAGATAGATAGATAAGTAGATAGATTATAGATACGTAGATAGATAGATAGATAGATAGAAATATATAGATATATGTGGAGACCGAGAGCCAACTTTTTATTTGTATTCCAGGACAAATTCTCTTCAAAGGGCCCTGAATCAGATGTATTGTTATAAAGAGTCCACATAAATATAATGTTAATAGTAACAAGTATTGAGAATTTGAAACATGTTAATTTCATACACACACATGCCTATTACTTTTTGACTCTTTGCCTGGGAACCAGGGGGAGGGATCTGAGAAGTTGCTCAGAGAAGCTTCTTTCTGATCTTCCCTAAAATCTCTCTCTACCAACTTCAACTATTCGTGTTCCTTATTTAGGAAACATGTCCTTTACCTCATTTCTACCTCAGTGCAAATTATCTGGTTTCCATGGGTCCCACTCCAGAGTGGGAGAACATTCTTCATCTTCTGTCATCAAGATAGCATTCTTAATCATAGCAGAAAAGAAGGGACAGATGTAAGTGATCCTTTTGAAGTGAAAAATCAATCAAACTTGACACTATGGTTGTGGGAGGTAAGAGAGAAGAAGGAAATCAACAACAGTGAATCAAATGTTTTGGCTTAATACCTAAGTGGTTGTTGTGGAAGTTTACAATATATGCACTTTGCTTTTTATTTATTTATCCTTACTATTTTTTTTGCACGATACTTTTTAAAAATGACTTCAGTCACTATTGGTTCATTGCAAAATTGTTTAAGTGGCCAAAATAATATCTGAGCTAGTAAAAAATAGCCATCGTTAGATAATATTTATATATGCATAATTAAAGAAAGATTGAGTAGTGATTCAGTTATTCTATAGATTTTCTCCCACTTCCCTTATATTTCAGCCTTTCTGTACTTATATATGAGTAAGGGACTTTCTCACAGACTATTTTGATAGAATTAATTGGCTTGTGAGTGCCATTATACATAATGCAAACCGAATTCTTGCCCTGAAGATAGATTTCACTATGTGACCTAGGTCAAATTAATCTACCTTAAATGCTTCATTGAAAAAAATGGGCATAATAACATCATCTTCCTAATAAGGACTTTGTAGGAATTGTGTAAGATGGTTTAATTCACTGACTGGGATGTCATAATCTTTTAATACAAGTTATCATTATAATCATTACCTGTATTCTCTTGATTGATGATCACAGAGATATCTCTTAGTTCTCTGATTGGACTATTGTCTTATGATCTAATCCCTGTAAGGGCAAGTCTAAAGATAAAATGATTTGTACTGCTCTGATTCCGCTGTCATTTGATATATTGCCTATTCCTTATTTGTATAGCACAAGCTTAAATCAATAGCAACTACCTCTCCATTATATTTAATGTTCCTGCTTTGAAAATGTAATCAAAGCAAAGACATATATACCAGGATAGTGATTGCAGAATTGTTTACTATGGAGGAAAAAGCCATAATTTACAAATGATCTAAATGATCATCGGTAGGAAATTAAAGAAACTAGTTATGGTTCGTTCTCACAATAAAACACAAGATAAATTTTAAGGACAGTGAAGATGCCCCTTATACTTTGACATGGGAAAATAAAAGCAGGAAACGTTTAATAAAAAATGTTTTAGAGAAAAGTAGGTATGCTGCAGTGCTATTGATATTTTAAATTAACTATAATGAGTTGCATTATATATTGCATGTGCATATATATACATATTATCCTATAGGATTAATGTATCATGAAAAGATTATCTCTGGAGTATGAGAATATAAGGTATTCTCTTTGCCATTTCAGAAACTGTGGTATTATTTGTACTGTATTGTTTGTATTTGGCCATGCTTTGGAGGTATAGCATTTAAAAATCAAGAGAAAAATATAGGTAAGGGCCATAAACAGCATTTTACAACAGCAAATAAAAGCTGATAGTTATGACAGGAAGATTCCTGAGCTACAGACGTTTTTTATTTATTAATTTTGAATCCATATGAAAGAATAAAGCCAGTCAACCCATACTGCCCCCCTCACGGTCCTGTGAGCGACAATCACTACACATGCATCAAATAAGAACTTACAATGTCTTTTCTTTTTCAGCCCTCTGTATCCCCACTTCTAAATTTTAAGTTAAACTCAACTCTGTTGAGAAGTTTCTTGGATCAACCCAATGCAAGAAATCATATAGTCATCTTGCAATCTGTACACTTGGTATTATTCGTACATTCGTTTTTAAACTACAAAGTTCTTTTTTATTAGGAATGTTACTACAAGACAGTTCGCAACCATTGAAATGGTGATAACAAAAGATTCAAGAAAAGTATTATATCTATTCATTCAAAGACCACCCCTATAAATATTTCACCTTATTTCTTTCTCAGTATTTCTGTAATCATAGAGTTGGATTTTTTTCAGTTTTATATTGTTGTCCTCATAGTGACTGTACAATTTCTTCTTCTTCTGGCTTATATATCCTGCATATTAAAATGGACTCAGGAACACAATCTACTATATTCTATTATGTTTATAGAGCATGCTTTATTTATCATTATATTAATTAAACTGCTTAGTTGTTTTAGATATTTTACTGTTATAGATAAGAGTATTATAAAAACCGTTGTGCATAAAGTCTTCTTTAAAGAATTAAAAATGTTTTATTTACAACAATGCCTCAGAAATGAAAAAAGCATGTGCATATTCTAAAGATCTTAGTATATGTCTCCAAATTGCTTTCTAAAATGATTATGCCCATTTAATTAATCTACATGGATGAGCTTATTTCATTTTGCATACTGATTTTTAAGGCCCTTAGGAAATTATTTATTTATTTATTTATTTATTTATTTATTTATTTTGATGTTTATTTTTGAGAGAGAGAGAGACAGAGAGACAGAGTATGAGTAGGGGGTGGGGGCAGAGAGAGAGGGAGACACAGAATCTGAAGCAGGCTCCAGGATCCGAGCTGTCAGCACAGAGCTTGACACGGGGTTCAAACTCATGAACCACGAGATCATGACCTGAGCCGAAGTTGCACGTTCAACCGACTGAGCCACCCAGGCGCCCCCAATTTACCTATTTAAAGTGTACAATTCAGGGGTGCAAGCGTGGCTCAGTTGGTTGAGTGTCTGACTTTTTTTTTTTAATGTTGACTTACTTTTGAGAGAGAGGGAGGGAGAGAGGGAGAGGGAGGGAGAGAAGGAAGGAGAGGGAGAGAGAAGCAGGCTTCAGGCTCTGAGCTGTCAGCACAGAGCCCAATACGGGGTTTGAACCCATGAACGGTGAGGTCATGACCTGAGTGGAAGTTGGATGCTCAACCGACTGAGCCACCCAGGGTCTTAGGAACTTATAAAATCTCTCCCAAAACAAGAAATACTCTCATTTTTTCGTACTGCTGAATATTTTGTGTATCTTGCTTTACACACAGTGGTATGTTGTCAATGCCATACACTGATGGGTTGTCCTGTGAATACATTCAGTTGTCAAAAATATAGTCCGAAAAACCAGTAGAAAGCAATAGTAAACCCTATCTTTTTATGCCTTTGCCTGTCACTACCATTTCCCCATTTTAAGAAAGAAAGAATAAGTGAAAGAGACATAGAGAATAAAGAAAAAAGTCAGAAGTTTGAAAGGAATATACTACACTGCTACATTGCTGTAATGAATGTTTTAAATATATGGGTTATATATATACATATATAATATATATTATATAACGCAAGAAAATATTTTAGTGTACTGAACAAAATCTCCACGTAAGTATGTTTTGTAACTCAGGATAGAATATAAGTAAAAAGAATACCAAAGAAATTTAATTATTTTGGTAAAAATAAGAAACCAATCATTTTTTATATTAAAATATTGAAAGAAAGCCAAACAACAACAGAAATCAGGTGGGAAATCTAGTTTTGACCATGTTGTACTGTAAGCTGATAGCACTGCACCAAAACCATTGCAACAATGAAGTATTTTTATTTTTATTAAAATGTTTATTTATTTACTTATTTTGAGAGAGGGTGAGAGAGTGCGAGCAGGGTAGGGGCTGAGGAAGAGAGAGGAGAGAGAGAATCTTTTTTTTTCTTAATTTTTAAATTTTTTTAATGTTTATTTATTTTTGAGACAGAGAGAGACACAGCATGAGCAGGGAAGGGGCAGAGAGAGAGGGAGACACAGAATGTGAAGCAGGCTCCAGGCTCTGAGCTGTCAGCACAGAGCCCGACATGGGGCTCAAACTCACGAACTGTGAGATCATGACCTGAGCCGAAGTCAGATGCTTAACCGACTGAGCCACCCAGACGCCCCAGGAGAGAGAGAGAATCTTAATCAGGCTCCATGTCCAGTGTAGAGCCTGACATGGGACTCAGTCTCATGACCATGAGATCATGACCTGAGCCAAAATCAAGATTCAGATGCTTAACCGACTGACCCACCCAGGAGCCCCAATGATACAGAGATATCATTAACACAGAGATACATAGCCACTTTGAAAGACAATATGATAGGAGTCCTGGGCATAATTCTGAAAAATGAGAAGTAAATGAGCTGAAGTTAGAGATATCGCAGTAACTTGGGCCTCAGAGGGTTCAACACTGGGATACTAATGAGTGAAAATAGGTGTTGGGGTGGCCCAGTAATAAACTCTTGTCTACAAAAGTGCTAAACCGGTTGGGAAATGAGAAGAAAAGAGTCACCTAATGTTGATGAACTGTGAAGAATTCGGCTTATATTTTAAGAAAAGGGGCTCCAAATATTGATTCTCAGAATTCAATGGTCAAATGACCATCACTGAGGCAGTATGAGGCAATACACCAGGCAGAAATTCTTTCTAAAATACTCCCTTCGCTCAGCATGAAAGAGCATTGCAAAATTCTTGTTTTATGGCTAAGCCTGCTCTCAAAGAACAACAAAATATGCGTTCTAGTTTCCTGGTCCAAAATTCACCAACCGATGCCTTCCTCCAACCCTGGGATGCTTAAATTTGGGGACAGAGGAAGCACAGGAGTTTCATCCTGGCAGGACTTCCTCCCCCTGGAGGAAAACATCAGTCTTGGTGAAGAAGTGTGCCCACCGAACATTTATTTACAATCCTTTTGTTCCATTTTTCCTTCAGACTTAGCCACTAAGAAAAGGGCCAGGCAGCAGGGTAGCCATTCCCCTCGTGTGGGGAAATCCAAATCCATCGGGGCGTCTGGGCACTTGGCATTCATCGTATGTGAATCCCTAGAGGCATCCCATCCCCTAGCTCAGGAATAGTAGTTGAGACATTGCATCTTCTTAAATACTCAGAGATTTGCTCCGTCACAGCTGCTCTTATCTCTCATGAGTAGATTTCTCATTCCTGTTTCACAGTGACTACCTCTACTATGAAATTACTTCAGCTCTGAAACTTACCCTGAAGGAAGGTTCGCATCTGGTCTTTATATTTTTTTTTTCAACTGGAAAACTCACTCTCATTAGATTCCTTGACAGGAGCTGCTTGGGATGCTGCAGAAACCTGAATCCAGCTGGATCTCTTTCCCCTATCATGCACACTTCAAGAAGCCTCTGCATTTTCCAGGACATGAATACCATTCTTTCTTTCTTTCCATTATTTCTGCAGTAATTGGAAGTGCGGCTGGTATATTCTTTACCTATTATTTACCTGAAGATTCATTTTTCCGGGGGCTAGACGAGGGATAATGGGGAGTGACTACTAATGAGTGTGGGCTTTTTTTTTGAGAGAGGTTGATAAACTCTGGATTAGTGGTGATGATGATGGCTGCCACTGCCACTGAGATCAAGTTGACCGGTGGGGACTCACGATTTCCACAAGAATACCTGGACCAGGGAGCCAGTGCTGGATGTGTCCTGCACCATCAGAGGCCACGCTAGAATTCTGCCCCCACCGAGCCCCTTCGCCAAGTGGCCACCATCACCAACCCAGCCATAACCTACAACTATCCAGTGCCCCTCTGAGATGATGGGAACATGACCCATGTGCCCGGCCACCATTATATTTATAATGTATATGTGCATGCGTAGTATATATGTAATATTTAATGTAATATATATAAAGGATAATGAGAGCCAGTTGTTTTTCACTTTTGGAAAAGGGAGTTACAAGTATGGAAAAGGGAAAGACTAACACGCTCCTATGGTGTGGTAGTGGAATTAGTATCAACTCATATAACTATTACTGTCTACTACTAAACAGATAAATAGAGGCATACATAGGTATATCTGTTTATATAGAGAGGTGTGTGTGTATGTGTGTGTGTGTGTGTGTGTCCATGTGTATATTTTCTAGCACTGTCTACTGGGCAGGCCTAGAGGAAATGACACCCCAGTAGCAATGAGTACATTATTCCCTAGACTTTAGTTTCTAAATGCCATTCTTTACTGTAAAGAAATTAGGACTCATTGAAGTAAATACTAATGCCAAGCCTGGGGCAGAGAAAATCCAACATGAGTCTGGAATATTTTCACCATAAATTAAAAGAATGCTCAATAAATCTTGGAGCTGAGTCAAAAAGATTATAAAGGTTCCCACCGGCCAAAATTAGGGCCACTTGAGCATAATAATAATAATAATAATACAATAACAATGAATTGTAACTGAATAAAATAGGAATCCATGAATCTATGTGAATATACATACACACACACATACATACACACATACATACATGAATCAATAGTAGAGGAGATAAGAAATCTCTATCAATGCCAGCTAATAAAATATGGAAGAAATGATAGAGTTAGAAATCAATAGTGTTTGCTAAATTTAATGGCTAAAGTTTGATGAGGAATAGGGTATTTACATAGTCTCAAAGTGCCCATCCACAAATTACAGCTTCATTATAAATAGAAACATAATTAAATTACAGTGGAGATTCTTGGCAGGCACTGCCTAACCCCATGACCAAAGTTCATGTTACTCATGTTGGAGCAAGTAGTCAATATGTGCCTCATTAAGTGAAAAGAGCACATCACCATATCTATGGTATTCTTGCAAAAAATATATAGAACTCATATTGCATCATGAGGAAACACCAGAAACACTCAAGGTGCAGCACATTCTACGAGTTTATTATTTGTAGTATTATCAGTATTAGTATTATCTTGTCTCTTAAAAATGTCAAGGTCAACAAAACAGAAAGGCTGAGAATCTTCTTCAGATTAATAGAGACTAACCAGACATAATAAGTAAATATAACATGTGATCTAGATTAGATGCTGTACTAAGGGGACGAAATTATAAGATACCTTACAGGGACAACTAGAAAAAGTTAAATACGTGGATTAGATAACGTATTACAACAATGTTCAAGTTCTTGATTTTTAGAGGTATTTAGGAGTAAAGATATAATACCCCCAAATGATTCAGGAAAATTTTTTTCATATGTATCTGGTTACAAAATTTACGCAGACACAGGTAGATGTGTGTGTGCGTATGTGTGTGTGTGTGCACGTGCACACAGGTGAAGAGAGAGAACCTGATACAGCTAAGGAGGCAAAACTGAACAGTTGTTACATCTGGGTTAAAAGTATCAGGGAATTTATAGTACGCATCTTGAAAATATTCCGTGAATTTGAAATCATCTCAAAATAAAAATTTACAAACAAAAGTATAATAATTTGCAGAAAAAGAAAATAAATACACCAAAAGATGAACGGTAGTTTGTGCAGGTACTAGGAGTTTAGGTGTTTTTTACTTGCTTTCTTTTCTCTTATTTTACCCACATTCTTTATTAAAAGTATGTTGCAAATCACCAGCTGAAAAAGTCGTGGGCACCGGAGCACATTCAGACCCTTCTAAGGTCTGCATCAACATACTTTTAGCTTGGCCCTTAAATAGAATATGGCATTGCCAGACATCTTAAAATTTTTCTCTCATTTATTATTATTTATCATTTTCATTTTTCTCCTCTATTGATTTAGGTCTTTTTATTGCAGTATTTCAGAAACAGCCTTTGGCAGAAGCATTTTTGCTAACATACATGAAGCAATGAATTACAGCTTTCTTTTTATGGGGGAACAAAATCCGTAATTTAGTTTAGGGATTGACAACAAAGGACAGAAGATGTCAACAGTAACACTGATGTCAGAGGCAAACAGTGCTTGAACCGAGGCTATCTGTTCCTCTGTGTCAATTCTCCCCTGGCTATCCACTCTTTCCCCACTAAATAAAACAAGCCCGTTCCTGTGCTGTCAGATGTGCGAGGTAAATACACAGCTCTCCTCCTTAGCCCCACCTGGAAAAGTCAGCGTATGTGCCCAACTCCAAGCATCAGTGTTAAACAGATACAAGTACATGTGCTTACCTGTTCCAATCTTCTCAGGGAAAGGTATTCTATAAATGTGCATTATCATCGTTAGATACCAACTCTCCCTCCTATGTTTTGATCACTGACATCTAAATGGTTTCTAATTGGAATTTGCTTAAAATACCACTAGCTGAATTTCTACTAGAACATATTTTCAAACTGGCAAATATTGGCAAAGCTTTTAGAGACATTTAGGGAATGTCCACAAAATACAGAAAACGTTATTTCTTTTGTAGCCATTTGACAATGCAATGATTTTACTAAAAATTTAATGGCATTGGGCGCCTGGGTGGTGTGGTCTGTTAAACGTCCGACTCTTGATCATGATCTCATATTCATGAGTTCGAGCCTCGAGTTGGGATTGGCTTGGGATTCTGTCTCTCCTTCTCTCTGTCCCTCCTACTTGTCATCTCTCTCTCTCTCTCTCTCTCTCTCTCTCCCTTCTCTCAAAATAAATAAATAATCTTAATTTTTTTTTTAATTTAAAAATTTGGTGGCATTGGACTGAAACTCCTAACTTATCCAGGGCAACAATTGCTTTAAAAAAAATCAAGAATGATTTTTGACTCAATAAGTCTGTAATGGCCTTTTTTTGATCAAAGAAACAAGAAGTAATACAAAATAGCTAGTCTTAATTTCAGAATTAATTCCTTTAGGCAAAAAAGTGATTGTGGTTACAGAAGATAAAAGCTAATCCTAAGGGAGAAAATGACATTTCCAGTTATTATGAATAAAGTGATTTGTTTTGGTTCTGGTCTCCACCAATGACACAACATTTTGTTTCCCTGTGGAGCTAGAAATTTATTTCATTTTATTAACAGAGGTCTATTTCCTGTGGTGGTTGTGATGGTGGTAGTGGTTGTTGTTTTTAAGATAATTGACAATTACTGTATTAATGTTACTATGAAATGTGAACATTTACTATGTTAATGCTACCCAATCTTCTTTCAAACCCCAAAGTTGTCAGGGAGTGGAACTCTTGCCATAGAACCAGGTATTTGGAAGAAATTATCGGGGTGTGTGTGTGTGGTGTGTGTGTAGCAAAGACACAAGAGAGATATCGGAAATGACTTTCTTCATCATAGGGAATTTTAGCAACTATCCGGCTAATAATGTCTCTGCTCGCTAAACACTATTGTGACCACTCTCCCCATTTTAAAAGTAAGCTATGGGTACATATCAAGCCTTAGAAGACCCAGAAATTAGTGATACTGATGTGAATAAATGAAGCAAAAACGTCACTCATCACAGGTGACAGAACCAACAGTCCACTTTTTAGAATTCTGGCAATATTCTTTTCCCCTCTCAAGGTCTCTTCAGTGTCCGCTCAGTTTTAGGTAAAGGACTGTGATGATCACATCACAAAAACAAAATATCTCCAAATGGCCCTGAGATGTCTTGGCTGCCAGGCCAGAGGAAAGATGAGGCAGTTGTGGCCGGTGGTTAATGCCACGATACTCATCTGCCAAATATCCCATGACAAGAATTATTCTGTGGGAGTAACAGTAGTGTATGAACTTTAAGTCTTTAAGTACAGCTGTGTCAGATTTGGCCATCCATCTTCTTGACACAGTAGAAATGTACTACATTGCCATTTTACCATATAGTACCTATTATAAACAATTTAAAAAAAGATGGTTATCCAGCATTGTGTGCCAGTCCCGTACCTGTCACGAGACATATGTTGTCTCATTGTGATGGGAAAACAATGGTCCCACAAAGATGTCTATGCCATAATTCATAGAATCTTTGAACATGTTACCTTACGTGGCAAAAGGTATTTTGCAGATATGGTTCAATTAAGGGCCTAGAGGGGCCCGTGGGTGGCTCAGTCAGTTACGTGATTGACTTCGGCTCAGGTCATGATCTCACGGTTTGTGAGTTCAAGCCCCACATCGGGCTCTGTGCTGACAGCTCAGAGCCTGGAACCTGCTTCGGATTCTGTGTCTCCCTTCTCTTTCTGCCCCTCCCCTGCTTGTGCTCTGTCTCTTTCTCTCCCCAAAATAAATAAACATAAAAAAATTTTTTTAAGTTTAAGGGCCTGGAGAAGGAAAGATTATCCTGGGTTGTCTGTGTGGGTCCATTCTAATCCTGCATCCTTACAAGTGAGGAATCTTTTCTAGGTGAAGAGATGGAAACAGGCGGAGGACTCTACTTGCCCTTCTTGGCTTTGAAGGTAAGAGAGAGAAAGCCATGAGTCAAGGAATGGGGGTGGTCTTTAGAAACTTGAAAAAGCAAGGAAATAGACCTACAGAGAGGAATGCCGCCCTGCCAACATCTTGATTTCAGCCCAGTGAGTTTCATGTCAGAATAGTCACCTTTAGAACGATAAGATAATAAATTTATCTTGTTTAAATCACCAAATTTGTTTTGTTACAGCATCATTAGGAAACCAATATACTCATGAAATTTCCACAAATTCATTTCAAGTGTGTAGCATTTTCTCCATTTCACAGATATCAAAAATATTTCTGCTCAAAATGATGAAAACAGTAGTTGAAAGAAAAGCTTTAATCACTGAGTTATTTAGGATAGTCAGTGTCAATATAAAAAGCAATATAAATTCTAGGGATTAATTGGATTTTTTATTTAAGAATGAAGAGAAAGGGGTGCCTGGGTGGCTCAGCTGGATAAGCATCCAACTCTTGGTTTCAGCTCAGGTCATGATGTCGTGGTTTTGTGAGTTCAACCCCGCATGGGGCTCTGCGATGCCAGTGCAGAGCCCGCTTGGAATTCTCTCTCTCTCCCTCTCTCTCTGCCCCTCCCCTGCTCACGCTGTCTCTGTCTCTCTCAGAATAAATAAATAAACTTTTAAAAAAAGCATGAAGGAAAGGATTGATATAAACAAAAACACAGACAACAACCAGTGTTGGTGACGATGTAGAGAAGTTGGAACCCTCATACCTCGCTGGTGAGAACCTAAAAAGATGCAGTGAAATTCTTCAGGGATCCCACAAAACTTAATTCTGCATTGAGTGACCACACAGCCCAGCAATTCCACTTCTAGATATATATCCAAGAGAACTGAAGACATATGACCACAACTTGTACACAAGTATTCATTGTGGAGTTATTCATAATAGCAAAAAAATGCAAACAACCCAAATGTTCATCAACTGATGAATGGTTAAACAAAATGTGATATATCCATATAATGGAACATTATTCAGCCATATAAAGAAATAAACTAATGATTGGTGCCACGACATGGATGACCTTGAATACATTATGCTAAGTTGAAAAAGTCAAAGACAAAAGGCCACATATTATATGATTCCATGTATATACCATGTCCAGAATTGGTAAATCCATGGAGATAGAGTATCAGCTCTAGTTACCAGGGATTGGGGTGAGGGGTAATCGAGAATGACCACCGATTGGTATGGGCTTTCTTTGGAGATGTTGAAAACATTCCGCAATTAAACAGTAGTGATGATGGCACAACACTAAAAGGGTATAAATGTTACGGTATGTGAATTTTATCTCAAGGAATAAAAGACCGAAGGGAATGTCTTTAGACAACCAAGGATGAAAAGCTGAATCCAGGGAGCTCAAAATTTTATAAGCAATTTTCATCACTGATACTTACCAGGTAGTTGGAACAAGATGCAGTCATCACGTGCAGATTTGATATTATCTCCCTAAGAATATAATAAAGGCCGCTCTGAGTTACATTTGGATCATTACAATGTCAATTAAAAAGTTTTAAAAATATACTTATCATTTCTAAATAACAGGATATAATTACAAGGAGATTAGACACAAATTGATTTAAGGTAAATTTATAAATGCAAATGCATTCACATTTAAGGTTAATAGTTTGTCCTTCTCTGAAACTGTCTTGCTTGACTTGAATATTCTATTGATTTGCTGTCTCAGGGTTTAGTAGAGCACTATAAAAGGGTTTTAGTCTCTAAAACATTGCTGTTTATCCTAGAAAATCTGCGTGCACTATATCACATGAAATTTTAATTGAGGCATGTTTTATAATAAACGATGTAGCCTGGCATTGTTCTATTTGCTTACATAACAATATCTCAATTGACTATACTCATTCATTGTTAATTAGCTTCTTACCAAAGGGTATTGGCAGAGTTTCCATAATATTCTTAGCAAATAAAATAAGGGATATAAAGAAACTTAAGAGACTCTGAAGGCTCTTATTCCCAGAACTATTACTTCAGTATTTAAGCATAAAATCAATCTATTTTTGGATGCTGGGTTCTCCCTTTAAAAACAAGGGGAAGCCTGCTAATATACTAAGTGCACACGCATCATTAAAAAGAGGGAAACCCACAAGAATAATAACATAGTGCAGGCCGGTAGCTATATATGAATACTCAAGCTTTCTAGAGTATATGTTTGAGAAAAAGTCTTTTTTGCCTTCCGTAGAATATCTATTATTTTGTTTTTGAAAAAAATATTTAATGTTTATTTATTTCTGAGAGAGAGACAGAGCTTGAGCAGGGGAGGGGCAGGGAGAAAGGGAGGTAGAATCTGAAGTAAGCTCCGGGCTCTGGGCTGTCGGCACAGAGCCCGAACTCCCAAACTGCAAGGTCAGGACCTGAGCCTAAGTCCAACGTGTAACCGACTGAGCCACCCAGGCGCCCCTTGTAGAGTTTCTTTTAAAATGTACCTATCGGGGCTGTGTGAGGACTTTAATCCTTTGCAATCCCCCTTCTTGTCTTTAATAGTTGGAAAATTACCTGCAAATTTCGTTTGACAAAACATAGAGGCTGGCTATTTTTATTTTAATTTTGAGGTTACTGGTAACAGTCCACCAGTTTTCTCTTGTGTCATGGTTCTCAGAACACAAATTCCAGGTTTTTCATTTGGTACCTGCATGTCTTCCTGGAGCTGTAATGGATGCTGCTGGTTCCAGGTGTGAAGCAATAGGAAAAATACACCAACGCCTGGAACTCTACTTCTTTGGGGAGTGCTGCACCTGACCTTAGCAATTTAAGAGACTGGCTGAGTTCAACTTTGAAAGACAATTAGTCAGATGTAGGTGTGGTCTGTGAAGAGCCTTCCTAGAAGAGAGAGAGTAGAAAAGCCTTGAGTGGTGGAGACCATCTGGGTGTATGGTGTTTAGGGTGGCTCTTCTCCTTGTGCTGCTGCAAAGCTATAGATGTCCCTTCCCTCCCTGCTCTGTGGCCCAGAACTGCCTTTGGGTTACATTAGGGATTGTCTCACCCAGGCTCCTAGCCCTCCATTTTCTAGTTGGAGTCTCCCAGTGGGAGGCGTGGCAGGCATGGAGAACAGAGGACAATAAGGTCAGATTATGTAGTCCCCTTTCCCCACCTCCTTCCCATAGGCTGTGACTCTGAACCTGGAACAGATATACTGAAGAGGTTTTATAGGGATACACCTGTGCCCACCTGCACTGCTCTAACTTCCTACTGAAGTCAATGTTTGAGCCTAAGTCGTTTTCATTGATAAAACAGAGTTTTAGTATCAATTTGTCAGTAGAATTGAAGTGACGTAACAAGATATGTAAAAGCTATTACTTCTATTTTATAGCCAGATGTGAGTAAGTTTGTGGTTTTTACTATATCAATTGTTGTTTCCAAAAAAGAACTATTTGATGATGGTACCAACATTTTCATTTTTTTTTTACCATAACTTTTCCAGAATAAGTGCTAATTCTATGTTTTAAACTCTATTCGTATGTGGGGGCGCCTGGGTGCCTCAATCAGTTAAGTGTGTGACCTCAGCTCAGGTCATGATCTCGCGGTTCATGGGTTAAGAGCCGTGCATAATGCTGTCTACTGTCTGCACAGAGCCTGTTTCAGATCATCTGTCCCCCCCCACCCCCGCTCATATGCACACACTCTCTCAAAACAAACGAACATTAAAAAATTAAACTCTATTATTATTCATTGTAATACAGCTAAGCAGTAGAGACTAAAAGAGCAAAAGTATTTCCATCATACTACTCCCCTCTCTAGGGTAAACACCTGAATGTTTGGCATTTATCTTTCTGTTCTTTTTTCCTTTGGTGCGCGCGCACACACACACACACACACACACACACACACAGGTTTTAGAATGTTTGTAAATAGCATCACACTCTACACGTATTTGTGAATAACTTTTAGGCTTTGCAATTCCTACTGGAACTTCCCCTCATATATACAAAAAAGAATATTATTTTTACCCATGCATAATAGTTCATATTGGCATGTATCCTAATTTATCTAAACCTTCTTTGGTGGATGTTCAGGTTTTTTGTTTTTTAATTTATTTGTGCTGTTATAAACAATGCTCCAATGAATATATATTTGTTCACAGTAAGGTCATTTCTGTCAAATACTCTCTGAACAGGAGGTTTGCTGGATCAGTGGGATACATATTTTAGATGTAATAGATACTGAAGCGTTATATCAGCATATGGATACTGAAAGAGCGTACCTACCCTGGCCGACTCCATCGTGTTCTGTGTCCTCCATCTTGAGAGACTATATCCCCGACTTGGCCCCCTTTCCAGGAAAACCGCAGAAACCTCAGACCACGCCTCCTCCCCTTGAGTAACCTCCCGCTCACCCGTTCAAACTTCCCGATCAAAACATGCCCAGCAACCTTCCTAACGGGACTCCGACCCTTCCCCAGCCAATCGGCTGAGGCCACGACCCTTCCCCAGCCAATCGGCTAAGGCCACATCCATTACCTCACCAAATGCCCCTAGACCCCTATAAAACCTTTGTGCTTTTGAAACTCGCTGGCTCTCTCCAGCATCTCACCGCTGCGTGGGTGCAGGTAGGGGATTGAGCTCGAGCTACTAGCTCGAATAAAGGCTCTTTGCTTTTGCATCAGACTTGGCTCCCTGGTGGTCTTTGGGGATCGCGAATTCTGGGCATAACAGATACCACAATTCATGATACATAACAGTGCTATTTTGTTCCATCTGGCCAATAGTAGATACTGACACTCAACTCTTTCTTTATAAATTGACAAGGAAAAGCATTTTGTTATTATTTCCTTATGTATTACTTTGATCACAAATGAAGTCAGGGGTGCCTGGATGGCTCAGTCAGTTAAGCGTCCAACTTTGGCTCAGGTCATGATCCCCGAGTTCGTGGGTTTGAACCCCACGGTGGGCTCTGTGCTGACAGCTCAGAGCCTGGAGCCTGCTTTGGATTTTGTGCATCTCTCTCTTCGCCCCTCCCCCACTCATACTCTGTCTCTCTCTCTCTCTCTTTTAACTTTTTTAATGTTGAGAGAGAGCATGAGCTGGGAAGGGGCAGAGAGAGAGGGAGACACAGAATTCGAAGAAGGCTCCAGGCTCGATGTGGGCCTCGAACCCATGAACCATGAGATCATGACCTGAGCCAAAGTTGGGTTCTTAACCAACTGAGCCACCCAAATGTCCCTCTCTCTCTCAAAAATAAACATTAAAAAAAAAAAGATTTAAAAAACAAATGAGGTCAAGCAGCTTGTCTTGTATTTATTAATCCATTTTTCGTTCTGCAAATTTTCTGTTTACATTAATTGCCCATTTTTCTATTGAACTGTCATTTTCTTCTTTATTTTAGAAACTCCTTAGATGATCGCTATTGATTTTATTATATAGAGAAAATGAATACTAGTTTGTCCATGTCTGTCTAGTGCTTCTTTTTACCTGAAATGTGGTAGTTTCCATGATACAGATGTTTTAAAATTTCATGTAATCAAATTTGTAAAACTTCTTAAATTTTTGATTTTCAGTCTTTATGACATGTTTGAAAGATCTTCAATTTCAGTTTACTGCATTAGTCAGCTCAGGCCACCATAGCAAAATACCCCATGTGGTTAACAACAGAAATTTCCTTCCTCACAGTTTCTGGAGGCTGTAAGTCTGAGATCTGGGTGCCACCATGCTCAATTTCTGGTGAGAGCTCTCTTCCTGGCTTTCAGAAGACTACCTTCTCACCCTATCCTTACATGGTCTTTCCTCAATGCCTGTGCAGGAAGAGAGATCTCTCTCTCTTCCACTCCTTATAAGGCTAACAATGCTGGTGTATTAGGACCTCACCCTTATGACCTCATTTAATCTTAATTACCTTCTAAATGCCCTGGGCTTCAACATACAAATCTGTGGGGGACACAATCCAGTCCATAGCAATTACAAAAAGGCATTCTTCTGGTTCTTTTAAACAGGTATTTAATTCTTCTGGAATTTTATTTTTACATCTACACAGAATTAGTTTTCTGAGACATGGATCTAACTTATTTTTCCATGTGATATAACTTTCCCAATATTATGTATTGAATCCCATTCTTTTCTCACTAATATGAAATATCAGTATTATAAATGATTCAATGGATGCATGAATTATCTTGACTTTCTTCTATTCCATTAATTAATAAGTTTCAGCACCAGAGTCACATTTTTTTTAACTTCTGGAGCATTACTGTATGCTTTGACATTTGTTAATCATCTTATGGGTATTAAAATTTTCTGGCCGTTTTTTTTTTTTATCCAAATTGTCTTGGAAATCAACTTTAGAATTTGTAAGATTTCACTTATGAAATGAAAATGTGTACTGAAAATTCGAGCCGCCTTTTATATATTTCTCAGTAAGTTAATAGAGTTTTCTTCTTAGGAGTCTTACACACTTCAGCCAGGACTGCAATGAACTACAACAAATGTGGTCAGGAAATCTACCCACCTCTAGCCAGTTTTCCTCTCATTGGCCTCAGTGTAGCCATCTATGATACTGTCTCACATAGAGGCGACATGGCTACCAGAAGCTTGAAGATTCTGTTACAAACAAGCAGCCATTCTGAAAAGGAAGTATCTCTGTTCCAATAGTTCCTGAAATGATCTGTCATGATTTCCTTTTCAGAGATCTCCTTTGCCTTGTGTGAGTAACATGCCCAGCTCCGAACTAATCTCAGTCACCAGTGAGGTGGATTGCCTTGACTGATCAAGTCCAGGCCTGGACCTACCACCAAATGAGTTGGGTTATCCCTACCTGCCCTATACAGACTAGAAGTGGTGAGGTGGTTCTCAAAGTAAAATCCAGATGCTATTACCAGAATAAGGAAAAACTGATGCCAGTGGTCAAAAACAATACATGCTCATCACCCCATACTACCTTCTCATTTATGTCTTTCCCATTTCTTTATAACTTACATCTTCATTTTCCTTTAATAGTTTGGCCCTTTAAGTCACATCTTTATCATTCCAGTATGTAACTTTTTAAATGGTCATATACCAATATTAACTTGACTGCCCAGAATCTGAAGCCCCACCAAATAATTAGAGATTCTTTCGATGTGTGAGTCTTCCTGGATTCAAAAAAAAAAAAAAAACAAAAAAAAACAAATAGTTGTTCTTCCTGTACTCTGGCAACCAGGGGCAGGCAAATGATCCACGTTCAACTAATTATATGTTTATGCCTGGGACATTGAATAGAAACAGGAAATAGGTATACATTACAGTTCATTGTGTCAGTTGATGGTGGAGTCTGGTGTCCAGTGGCAGCTGGGACCATGATAGCCCCAGTTTCTGTTTGCAAGATTAGCGTCAGTGTGCTAAATACATGAGTTCTGTGGTATGACAGCAAGGGTGCCTCTGGCCCTAAAACTCCCTTTGATTTCTGCCTGTTGCCTCATCCCTGACCTCCAGTCTTCCTATTAGTCATCTAAGATCCTTTGAATCAATCCATTCTGCCTAACGTAGGCAGAATGAAATACTGATGCTTCAAACAAGGACCCTGACTGATAAAAATTTAAATTATTGTACATATTCTTGTATAGTTATATCACTCATAGAATGCATTGAAATTGTGAAAGAGAATAGATGAATCATAATGAAACATCTTGACACAAAATGTGTTCAACTAAAGAAGAAATCATGGCTTTAGAAGAAGACCACCCAAGCAAAAAGTGCAAGAGGTCAGGGTAAATGTGATGAAAAAAAAAAAAAAATAGAAGGAATTGAAATGTAAGTCGGCAAAAAGTGAAATAGAAAGGAAAACAAAACCGACACATAAATGTATAAAAAGTTGTAGGGAACTACCATGGAGAGGGAAGTATGAAAATGGAAAAATAGAGCAAAATAAAACAGAAATAAAGATGGAAAAAGGACTAGGGAGCATGTGGTAAATAAGAAACAGATAAACAAGATCAAATGTAGATGTGATTGGAGATAATAATGAAAACAACCAAAACAATAACCAAACAAATATTTAAACCATGCGTTAAGAAAACTTTTCCATGATAGATTTACTTTTCTACAGTGAATACTGAACTGTAAAGGTTCAAGAGACATGCCTTGGTAAAGTTATTGAGATTTATATTAGGGTAGCCAGGTAAAAATTCAAGACATTTTAGTTTTTTTAATTTTCAATTTTTTTAAGTTGTTTTAAATGTGTATTTATTTTTGAGAGAAAGAGACACAACGCAAGTGGGGGAGGGGCAGAGAGAGAGAGGGAGACACAGAATCTGAAACAGTCCCCAACCTCTGAGTTGTCAGCACAGAGCCCGATGCGGCGCTCGAACTCACGAACCGTGAGATCATGACTTGAGCCGAAGTCGGACATTTAGCCGGCTGAGCCACCCACATGTCCCTCAGGATATTTCTAACGGGAGAATAGTCAAGCTGACCTCAGATTTCTTCACAGAAATAGATGATAATAGAGACAGTGGAACAACACTTACAAGACACATTGTCAAAGAAACGTTTCACCAGACATAGTTAAATTGGCAAAGAAAACATTATTCAATACTATTACCACAGGGAAGAGAGATTGAAACAAGAGGTCGGATCGTTTTTTAGCACTAGGCTAAGCCAGCAGAAAAGTACCAAAGGGCATCAGGGAAGAAGATGTTCAATGTGAAGGCATAGGCTTCTGTGTTTGCTAGTCTACATGCAATGAAGGTAGGCTTCTAACCTGTCCACAAAGTCAGGGAGATAGAGGCTCTATGTTTCCCAATGATCACATTTCAAAAGGATGGCTCCCAGGTCCTTGAGAAGGTCTTTTCTGGGTTATAAAACTGGAAAGAGGCTAGGAGAACATTTACAGGTCAAAGGAGCAGAGAAAGAACCTACAATTGAAAGTCTTTAAAGTAAATGCTCTAAGAGAAGGGAATTCAGGAGCCTATCATCAGGAAGAAACATGTTTAAAATTTAGTCAGACTGAGGGGAAAAATAAGGCTGTTTTGGTCAATATGAGAAAAGAAAGTGTGAGCTAAGAGTTTTATATTTAACTAGACTATCCCTCATCCAGACCAGTTCTGTGATGAGAAGGAAATTGGGTTCAACGTATGAGGGGGCTGGACCTAGTCCTGGCAGGCAAGAGTGTGGGGGATCTTTTGGGGCATGTGTCCATTGTCCTTGAAGCCATTCTCCTTCAAGGCTGCCTTGACTGTGAACTTGGGGAGAACTAGGGGCCCAAACTGCCAAGGCGGGCTTGTGGGTGACACTCATGGAACAGCCCAGCCCTCAGCCAGCCCCAGGCCCTGTCCCTGTGTCAGGGAGGAGAAGCCGGGCTGGGAGAATGTTGCTGCCTGCGTTGTTCTTCCATTGCGCGGTAGACCTTGTATGTAATGTATTTAAATCAATGCAAATGTATGAATAGCAAGTCCAATTCTGGCCTTTTTTGGCTCGTTTTCTTTGGTGAAAGGACAACAGGGTAGAATGCAACTTTAAGGATATTTAACCAGGCTAATTATGAACATACAAGGACTTAGAAAATATCATTGCCATGATTTCTTGGCGTGCTTGAGGAAACTAGTAGAACTTCAATCATTGGGGAGAGATGGCGGTGTGCAATGTGGCAGGAAACCTGGTAGTGAGGAGCTGCTGTAAGAAGTGGGACTCAAATAGGGGCGCCTGGGCGGCTCAGTTGGTTAAGAGTCCGACTTTGGTTCAGGTCATGATCTCACGGTTTGTGGAGCCCCACATCAATCTCTGTGCTGACAGCTCAGAGCCTGGAGCCTTCTTCAGATTCTGTGTCTCCCTCTCTCTCTGTCCTTCCCCCACTTCAAATTCTGTGCTCTCTCTCTCTCTCTCTCTCAAAAATTAATAAATGTTTAAAAACATTTTTTAAAAAGAAGTTGGACTCAGATTAGGAGGTTTAGTTAGTTAGCAGAGTGGAGCTTAAGGATTATGTTCCTCCATAAAGTGAAATGATGCAACTAATAAAAGTGAGAAGAAGAAAGGAAGACTATCAGACCCAATTTAAGTTTCGGCTTTGTCTCATCACTGATAGCTGGGAGGAAATAGGATAACATTTAGGTCGAGAAACATAAGGTACTAATGTCAAGCGTTACAAAAGTCAAAATTGAAAAGGAAAAATGGGGCACATGGGTGGCTCAGTCAGTTAAGCATCTGACTCTTGATTTTGGCTCAGGTGGTGATCTCATGGTTCAGGAGTTTGAGCCCCACATCAGGCTCTGTGCTGACAGTGTGGAACCTGCTTGGGATTCTCTGTCTCCCTCTCTCTCTGTGCCTTCCCTGCTCGTGCTCTCTCTCTCAAAAAAAAAAATAAATAAATAAACTTACAAAAATGTCATAAGGGGAAATCATTATTTACTAAAGTTGGATGGTAGAGAACAGAGTAAGTGCAGTAGAAAAGGAAATAAACCATTTGTATGATTCATCAGAATAAGGATCCCCTGGATGCTATATGAAAAGAGGGACCTGAGACATTATGTTAAATAGAGAAAAATGTTAGCACAAATTTACTAACTTTTTACTTTATTTTATTTTATTTTATTTTATTTTAATGTTTATTTATTTTTGAGACAGAGCATGACTGGGGGAGGGGCAAAGAGAGAGGGAGACACATAATCCGAAACAGGCTCCAGGTTCTGAGCTGTCAGCACAGAGCCCGATGTGGAGCTCCGTCCCACGAACTGTGAGATCATGACCTGAGCTGAAGTCCGACGCTCAACCAACTGAGCCACCCAGGCGCCCCAAATTTACTAACTTTTTAAAATATAAGAGCTACTCACACACAAAAGAAAAGAACATACATATGCCATATAGTGTATAGATTTTTAAAACACAGAAAATTCAAAAAATTAGCAAAATCAGAGAAGAATCAAGAAATAATAAACGCAGATATAAAGAGCAGAACCTTGGGGCGCCTGGGTGGCGCAGTCAGTTAAGCGTCCAACTTCAGCCAGGTCACGATCTCGCGGTCCGTGAGTTCGAGCCCCGCATCAGGCTCTGGGCTGATGGCTCAGAGCCTGGAGCCTGTTTCTGATTCTGTGTCTCCCTCTCTCTCTGCCCCTCCCCCGTTCATGCTCTGTCTCTCTCTGTCCCAAAAATAAAAAATAAATAAATAAATAAAAAACGTTGAAATAAAACACAGAAAATTCAAAAAAATCAGCAAAATCAGAGAGGAATCAAGAAATAATAAACGCAGATATAAAGAGCAGAACCTTGGGGCGCCTGGGTGGCGCAGTCGGTTAAGCGTCCAACTTCAGCCAGGTCACGATCTCACGGTCCATGAGTTCGAGCCCCGCATCAGGCTCTGGGCTGATGGCTCAGAGCCTGGAGCCTGTTTCCGATTCTGTGTCTCCCTCTCTCTCTGACCCTCCCCCGTTCATGCTCTGTCTCTCTCTGTCCCCCCAAAAATAAATAAACATTGAAAAAAAAAATAAAGAGCAGAACCTAATAATTAGTAAATCAGAATAGCTATGCGATATAGTAACATCAAAAGTTGGCATAAAAACTAATAAAATTTTTTAAATTATGGACATCTCCATTAAATGGAGAAACTTAGGTGAAATTGACAAACTCCACAAGAGTTAATAAATAATAATGACATGAAAAAAATGGAAAGTGGCGCCTTGGTGGCTCCATCGGTTGGGCCTCCGACTTCGGCACAGGTCATTATCTCGCGGTTCGTGCGTTTGAGCTCCACATCGGGCTCTGTGCTGACAGCTAGCTCAGAGCCTGGAGCCTGTCTTTGGATTCTGTGTCTCCCTCTCTCTCTCTGTCCCTCCCGTGCTTTCTCTCTCTCTCTCTCTCTCTCTCTCTCTCAAAAATAAATAAAACATAAAATAAATTTTTTTAAAGGAAAAAATGGAAAAATCTCATAACTATCAATGAAATTTCATTAGTAAATAGCACTTTTCTTTAATGAAAACTCCACAATGTTATAGCCTCACAAGTTAACTCTTCCAAACATTTAAAAAAGAAATATATTAATCTTACATAAATTCTTCCAGATAACAGAAAAAAAAGAAAAGAAAACATCCCCAACTCATTTTATGTGGCCAAAATAATTTTGATATCAAAAGTTGAGGGGTGCCTGGGTGGCGCAGTCGGTTAAGCGTCCGACTTCAGCCAGGTCACGATCTCGCGGTCCGTGAGTTCGAGCCCCGCATCAGGCTCTGGGCTGATGGCTCAGAGCCTGGAGCCTGTTTCCGATTCTGTGTCTCCCTCTCTCTCTGCCCCTCCCCCGTTCATGCTCTGCCTCTCTCTGTCCCAAAAATAAATAAACGTTGAAAAAAAAAATTAAAAAAAAAAAAGTTGATAGGAAAACTACAGGTGATGTTTCTTGTGGATATAGACACATAGATGTATCCTAAAATATAAAAGTAAAAAACAACAAGTCTTTATCAGAATACATTAGAAAATAATAAGACATCATTATCAAGGTAGGTTTATGCTAGGAATACTAGGAACGCTTGGAGTACAAGATAGGTTTATACTAGGAATACAACCAGATCAATATAGTTCGACCATGAAGTAACATTTATAAAAAGAAAACTCATGTCAACATTTTAACATAGGCAGAAAAAGCATTCGAGAAAACTGAACTTCCTTTTGTGGAAATTAGAAATATCTAGGAATGTCCTTAATCTGATAAAAAGGAATTGGTAAGAACTTGGAGCACATTGGAGCATGTGACTAATGATAAATGATAAATTGTTCTTTGCCTGAAATGAGGAGTGAGGCACAAATGCTCATTATTCACAAATCCATTTGACAGTTTGCTAAAAGTCTTAGCCAGACAGTAAGAAAAAAGAAAATATAAGGATTGAAAAGGAAGAGGTAAAAACGCCATTATGCACAGTCGATGTGCACATGAATATTGAAAATCTAAAAGAAACTATAATGAATTATTATATATAGTAAGTGATTTTTCAAGGCTGCTGGATACTGTAATGAAAAACAAAACAAATAGAGTTCTTCTATATACTAGCAGTAAACAGTTATGAAGATATGCCATTTTGGGGGCACCTGGGTGGCTCAGCCAGTTAAGTGTCTGACTCTTGATTTTGGCTCAGGTCATTATCTAGCTGTTCCTGAGATTGAGCCCCGCTTCAGGCTCCTACAGCGCAAGGCCTACTTGGAATTCTCTCTCTCCCTCCCCCACCCCTGCTCTCTCTCTTTCAAAATAAATAAATATTTTTTAAAAAATAAAAAAAAGGGGGTACCTGGGTGGCTCAGTCAATTAAGCTTCTGACTTTGGCTTAGGTTATGATCTCTCAGTTCGTGGGTTCCGGTCCCGTACTGGGCTCTGTGCTGACAGCTCAGAGCCTGAAGCCTATTTTGGATTCTAGGTCTTCCTCTCTCTCTCTTCCCCTCACCTGCTAATGCTCTGTCTCTCCTTCTCTCAAAAATAAATAAACATTTAAAAAATGTTTTAACAGGGGCGCCTGGGTGGTGCAGTCGGTTAAGCCTCCGACTTCAGCCGGGTCACAATCTCGAGGTCCGTGAGTTCGAGCCCCGCGTCAGGCTCTGGGCTGATGGCTCAGAGCCTGGAGCCTGTTTCCGATTCTGTGTCTCCCTCTCTCTCTGCCCCTCCCCCGTTCATGCTCTGTCTCTCTCTGTCCCAAAAATAAATAAACGTTGAAAAAAAATAAAAAAAAATAAAAAATGTTTTAACAAAAACTCTTTAAAAAATTAAAAATTAAAAAATAAGGTGTTTTAAATAACATCAAAAATGTGAAATATTTTATATAAATCCATACTTAGATAAAATATCAATCTAATGACAGATGCATAAGACCTCTTTGTAAGCATCCTATAAAACATTATCAAGAAAAACTTCAAAAATGGAATAATATACATGGTTCTTAGATTTAAAATCTCAAAAGTTTAACTAGGTGGAATCACTCTGTAGAATTCGGTGCATTCCCCATCAAAATATGAAAAGATTGTGTGTGTGTGTGTGTGTGTGTGTGTAGACAAGGTTGATTCTAAAATTTATATGGAAATGCAAAAACAAAAAATTACCAAGAACCCTGCAGAAAAAAACAGATATGATGACTTATTTTATCAGACATGAAGACATACTACAGACCTTCAGTAATTAAGACCATGTGTTGTTGGTTCAAGGTTAGAAAAATAGGTCAGTGGACCAAAATAGAGAATCTACAAGCAAGTTTACAAACATGTGGGAATTTGATTTAAAGCAGTCTTTTCCATTTTTTAAAATCTTTATTTATTTTTGAGAGACAGCACACGAGCAGGGAAGGAACAGAGAGGGAGACACAGAATCTGAAGCAGGCTCCAGGCTCCGAGCTGTCAGCACAGAACCCAACGTGGAGCTTGAACTTAAGAACCGAGAGGCTCATGGCCTGAGCTGAAGTCGGACGCTTAATCAACTGAGTCACCCAGGTGCCCCCAGAGCAGTTTTTTCAATTAGTGGAGCTGGATTAATTGGATAACCACGTAGAAAAAAATGAAGTTTGACCCCTATTTCACACTATCACAAAATCAGTTAGTGATGAATGGCAAAAAAATAAACATAACAGGCAAGTGCCCCCAGGCCATAAAACAGAAAACTATCTTATAAAATTATTGTACAGAAAATTTTCTTATGTGGGACACAAGACCATTGTACATAAAGAAAAATTAATAAATTGGGCTACGTTAAAACTTTATCAAAAACATCACAGAGTAAAAAGGCAAGTGGACAAAAATATCTAAAACATATATGCTTAATAGGGGGTCACACACACAAAATATATATATATATTTTTTTAATTTTTTTTAACGTTTATTTATTTTTGAGACAGAGAGAGACAGAGCATGAACGGGGTAGGGTCAGAGAGAGAGGGAGACACAGAATCCGAAACAGGCTCCAGGCTCTGAGCTGTCTGCACAGAGCCCGACGCAGGGCTCGAACTCATGGACCTTGAGATCATGACCTGAGCCGAAGTCGGCCGCTTAACCGACTGAGCCACCTAGGCGCCCCTAAATATTTTTAAACTCTCAAAAACTGATGTGAAAAATATAATTAATTATAAAAACGGACAAAGTACTTGAAGAGACACTTCATAAGATGTATGCACTAGTGACTACTAAGTGTATTATTTACTAATGATTAATCACTACATAAATGCAAATTAAAATCATAGTGTGATACATATCCTAAAATATTGGAAAAATGAAGATATCCATGCAATGTTTATGGCAGTATTAACTGGTTTAATCCTACAGCAAGAGAGTCTGGCATTCTCTACAAAAGCTGAAAATACGAATAGACTATGACCCAGCAATCCCAGCACTACTTGTAAGAGCCCCAAATCGGAAACAAACCAAATATCCTCCAATGACAGAATGAGTAGACACGTTCAGTGGAAGATTATAGAGAAAAGAAAAGAACTACAACTATATGCTATAGCTGGATCTAACAGATATTCTATCAAATTCAAGTGGCAAAAGAATAATATATACTGTATGAATCAATTTATATTAAATTCAAATCAGTTAACAAAATGTGTGAATCTTGAATCAACCTTCATTTGAACACTCTACCGGATGCTCATTTGAAAACTGTTTTACTTTATAGATGGCACCTATATTTCACTTAGCAATTAGATTTGTTGTTATATAAACATACTGTATACTAATCAATTGGAAGAAACAAAGATCTTAATCGTGAAGAAATTGGAAAAGACAGCCTTTTGTGATTTTCTTTATTTTTAATTTATTCTAGCGTTATTCTCATAAATGGAAATATATAAATTATCGTACTTTAATTTTGTCAAAAGATATTTTCTCTCAAGTTTTGAAGAATTGAAATTCAGCATTAGCTTATAAAGGCTTTCTTTGTTTTCATTAAGTTCTCAATGTAATAATTTTTCTGTTTCCTTCCCCTATGAGAAATCTCTGAGCTTATTAACCTGAAGTCTTCAGCCTTTTAAAATTACAGTGGAACAGTTTTTGTGGCCCATAAAAAAACTCTAGTTTTCTAACCTACCCCCTCCCAATTTTTTTAGTAAGAAGTAGATACTGAACTAAAGTAATCTTGGAGGACATTACATTATATTGAAAGATTTTTAGGTTAGAAATCCAAGGTGCCTTAATAAATGTATATTCAAGATGCAGAAGATTGGAACATACCCCAAACTTACAACTTGTTTTTCTAAAATTCAAATTTAACACCATACACACACATACGGGCACACACGCCCTCCGCCACACAGTCCTAGCAGAAAAAAGCTATATTTTACTATAGATTTATAAATAATTTCCACTACCTGTCTCTTCTCTGTAAACACTTACGGTTAAGATCCAAATGTGTATCTCTGGCTATAACAGAATAGATAAATGAACAATCTAATTAACAGTAATTCTGTTCACACTGTTGCTTTGAACACTAATTATTTAAAGATTTAATTAAGACCTTGATTTAAAATTTAGTTCATGTAAGTGTTTAGGAATCTTAGATTTGTAAAATGAAATATGAAACTGGTACATTTTAATTAGTTTGTAAAATGCAAATACCATTCCATTTAGCCATTGAGAAAGAGAAACAGCAACTAAGCAAAAAGAAACTAACTCTGAAGTGAGGAGTAATTTTGCAAAGTGTTCCTTTCTACTACAAACAGTAATCCGTGTTCTTAACTGTTACGTGTACAAAGAAGAAATATGACTCCCATATCTTATGCTTCTTATGAAGCAACTATTCATAATAGTAACTATTGCCCAAAATCTCTGTTAGTCAAACAACCCTCCTTTAGGCAAAGACTATGAAGTACCACGTGTGATTTGCTATTTTTCTTTTTCTTGTTTTAAGAAATAGTACTTTAAAGTAGTTCTTCAAATATCTGAATTATCTTACAGCATTGGATGTATCTATTATAGTTACATAATATTTTGATTTAAAAACATGCATTTGGCACACATAAGGAAAAAAATAGCTCCTAAATTTACACATTCATTATTTTTTTTTAACGTTTATTTATTTTTGTGACAGAGAAAGGCAGAGCATGAACAGGGGAGGGGCAGAGAGAGAGAAGGAGACACAGAATCTGAAACAGGCTCCAAGCTCTGAGCTGTCAGCACAGAGCCCGTCGCGGGGCTCGAACTCACGGAACGTGAGATCATGACCTGAGCCGAAGTTGGATGCTTAACCGACCTAGACACCCAGGCGCCCCTATACATTTATTGTTAAATAAGAAGTGCTCATATTTTTGAAAAACCCCACCTGTTATAATAATCACCAAATGATTCTTTCCATATTTTATCTACAACTTGTTACTCCTTATTTAGCATCCTTTTTTTCCCTCTTTCTCTTTTTTTGCAATACCTATCAGATACTTTGCTGAATTTTGGTAATTCTAAATAGGGAATAAAACTAGGCTACGTAGGCAAAAATCTTAGAAGACAATGATGGTGATGATGATGACTGATGATCGTCATTCAATTAGTTACTCATTTAATTCTCATGCCCCCAGGACACTTGTGTTCTTATTATCTCCATTTTTATAAATGAGGAAATTGAGGCCATTGAAATAGTTAAAATAAGTATTTAACTTCTCAGAGGTAGTGAGATCAGAGCAAGATGTTAGGGCCAGAAAGCTGGGCTCCAGAGATTTATCTTTTCAAACTAGTACAGTTTTTAAAGTCAAAGGTGCATTAAAAGTAATAAAAATTGTTCAACATGTTGATATATTTGTGACATCAAATTGGTTTTATTATGTTCACAGACATAAAACGATGTATTCAACAATTTTTGAAGATAAAATTCTTTCTAAAAATAAAAATAGCATATATAACAAAACAAAACTGGAACTTATATTGATAAATATATGTGTATATATACTTTAACATCATACTTTTAAGTAATCTTTACACCCAATATGGGGCTTAAATTTACAACTCTGAGATCAAGAATTGCATGCTTAGGGAACCTGGGTGGCTCAGTCGGTTAAGCATCTGTGACCTTAGTTCAAGTCATGATCTTGCAGTCCATGAGCTCCAGCCCTGGGTTAGGCTCTCTGCTGTCAGCTTGGAGCCCACTTTGGATGCTCTGTCTCCCTCTCTCTCTGCCCCTCCCCTGCTTGCACTCTCTGTCTCTCAAAAATAAATAAACTTAAAAAAAATAAATAGAAAAGAGTTACACACTCTACTGACTGAGCCAGTGAGGCACCCCCCCACCCGTCAAAAATTTTTTTAAATATATAAGCAGGATAATTAATTTTGGCATTTACTCCAAAATGCTTATAAATAAATTTCTTCTTCTTCTTCTTCTTCTTCTTCTTCTTCTTCTTCTTCTTCTTTCTCATCTTCCTATTTATTTAATTTTGAGAGGGACAAAGACAGAACTTGAGTGGGTGAGGGGCAGAGAGAGAGACAGACACAGAATCCAAAGCAGGCTTCAGGCTCTGATCTGTCAGCACAGAGCCTGACACAGGTTCGAACCCTGGAAACAGATCATGACCTGAGCCAAAGTCAGATGCTTAACCTACTGAACCACCCAGGTGTCCCATAAATAAATTTCTTAGCTGTATCTTACATTGTAACATTGGGATTTTTTTTCCCTAAAGAATGCATTTTTAATATTGTTTTACTTCTTTTAATTTTTGATAAAATTGGTACAATCTTCCTTTCAAGGATTTATTTTATAGCTAATGAATGTGAAATTGTTTGTTGGCATCTTTAGTTCACGCCTTTCTGTAGAACATAACAGTTTTATTGTAAATCCCCTTGCCGCAGGGGTTGAGATACTTGATAAGCTCAGAGCAAACTGTGTGAAAAAAATAGCCTTGATTCAATTTTCAGCTGAAATGCATAAATATTTTAGGTCAAATTTTTTCACAAGTACAATCATTTACCTCCATTCAACATACTTTCTTGGACAAATATGTTTATAAGCCAAAACTCATCAAATGGTTTTCATTCATGATTTATTTGAACACTTAGCAAAATGTAGTTGCCACGAAAGTGAAAGGTCTTCTCAAAGTAGACATGAATCCAATTAAAACTAAGAGATTCTCTCAAAGATTTTTCCCAAAGTCAAGCTATCCCAGAGCCCAATTATGTAACTTTAATATTCAGTCTTATATACTGTTTACTCTCTGTGTTTAAATTCTTCCATTCCTCTTTGTTTTTGTAGGGAAATGTTTCAATATGTTTTTGCTTGCTTTATTTTCAATAACTTGCAATTCGCTAAGGCTTCAAACACTGAAAAATGTTGGCACTCTATTAATCAAATCCTTTAGCTAAAGATTTCCAAAATTGCAAAACAAATGCTATCAAAATCCGGAGTTTCATTTTCAAAAATTAGCAGTAGAATCTATAATTGTGAATTATTTCACCTTTTATTAAATGAAGTTCCAAAGCATTACTTGAATTCTATGAATTAGGTTAAAAATTGAATTATGTTTTTGAATCAGATAACACTGGTTCCTGCAGCTCCACATGTAAAATTATTCTTTCGTAAAGTCTTCTTAAAATAATCGCTAGCCTTTGAAGTAGATGCAAATGCTCATTCAGTGGATTTGTCTTTGTTTAAGTGTCAAGGGACACCACCACAGCCCTCGTGAAGAATGATAAACATGGACAAAAATTTGTGCAATTCAGCACTAATCATTAAGTTGCTAAAGAAATGCAAATGTAGTACTTATTTTCAAGCTTTACATGCATTTGTGTTTTTTGAGCTATTGCTGCTTAAGACGTATCTTTCAAAAACACAAGTATCAAATATTATAGATTTACACTCCAAAATCACTGTAACAAGATTTCAGACTGTTCTGTACAGACTCTGTGGGTGGAACTACTTAGCCTCTGTTTCCTGTACATTGATTTCAGGTACAAGTATCCTACGATGTCCCATATTTTCCACTGACCCTACCAAACGGTTGCCTGAAGGCCTTGTGCATCTTGAAGCCATTCACACAGGCCGCCACCACTGGCTCTACCGTCAACTGCCTGGAAGAAGCAAGCAGAGTTGAGTACTTTTTCCCTTTATCAGCTGAAACCTAGCTTTTCCTGTCAACACGCCTTGTTGTATCAGCAAGTACCTGCTGGCTCCTACTTAGATGTTGGTTAATTATGGAAAGGTTTGGGGTAGGAAAGATGGATTATTACAGGTCTTCTTTAAGGTTTAATGACATGCTAAAGAAAGAATTCTGTGTACTATACGTGCCTTTGTGTCTGTTCTCAAACACTATCAGATGAGACCGTGACAGAAGCTAGAAGTTCAAAGTCAAAGAGTAATAAATTCTCATTGATGCAAAGTCATCCATAAAATAGGATAAATCTAGGATTAAACAAGGTAGCCTCACCTCAGAGCTCTTGACTTTCCCAAACTTTTGGAAGTCAGTTATAATATATGTGGCCCAATGGGTTTAAAGATCACTAGAAATGGAATGTTTTGCAACATCCAGACAGACAGATCTATTTTTCTTCATCTGAGCTAGATTCTTTGTCCTCAGCCTGGCTAAGAGTTTTATAGGCATCACAATCACTGGGCCAGTCCTTTGTAATGAGGATGAAAGACAGAGAACAATCCCAAAATACATCCTCTATCAGAGTATCAGGTCAGAATATAAACAGGTAGATGGGCAGAAAGAAAATGGGGAAGCTACCTTTAAAAACAGCAGACAAATCTCATAAGGTAGCTCTCTGCTTCGCCTTGAACTGAGAAACTAAAACCACCGCTTAGCAATTTTATCTTTTCCTCTCCACCATACTATTTTTGGTTTGTAGCTATTGTGCCTGGATTATTAAATGCTTTCCTCGCTGAGCTGTCTTTTCTTCCTTTTCAAAAGCAATCTGCAAAACACTGTCAGATTAATATTCCAAAAAACTGTTTCACATGAGCTGATCATTTAGCTCAGAAGTCCTTTAGAGTTTAAAGTACTATGTATAGAATAAAGTTCAGAATAAAATTCAAGGTCCACCTGACCCTTCTGACTTTCAAAATCATCCACTGCCTATTTCCAATACTCCACTGTATTCTACACGTATTCTTCCTCTACACGTATGTATGCACGTTATATCCTCTGCTCAGAGGATACTAATGCAAACAGTCCCCAAAACCCATCAGCGACATTCATACCACTCTGCCCTTATTCATACTATTCTTTTAGGCTAAAATGTTCTCCACCCCAGTCGCCATCTATACAAAGCTTATTTCTTCTTAGTGATGCAATGCAAGTTCCACTGCTTGCCTCTTCATTTCGGGCACAACGTAGATCTTGCCTGCCCTGGACCTGAACATTGTTGTTCTTGACATTGCTTTGGGTTATATTCCAGGTAAACGAACTTTCTCTTCTCAAAATGAGCAGCTTCTTCAGACAAAGACCATTGGCTATATCTTTTATATATAACATGATACCTAATATAGATCTGTAGATATGCCTATATTTACACCTATATCCTATTAATAAAACCCATTATAAATTGGTGACTTCTCAAATTATCAGTTGTAGAGTGTATTCATCTGTTGCAAGATTGTAACATTCAGACTTTACCCTGAAAATCAACACAGTCACAAACTGAGTATCCAGCAACAGCAAACACATGCCAGATCTTTATAAAGAAAAAAAAATACTAAACTAGAACCAACTTGTTGAGGATTCAGAAGAGAACTACGTCTTCTGATACATTATTTTTCCTGGGCTTTTAAACTCTTTACAGTGGCTCTTATTTCCATCAGTTTACTTTTCTGTATTCAAATTTAACACAGAATGTGCTTGCGTTGATTCTGATGTCATAATTAGATTAGGTATTGGCTTCTCAAGACTAAAATCTAGCAGTTTAAAAAAAATTTTAAACATCAGTTCTACTGACTTTAATATTGTTCAAATAAGGCATAACACACCAGCACAGAGCTTTGTCCTAAATAACTATAGGTGTAGAAAAGGCAAAATTGTTTTTATTCACTCCCTGATTCCGAAATCAGGGCTACTGTGACGTTCTGGCCTCAGTGCCGAACAGATACTCATCAGAAATGCTGACACTCAGAGAGATGCTCTCAACAATTTTTTTAATATTAAATTGAATAAATGCATATTGATGTAGTCTTTCATTTCTGTTCGCAAAATGTAAGAGTCTTGGATCCTGTGAGAATCGATCGGAGCTTTCCCATGGAAATAAATTAAAAATACTAATGGCAATAGTAATGATCATTTCACAAATGAAAAGAAAGGAAGAAAGGAAAGATTTGTGTCAAATAGACCATACCAAAAAAAAAAAAAAAAAGAAGAAGAAGAAGAAGAAGAAGAGAACAACTATTTAAGGAAACTGTATTGTCATTTTAAAAAAATGTAGGGGCGCCTGGGTGGCGCAGTCGGTTAAGCGTCCGACTTCAGCCAGGTCACGATCTCGCGGTCCGTGAGTTCGAGCCCCGCGTCAGGCTCTGGGCTGATGGCTCAGAGCCTGGAGCCTGTTTCCGATTCTGTGTCTCCCTCTCTCTCTGCCCCTCCCCCGTTCATGCTCTGTCTCTCTCTGTCCCAAAAATAAATAAAAAATGAAAAAAAAATTTATAAAAAAATGTAAATATTTGCTGAACTGGGTTCTGTCTTTTTAAAGATGTTTAATAAAATGTGTAATATTATCTATGAGAAAAATTAGGAATAAAAATCATTCACTCTGAGGCTAAATTCCATTGTTAAAAAGTTAAAAATCTGCCCTAAGCCAAAGAGAATAGTTTTCTGTTTCACTTTGAGAAAGAATATTAATGAAATGTGAAATAATTTTCAAACTTTTTATTTCCTAAAAACGAAAACAAGACAGAGCACAAATTAGCAGGGAGAAAATAAACTTAATATTTTCCAAGTCTTACTTTTCGATCAGAAGCCAATTGATAATGAACAACTTGATGAAATGAATGGAGTTAGGGTAAAGAACGAATTCGTGCCTCTAAAACTAAGAGCTGTCTCATTTTCTGAAATTGTGATCCAGAAAGTAACCGGAATATTAGGCAAATCCATGGACAATGCCAAAACTCCATTAACCATTTGATTGTCCTCCTGGTGCAGGGTGACAGTAAAATGGCCAGAGCTCATTTGACTGTCTGTGCTCTGTAAGATAAGCATAAATAAGATTATAAGATTGCTCTACAAGTAAAATGCTGTACTTATGAAACCAATGGAGCTGAGGAAGAAGGATAAAGTCAAAGTAGCTAAAATAATGCTATCCCTACCTAATGTGTGGTTATGGATTACTTAATTCTCCCCAAAACTTAGCTGTACCGGATCTAACATCAGTCCACAATACTACATTCCATTTTCTTTCACCATCCCGATTGCATTATAGGAATACTGGCTACCAACTTCTCTTGAAGAAAGGAAGAATTTATTTATTTATTTATTTATTTATTTATTTATTTATTTATTTATGTTTATTTGTTTTTGAGAGAGAGAGAGAGAGAGAGCATGAGCAGGGTAGGGGCAGAGAAAGAGGGAGACACAGAATCTGAGGCAGGCTTCAGACTTTGAGCTGTCAGCACAGAGCCCAACACGGGACTCAAACTCACATACCATGAGATCAAGACCTGAGCCAAAGTTGGACACTCAACCGACTGAACCACTCAGGTGCTCCAGGAAAAATTTATTTTGATATTTGGTCTCCCACTGGTCTATATGGTTAAAAAGGCAAGTTAGTGATAAAGAGATAATGTGGTTCAGGCTGCTTTCAGTGGAGTTGTGACTTTCCCAACCAAAGTCAAAGCTTTATAATTATATCATAAAAGGAGGGTAATGAAAGGATTTTAGTGTTGTATGATGAAGAAAGAACAACTTCTGAAAAACAAGGAAATAAAACTCTACAAATAAGCAAATAAAAATTTCCATATTAGAAAAATCCAGACATACACTTTCATAGTTTCGTGTTGGCTCAAATCTGTATTTCAGAAAATGAGGGGAAGACTTTTTCAAATACGGCATAGGTCGTAAAATAGCAACAGGGCATAAATTAAAGATTGTGACTGAATACATCTAAAAGTAAATGTATAGACACTGGCAAGACTGGATGAAATATTTGAAGTAATAAATATATGGCACTGCATTGTAAAATATATGAATCCAACTTAAATTTCCCTCTCTCAACACCCTCTTTATGTCCACCTGTATGCACTGTTCACCCATTCACTATCACAGATTATACAAATGGAAGGCATCCACTTCAACCCCATTAGTTTTTTTCTTTCCTTTCCCTTTTCTTTTCTTTTAGGCGATTTCTACAATATAAGTGGCCATGGATACGTAGACAGTGTTTTTGCCCTCTGAAACTGATGGCTACACATTTGTACATCCCAGATTATCCTCTCACTTCGGAATCTTTGTGAGTTTCTCAGGATCTCCCTTCTTATCGTGGTCTTCTTGCACCTGTCTTTCCCGAAAACTTTGCACGAGAAGCAGACGCATCTACTCTCCTAGGGGTCCTCTCTCCTGCGCCATCTTGCTGCACAGATTCCTGTGTTTTCTCTTTAACATCTCGTTTCTATTTCCCGATGTCGAATAACAAGTAAACTTTCTTCCCAGACCCCCTGCCCGATCACACAGAAATCATTCTCATCAAATTCAAGGAACTTTTGGGCGTTAGCCCCAGGCCTGGGAACTTGGGGTCTTGATCTATGTTTTCTTACCTCTAGAGTTCTATTAGTCAACACTAGTTTTGACTGGATTTTCAAAAACACAAATTTAATAAACATTTGTTAGGTGATTATTGTGTATCGGGCTCTCTGCTGGCTCTGGGGAGATAGAGGTGAGAAAGCCAAGACCATTTGCTCCAGTGGCCTACTGGGGAAGATAGGCAACTGCATACGCTATTACCTAAGTGATGCAACGGAAACACCAGCAGTTTGTAAGGTCCGTGAGTAGGTTGTAAACAGCATTAGAAAGCACAGCATTGAAGAAGGTAGCTGCCAACCATTTGATACAAACTTGCCGGACAAAAGCACCTGTTCCACTTTTTGTGCTCTCTTGCATCCTGTTATTCTCCTTAGCTATGTCTCCCTTTGACCATGGGCCTTTCTTGCCCTCTCCTGGTCACTGTACCTTATGATGGTGTCATATTGTCACATTTGACATTCTGCCACTGGTCTTTTTTTCCATTTTTCTCTCTTTGTCAAGAGGAGTGGTATGAATTGGATTAAGAGATGAAGCCACGGTGATTTTTTTTAAGCAAAAATGATTAGAGAAGAGAAAGGAGATTGAGAATGGAATATTTATATTTATAAAAGAATAATTCAGGTTTCTAATTCAAAAAAATAATCAAAAAATTTATTTTAAAATGAGATTTGCAGCTGTGTGTCCATCTACACACATTCAAGGTCACAAGTGGCCATTACCAAGAAAGGAAAATAGACCCTCTTTAGCCTTTTCCCTTCTCCCTGGATAGTCTTCATCTACTAATAGTAAAATGCTAAAGAAAATAATGTTACTGTATTTCCACATTAGATCATCTTGACCTTCATTTACAGTGATGCACAAACCCCAATTTTGTCCTGTACATTCAAGGCCAATATTATATTTTTCAGAAACTTCTGCATCCTAGGGCACCTGGGTGGCTCAGTCGGTTAAGCGTCTCTTGATTTCAGCTCAGGTCATGATCTCACTGTTTATGTGATTGAGCCCTGCATCAGGCTCTGCACTGACAGCACACAGCCTACTTAGGATTCTCTCCTTCTCTCTCTCTCTCTCTCTCTCTCTCTGCCCCTCCCCTGCTCACATCTGCACACACTCTCTCAAAATAAATAAAACTTAAAACAGAAACTTCTGCATCCTACTAAGAGCCCTTCTATGCAGCAAAGATGCCCCACAGACTCACCTAAAAGTGTGTTTCAAATAGATACAGCTGGCTCCCTGGGGAGGGAGGGGGTCTAGTGTCACTCGTTCAGGAGAGCTGTGATAGTTGCTACCTGGTACATGAGGCAGTGTGTGCAAAACCGCTTTTCCCTGGGAGGACTTAGGCAAACTGACCGGCACTGTGTAAATCTGCCACATGGATCATATCATCAATGGGAGAAAATATTGCAGATGTTGTCAAACATCTGAAAAAAATATAGGTGAGAAAGAAAAATCCTTCTATCAGAGATTATCTTGTCGTACCAAAAATAGAAGTTAAAGCCTTTGTAGGATTCCCCCCACAGCCTTTATTAAGGACATGCTTCCCCTCCACCTAGTACCCTCCTTGTGGATGGACTTTATTTCCACTGTGATGTGTGCAATGACCACTATTATCATATGTGAGGATACATTTTAAGCAAGTTCCACGCTCAGAGTGAAGCCCAACGCAGGGCTTGATCCCACGACCCTGGGATCATGACCTGAGCCAAAACCAAGAGTCAGACGCTTAACCGACCGAGCCAGCCAGGTGCTCCTAGGAGAATACATTTAAATGCCATGCTGGCTCAAATAAAAATAGTCAGACTCTGCTGTTGGAAGAAAGGAATAGCGTACTATAAGGGTTGTTGTTTGGCTTTAAATTTCCCTTAAGGTATATAATGAGCTGACTTGAGAAGGGATCTGTTATATACTAGAGCTTCAAGTTGAACAATGACCTTTATTTTGGGGGAGTATGTTAACATGAGGGCTATGCATGCATTCATGTGTATGTTCGTGTCTAACAATAGATACTAATAGGTACACAAAACCAATTTTGTTTATGACACTCCTTCCCTCAAGCTCATTCATGCATGTGGTAAATTATGTGACCAGCAATGAGTTCATGCATAATGGACTGAAAATATTCAAGGGCGGGAAGGCCATTGGGAAGGTAGAAAGAGATGCTGTGAGTGGAGCACTGTTTATTGTCGCATACTTTCTTGACCTTTTCTTCATTTAAGGTGATGCCAATCTCTGGAGCAAGGCTATTAAATTAGCAACGTGATAGTCTCTCTTTTCATGCAGCGCAAACATGCCTGGGAAAGTGAGGCTGATTTACTGACTATACGAACCCTGACAAAGAAAACTAGGGGTATAATGTTGGGATTTAGAACTTAACCTAGCAGCGTTTATTCAACCATCTCATTCATATTTTGTCTCTTTATCTCTTTGCTCCATTTGGTGTTGAGTGATATTTTACAACCTTTAAAAAGAGGGAAACAGACACTCCAGCTCTAATATTCCCTTGTTACTCTTAAGGAACAGAAGTAAAAGTGCTCACAGCTGGGGAGACACAAACCAGAATTTCTTGGGACCAAAGCCTCAGTTTGGGTCGACATTGCATTGTTTTGTTTCATCTGTCAATAAATCAATGGTAGCTGATTAAAGAAAACTCGCTTGCTGATTGGATGAAACTGGGAAGCAGGGCACTGCTAACTCCAGGGGCACAAGCCCATCACCACCCGAAAGAGTTGTCACTGGTGTCGGGGTTGTGCTTTTAATGATGACTATGACTCAGTTGAGAGCCAGGTAGTCTATGTTGGTAACACAATGTCATTCTATCCAGGACAACAGTCTCTGTGAAGGCCAGACAAAACGCATTCTCTACTGGAAAGAAAAAAGGGCACCAAAAATGAAGAACACACACACACACAGTAGCTGTAGCTGCTATTTTCGGGTCAGGACAGAGGCCCATGGGTCCTCCTGAGCAGAGACTGGCTCAGGGGAGTTTGGGGATAAACCCAGGGCAGGGCAAATGCCAGAGACTTCTCCAGACTCCACCAGAGCTTAAAGGTCTCCATCTGCTTGCTTCCCTTGTAGAGCACGACATCATCAACCATTGGCACATGCAGCATGTGTGGTGATGTGGTCCTGTTGTGGTCCCTCTGACAGGTCACAGTCTCCTTTCCCACTGGTTCATGTGGCCATTTTATCGAAAAAGTGCCACAAATGCTGTATACAACAGAGGCTTCATGTGGCTACTTTTCCATATCCAGATGTTTAAAGGATTGGGTAAGAATCTGACTTTAATTTGCTTTGGGTAAAGGCTAGTTACAAGGATAGTGTTCTTGGGGGCCTCAGTTCTTTGGGATGTATATATATATATCGGTATACATTCCTCTAGGGATTATCTTTCATTTCCTACTCTTCCCACCTTCCCATCTACTTAAGATCAGGTTCCTCTGAAAGGGATTTTGGTATATGCATCTATAATTATGCTTATTTAATTTCTCTGTGCGAAGAGGAACAATGTGTTAGCCTTATCAGTGCAAACGTGGCACTCTTTACCGTCAGATTTTCAGCTTCCATTAGGATCATAGTAAGCTAAGCTAAGGCAAGAAAAAAAAAATAAACTCTTTTTCTAAAGGTCAGGCTTCTTAATTAAATGAAAACTCAGGCGGCAGCATTATAAAATGAAATGACTGTAGCCTGCGCTCTTTCTGAGGAGACCCTACAGGGGATCCAGCTGACCCTGTCGAAAGCAGGGCGAGCTGAATTATTCCCTGATGGGTAGGAGGCTACCACATTACAATGGTGGTTCCTTTTTTTTTTTTTTTTTTTTTTTTTTGCAAACAAATGGAATTGATTGAGCGTGTCTGTGGCCATATGGAGGCTGCAAATCCTGCAGCTGTGCTCCGTGTCCCACCCGCCTCATTGTCACCTCATCGTCGTTGACTTCCCACCACCATGGCTGCCACTCCCTGGCACTTTCTGCTTTTGCTACCGCTGTCCTTCAGCCAAGGCCAGTGTGGAGGAAGAATGAATAAAGAGACCCTGAGCTAGGTCCTTTCATATTTAGGAGTTCACGTAAATCCTGTAAGGAAAGCATCACTATCTCCTTTTGTAGAAGAGCAAACTGAAACTCAGAGAGGTTAATTATTTTGCCCATTGTCACATAGCTGGTGAAGTATCAGGCAAGAATGGGCTGGACTGACTCCAGTGCCCATTCTCTTTCTATAAGAGCTAATGTTTGTATTGCTCTGGTTCCACTCCCATTGCCTGTATTCAGGAATCTTCTGGATGGCATCTGATGATACTATTACCCACCCAGGATCACAGCAAAGCTTACTCTGTCTAAACTCTTGGCCTACCTCTGTCCTGATTTTGTTGTGGTTTTCCAATAGATCAGACCAATTTTAGTTGGTAAGGAACTCTGTGAAGTCCTCACAAGAGTAAATGAAGCCGAAAGTTTTCAAAAATGTTAAGAAAACTGTAAGAATTGAGAATGGCAGCTTATTGTAACTTCCCTACTTTGATGGCCACATTCCTACCTTTTCCTAGTAACATCACTCTGAACACTCTGAATTGTAATGCATGACATGGTGCTCCATCTAGAAGCTAAAGCATTTACCCAGTTTTGTGTTTGTGATCCTGATTATATTTTTAAAAAGTTTTTTTTAATGTTTATTTCTTTTTGAGAGAGAGACAGAAAGACAAAGTGCAAGTAGAGACAGGGAAGAGACAGACGGAGACACAGAATTCAAAGCCGGCTCCAGACTGAGCTGTCAGCACAGAGCCCGACGAACTGTGAGATCATGACCTGAGCAGAAGCTGGACGCCCAACCGACTGAGCCACCCTGGTGCCCCTATTGATTATATTTGTAATCAAATAAATATATTGATTATGGGAATTCCTAACACATATGTAGGATCTCTGAAGTTGTTAAAAACTACCACATAAAGCTAAAAGAGTTAGAAAATCTTTCCAGGCTCCGATTGTCTTCACATACACAAAGGATTCCGATTAATTATACTTATTAAAAGTCTTGGATTTGAAGGGTTTATTATTTTTTTTTTCCAGAGAATGAATATGTGTTGAGACACAGCTGCCAAACTATCCATCTCCGTGGGGCACTATCTGCATTGAGCTCCAGGGGGAGCCATCGAAATAGTGTGATGTGGTGGCATCTTCCAAAACAGAAGGCAGTAAAGTAATGAGATGGGAAGCAAAGGTTTGCATCTCTGGCTGCAATTAGAATTGCCAGGGGAGCTTTAGGACCAATGCCTGAGCTTCACTTGAGGTGATTAAGCCAAGTCTCTGGTGGGTGGATCTGGGCATCAGTAATGTTTTAAAAGCACTGGCTTAGAGCATGGAATCTGGAGACATGGGACCTGGATTTGATTCCCAATTATTAAACTATCTAAGCTTTATGGGTGTCTAGAGTATGAGGCCATAGGTTGCTCTTACTTTATAAGATTGTGAATCCAACCCCTACCATTGCACTTCTATTAAACATGTAAAAACGATGATCAACTCTTCTTATTAAGACACAAATCCCTGCTGCTTTAATACTTTTGAAAAAAAAATAAAAGAATACAGTAGTCCTCCTTTTTCTGTGGTTTCACTTTTCAGTTTCTATTACCCACGGTCAACTGCAGCCCAAACGCAGATGATCCTCCTGATGTATCATCAGAAGGTCAATGGTAGCCTAACGCTATGTCAATGTCTGCGTCATTCACCTCACGTCATCGCATCACATGGGCATTTTATCATCTGACATCATCACGAGAAGAGGAAAGGTGAGTATGGTATAATAAGATACTTTGACAGAAAGAGAGACTCCATTCACATGACTTTCATTACATTACATTGTCATGGTTATTCAAGTTTTTATCACTTATTGCTGTAATCTCTTACCGTGCCTGGTTTGCAAATTAAACTTTATCATAGGTACGTATGTGTAGGAAAAAGCATAGCAAATATAGGGTTCAGTACTATCCTTGGTTTCAGGCTTTCACTGGGGGTTTTGGAACAGATCTCCCATGGATAAGCGGGGGGGTTACTGTAATATACTATCAGTTAGGCCCAATCTTTTCTCAGAGACTCAAAAGATGTGTAAAATATATTAAACGAGATGACTCAGAAGATAATCCGTTCAGTCCAACCTGCAGAAATCCTACTAAACTTTGAATGTGCCATCTACGAAGACCTAGCTAAGGTCTGAAGTGGAAACCCTGCCATTGGAGTTTTGCCCCTTGGCTAATTTATCTCATTGCACTCTACTTTACCTCATATATAGAAATCCCTTCAACTCTGTCTCAAACACTAAGACTGGATTTATAATGACCTGTTCATTACCTGTAGTGACCTCAGGTACTTCCAAGTTAACCTTCCTAAGCAAACTCCTTCAAGGTTTAAACCCAACCAATGGAAAGTTCTGTCAATAATATTTCATAAAGGTCTCTCAAGCGTTACTCCTCTTCTCCATCTTCTCACCAAGGCTGAGGGCATTTTCTTTCTTGCTACCAGCTCCTAATTAATCGTCTGTGTGCTGCTAGAAATAACTTTTGGAAAAACAAATGCTCACAAACCACTTTATGCTTTAAAGTTCCCTTTATTTATGCTCTATTGCCTGAGGAATCAAGTCCAATGTCCTTAGGTCAGAGGACCTAAAAATCCATATTTAGCTTTCAGAATCTTCCTTGCACCCACCCCTTCTTTCTATAAACATCCTGGTAGCATTCTGAAGTCCACATCTCTGATCATGCCAATGTGGCTTTGTATATGCTGTTCCCTTCACTTATTTTACTCTTCTCATATTCCTTGCCTCATTAACTCCTAATTATCTTTTAAGTCTGAGATCAGGAATCATTACTGTGATGTCCTTTCATGACTCCTCCGAGCATTTGTCCTTTCTCCTTCTGTGCCCTGTAATACTTCACTTAACTGTGCCTTAATACAATTGATCACAAATGTCTTTTTCACCCAGTAGCCTGAGGGTTCCTTAAGAAATCAGACTCACTAGACTGGGATGAGGGCCTTAGAAAGTTCTAGTGGAAACAAGAACTCAGACTATAGATTAATAAATGAACAATTAAACAGATGTTTCATTCAAAATGGATTGGGAAACACAGCTGCATTCTTAGGGAAAATCTCTGTTGAAGCAGAAATATTTTCCTCTCCCATCTACGCCCCAACATGACCTGGAAGGGCCACAAAGTGTCTGGAATTGATCCTGAGTTTAATTGTTGAGTTAAAGAGAAGTAAAACTGTGTGCTGCTCAGGTGTTGGTATTGACACAAATACAAACATTAAAGGAAGGAAATGTGGCCTAAGTCTATTTGTGACCATCGCTAGTGCATAATGCTTGCACACGAATATTGAAATTTGAACATGTTGGATCACAGGGAAAAGGTTAAAAGCCTATTGTGAAATTTGTTCTCCAGTATGTACTTTGCTTTTGGACAATGAAGATTGAACAAAGGATTCGAAGATGGTCAGAAACCTCTTTTGAAAAGTTTTCTTCCCTGAAATTCCAGATTGATCATCTATTTTGGAAGCTAAATTAGTTAATAAAAAATGATTCTCACTGAGATGATGAAAAAGTTGCCATTCATGGGACTCTGGGAAGATGGCAGAATAGGAAGCGCCAGGAATCTGTCTTCCCACCTAGACAACAATTGCACTGGCAGAATCCGTCTGGTGTAACTCTTTTGGAACCCTGAACTCTATTGAAAGCTTGCAACTTCCAAAGGAAGGCTTGGACAGTAAATTGTGCTTAATTTCAGTCTATTTCAGCTCTTGCACAGTAGCAGCTACCCATCCCCACTCCCAACTGCATGGCAGCCATTGCACACATTCCCGGATCACCTTACAGTGCATGAGAGCCAGAGTGGGCAAAATGGACCTTGTCCTCCAAATATTTGGGATCTTTGCTCTGACCCCTGATTGCTGCTCCTGATCATACAGATGCAGACCAAAGAGGTGGCAGCCATTATTGTTGTACTTCGTCCCATTGTTGCAAGTCCCTTCCCTGCTGGCTGATGTGACTTCCAGGGGACTTAAAGGGTCACTTCTCCTTCCCCCACCTCTTCATTTTTTTCATTTGCCTCCTTTTGGGAGCCAGACATCAAAGACTAGGACATTCAAAACAACTGCAAATATAGGGGATATTAAAAAGTAACCACAAATGCCCGGCAGAAGACTCAGAAATGACTTGAGATGACCTTATGCTTGCATCTCAGGTTGATCCTCAGCACAGAGATAGTCTATAGCAATCACACAGAAACAACAACAACAACAACAACAACAGCAACAACAACAGCAACAGCAAATCTTGGGAAAGAAGAAAAGCCTGATTCCCATGGTTTCTACATTGTTAGATTCAAATGTCAAGTCTTCAAAAAACAATCATACAGGATACAAGGAAACAGGAAAGGGTGGCCATTCAAAGGAAAAAAATAAGTCAACAGAAACTGTCACTGAAAAAGAACTGATAGCAGATATCCTAGGCAAAGGCTTTTAAACAATCATCTTAAAGACACCCAAAGAACTGAAGAAGATGTGGAACAACTGAAAAAAAAAGTGTGAACAAATGGAAATGTCAAAAAAAGAGAAAATCTAAAAACAGACCAAAATGAAATTCTGGAGCTGAAAAGTACATTAATCAAAATTTAGCAAAATTTATGCTAGAGGAATTCAAAGGCAAATTTGAGTCAGCAGAAGAAAGAATCAGCATACTTAAAGACAAAACAATGAAAATTATGACCCCTGAGGAAGAGAAAGAAAAAAGACTGAAGAAAAGTGAATAGAGCTTAAGGGACCTATATATAGCACACTATCAAGTAGACCAACATACACGTTATGGGGATTCCAGAAAGAGAAGAGAAAGAGACATAGAGAATATATGAAGAAACAATGTGAAAAACAATGACTAAAATACATGCATATAAACATCCAGGAAGCTCAACAAACTGAGTAAGGCGAAGTCAAAGAGACCCATATTGAGACACGTTATAGTTAAACTTTGAAAGACGAAGACAAGGAGAGAATCTTGAACGCACAAGAGAGAGAGGCAAGGGGTTTTCACTGAGGGACAGATTTCTCACCAGAAACTTTGGAGGCCACACGGCAGTGTACTGATATGTTCAAAGTGCTGAAAGAAAACAACTGTCCATCCATAATCCTACATCTGGCAAAATTGTCCTTAAAAAGTGAGGGAGACATTGGGGTGCCTGGGTGGCTCAGTGGGTTAAGCGTTTGACTCTTGATTTTGGCTCAGCTCATGATCTCATGGTTCAGTTCATGAAACTGAGCCCCATGTGGGACTCTATGCTGACAGTGTGGAGCCTGCTTGGAATTCTCCGTCTCCCTCTCTCTCTGCCCCTCCCCCGCTTATATTCTCTCCCTCTCTCCCTCCCTCTCTCTCTCAAAAATTAATAAACTTAAAAAAAAAGTAAGTGAGGGAGACATTAAAATATTCCCAGATAAACAAAAGCTGAAAGAGTTCATTACCACTAGACCTGCCCTGCAAGAAATGTTCAAAGGAGTCCTGCAGTGCGAAATGACAAGACAACAGATAGTAACTCAAAGCTATACGACAAAATAAAGATCTCAATGAAGAAAAATAAAAGGGCAATTATAAAAGCTTATATTCTTGTAACAACTGTGAAGGTTGTAACTTCACTTTTTGTTTTCTACATGATTTATGAGACTAATCTATTAAAAGAAAACCAATTATTAGTCTAAAAGCTCATGTCATTATAACTTTGGTTTGTAACTCCAAGTTTTGATTTCTATATAATTTGAGACTAATGCATTCAAAAGAATTATTAGGTTATATTTTTGGATACACAACGTAGGCAGATGTAATTTTGTGACATCAACAACCTAAATGGGTAGGGATGTAGCTATAAAGGAGAAGTTTCTTTATGTTACTGAAGGTAAGCTGGTATAAATTCAAAACAGTATGTTTTAACTTCAGAATGTTAAATATACTCCCCAAAATAACCACAAGGAAAATAACGAGAGAACATACACAAAAGAAAATGAGAAAATAATATAAACAAGAAAATCAACTAAACATAAAAGAAAGCAGTAATACAGAAAATACAGGACAAAAAGAAAGCTGTAAGGCATAGAGAAAAGAAATAGGAAAATAACAGAAGTCCTTCCTTATTCATAATTACTTTAAATAGAAATGAATTAAACTCTCCAATCAGAAGACAGAGATTAGAATAATGGATAAAATCACATGATCCATCACATGTATATTCAGTTTACAGGATACCCACCTTAGAACCAAAGAAACAAATAGAAGGAAAGTGAAAGGAAGGACAAAGATATTTTATGCAAATAGTATCAATCAGAGCAAGGATGGTATATTAACATCAGACAAACAGACTTTAAATCACAAAAGATCGTGAGACAAAGAAGAGTACTATATATTTTTAAGCTTCAATACAGCAAGAATATACAACAATTATAATCATTTGTGCACCTGATGATGGACCATCAAAATATATGAAGCGAAAACTGATAAAATTCAAGAAACAGTTCTACAATAATAGTTATAGACTTAAACACTCCATTTTCAATAATGAAAATAGAACAACCAGACAGAAGATAACTGAAGAGATAGAGAACTTAAACAATACAATAAACCAACTAGACAGGCATATACAGAAACCTCCATACAACAACAATAGCACAACACAATCTTCTCAGTGTACCTAGGACATTTTGCAGGAGAGAGCACATGTTAGGACACAGATTAACTCTCAAGAGATATAGAAGGATAGCTATCATCCTTCTATAAAAGTAACTTTTCCCACCACCTTAGAAGGTAGAACAGAAGTAAAACTGGAAATTTCACAATTTTGTGGAAATTAAACAATGCAAGTGAAATTAGGAAATACTTAGAGATTAATGAAAAACAAAAAAAAACCTTATCAAAACTGATAAGATCAGTAAAAGCAGTGCTTAAGGGGAAAATTCACAGTCATAAGTGTTTATATTAAAAAAAAGGAAGATCTCAAACCAACGACCTAATTTTACAACTTAAGGAACTAGAAAAAGAAAAGACTAACCCTCAAACTAGCAGAAGGAAGGAAATAATAAAGGTTAGAGCAGAGACCAATGAAATAGAGTAGAAAAATAAGAGCAAAAATTAATGAAATCAAAACATGGTTCTTTGCAAAGACTAACAAAGTTAACATTTAACTAGGTGGACTAAGAAGGAAAAAAGAGAAGACTCAAATTACTAAAATGAGAATTTAAAATGTGGACACTACTACTGACTCTATAGAAGTTAAAAAGATATTAAGAGGGTACTTTGGGGGCAGCTGAGTGGCTCAGTCAGTTGAGTGTCCAGCTCTTGATTTCCACTCAGGTCATGATCCCAGGTTCCTGGGATCGAGCCCTGTGTCAGACTCCACACTGAGTGTGGAGCCTGCTTGGGATTCTCTCTCTCTCCTTCTGCCCCTCTCTTCCACTCACAGTCTCTCTTTAAAACAAGTAAACAAACAAACAAACAAACAAAAAAGAGTATTTTGAACAGTTGTACACCAACAAATTGGGTAACCACTAAAATTTAACCAACTGACGTTTGGTAAGTGTTCCTCACACATGACATTAATACAAAAGCTAAGTCTTACTATGGTAATCTAGGAGGGTTGGGAATCAGACAAATATCTAAGCTACTCCAAAATGGTTATGGAACCAAAAATCAAACGGAGCTGATACAGCTAGCTGGGATTACAACAGGGATTGCATTTCAACTCAATCTTCTTATCCTAAAGCAAGTATATTTTATCTGAGAAAAGGGAGTGAAACAAAAGAATAAAAGGAAGATGCTCAAGAAACTGAGAAGCACAAAGGAGTAAGAAGGTAGGCAATGAGAAAAAAGGAGAAAGGAAGGGATCCAGGGAGACAAGGAGAAAGCAAGAAACAGTCACAGCAACTTGTAATCAAACAGTAAGAAGTTTCTAATCGTTTCCTCTTTCCAGCTGCAAGACTTGGACTCTGGACCATCTTTCCTGTTACTTCTCATACACTTTATTTAACGTCACTAGGGACACTGCAGGCTGATGTGTCTGCCTCAGGTCCTCTTCAGAAAACTGAACAATTATGAATAGGGCCATCATAAGAAGGAAAGGACAGCATACCACGGGCCATTATTAGTGAAATAGACACACGTAAGTCATGTTCTGTAATTGTTACTCAAGACCATTCATGTTACAAACCAATGTTCCTCAACTGTGGCCACGTGTTAGAATGGTCTGGTAAGCTAAAAAACAAAACAAAGCAAAACAAAATAAAAAACCCCAAACTCCACCCCTAGAGATTCAAATTTAATTGGTCTGAAGTAAGGAGGCCTTGATATTTTGTGGTTCTTTTGGTTTGTGGTTTGTTTTTTATTTGGTTGGTTGGTTTTTTCTTTTTCTTTTTTCTCCTCCTCCTTCTCCTCCTCCTCCTCCTCCTCCTCCTCCTTCACCGTCTTCTTCCTCTTCTTCTTCTTCTTCTTCTTCTTAACTTCCTACATGATTATAATATGATCTGGAGCTTAGGACCACTTTTACAGAAAGACAATTTCCGAAGTATGCTACTTGCATATTTATTGCTAAAATAAATAATTTTGATTGTTGTGAACTATTAAGCTTTTATTTCCCTGAAATCAAGGGGAATTTTCTGAATGCTTTGATCTCATTCATCTGACAGCAAAAACAAAAACAAAAACAAAAAAAACCACTATTTAATTGTTTCTAACACATGTTCAAGGCACTGTGTGACAACTTGTGTATCTTATTTTGTTTCATTTTAGCCACGACCTTACAAGGACCTCAAGTCAACCTTTCATTGCATTTCTCAAAAGGCATTTTAGTGTCTTGTCTGCAATTGGTACTATGCTATTTGTATGGAATAAAAATTGGTGGGTATTGAGCCTATAACAACCCCATCATTTTCTCCCACATTCATAGAAGAAAACTTACCTATTCCAGAAACAGAACAAACTGTTTACGGCTGTTGTCTTTCTCTGGTCTGCTACGGATGAAGCTTCTGGCAATATGAATCACTCTGCCTTTGAGAAGATGCAGTGAGCATATACATACCTTCCTAAATCCTTACATCTTATTTTAAAAGACTGTTAACATTCTTAGTTGTCATCATAGCAAAGCTTTAAGATTTCTTCTGTTTTCATAATCAAAATGCCTCATGAAGCACTTGAGTGAATGACGGGATTTCCCAAAGACAAGTTCAGGCACTTCTGATAATAGTCCCAGAATAGAGATGTTGGAACCAATGAGTGGAAAGAATCCTGGAGCTGCATTTGGACGATACAGACTAAAACTGATCTGGAATGCTTCCAGACTGCATGACCTTATGCAGATCATTTAACCCTTATGATTCCCAACGTCTTTGGAGATGGTAGTTCCTGCCCCAGTTAGCCACCAAAAGACACAGTGAGCACAGAAGAATTACTCTTTGGAGGCACATTTTTTCACTTTTGAAAAGAACAGTGCAAATGGGTATGTTTGCTCCCCTTCCTCCTGTCACTTGTCTCCACCCCTCTCTGCAAGGTGCCCAGAAAGCACCAGCACTGCTGACCCAGCTCTGTGGGAACAGAAGATTCCAAGTGGCTGAGCAGGTCACCCGGTGCAGACAGGTGGAGGACAGAGATTGGCCTGGGATAAAGGAACCAAAGAAGACAATAGGCTGAAAGAATCAGAAAAGGTAATGCATGTCTCCACCATGCTTTGTAGAATTTCTTTTGCAAAACATTGAAAATATTTATTTCTTGTAAGGATATATATCCTATTACACCTTGAAGTTTCCTTTATGGAGTAATCAAAAGCTTCTCAGAAGAAACAGAGGCAAGGCTAACCAAAAGAGACTACAATAGGAAGCTCATTTAAAAATACTAAACCGTATTTTAGAGAGAAAATCAACACTTTATCCCCAGATGCTAAAAACACATGACAAGTTATGACCAACAATACAGTACCAGGAACAGAAGGAAGGAAGACAGTGTTAGGAGGCCCAGTATGCTTATTGACATTTGTATGCCTCACTCTAAAGGAAAGAGGATGAGGTAAAATACAACGAACGTGTTTCCAGCGTGCAATCACAAAGTAGCACGAGCCCAGGGAAACTTCTTACATGTCACTTAATTCTGCATATTAAATTAATCATGAAATAGTGGCTACTTCCTGGCAACGATAACTATTGGTCACGAACTGTCCTGTTGTTACCTCAAATAATTTTCAGTACATTTCACAAGGTGATTACTATTTCATGCCTTCCCACCGTCATCTGCAGATTGGAAAATAGAGACGCCGAGAGGCAAATCACCAAGTGTACTGAGTCTAATGCATTATTTGTTTGCTCTTTATTTATTATCCTTTCTTCCCCTTGGAATCAAAGATTTGCCTGGATTTAATAATTAACCATAGAAGACTGCACTTTTTCTTCTAAAAAAATATTTTTTTCTTTATTTTTGAGACAGAGACAGAGCATGAGTGGGGGAGGGGCAGAGAGAGAGGGAGACAAGGAATCCAAAGAAGGCTCCAGGCTCTGAGCTGTCTGCACAGAGCCTGACGTAGGGCTTGAACTCACAGACTGTAAGATCATGACCTGAGCTGAAGTCGGATGCTTAACTGACTAGCCACCCAGGCACCCCTGAACTTTTTCTCTTAATGAACAAATCATAAAGGCAAAAATTGAAAAAAAAATCTATTTCTATCTCCTTGGTTTCAACTAAGTAAAAACTGAGGGACTTCTATGGCCCACACTAAATTCTTCTTATAGCCAGAAAATCATAAAAATAAAATTCTCAGTGGAAAGAAGCAGGTTTCTAAATTAATAATAGAAGTAGTTATAATTATTATTAAGGGAATCTTCTTTTATTAGGAGAAATGAAACAGCAGTATATTTATTCAATTAATATGTGTGTTACAGAATTATTTTAGAATCCACGTTTATTTGGAAAAAGGTATAACGCCTTTAACAAAAATACTTTTATTTTTCAGTAAGTATAAAAATAAAAATGTAAATGAGTAGTTTATGTAATTTCTAATGCTAAAATAGCACTGAACTGTATCACTGGTGGTATTGACAATCTTAATTAAGAAGTCATTTAATGATAATGTTAACAAATCTGGCCAATTTTTTGAGTCAGACTGACACTACTCAAGACACAAGCCTAACTGGTGTTCCCTCAGTAAGATGCAGAGTAGAATCTGTAAAGGAACATCTGATGCCAGTGATAAAATTAAGGTCAAGGACTTGGCAAAATATGTTATACACTGTAACAGATGTTCCCAGATGAAATCACATTTCTATTAAAAACTATACAGATGCTCAGTTGATAGAACCTAGAATCTCAGAACCGTAGAACCAGAAGGGATTTTTAGAGACTAGCCATTCCCATCATCTTAAAGTTGAGGACGCTGGGGCTTCTGGGTGGCTCAGTCGGTTGAGCGACCAACTCTTGATCTCAGCTCAGGTCGTGACCTCACGGCTGGTGAATTTGAGCCCCGCGTGGACCTCTGTGCTGACTGTGTAGAGCCTGCTTGGGACTCTCTCTCTCCCTCTCTCTCTGCCCCTCACTCACTCATGTGCACGTGTGCTCTCTCAAAATAAATAAACTTAAAAAAATAAAATAAAACAAAGTTGAGGAAACTGACACACAAAGCATTTAAGTGATGAGCACAAGGTCCCACGGTTGGTTATGTGTCCAGACTAGCGCTCAAGCCCTTTCTATGATTCCAGGTTGTCTGTAACTATGACAAATGAAGGGGCGTTTTTAATATTTTAGTTAAAAACATATTTAGGGTGAATTATATTGTGTGGTGAGACTAGAGACAGGAATATCAACCCAGACCATTGTATCTTTTGGATCTTCCCTGATTCTTGCTCTTGGATATTTACTCTTATGTTACACAGTAAATTGTATTTACCCTTAAATTAGGCTTCTATTTCCCCCTAGAGTACAAATCCCAAGGAATGCTACCATGTTCCAGGCCTTAGGAAGACACCAAACTAATATTAAATCTGCAACACATTTTTTTCAATATCAGCAGTACTATTAAAGATCAGCAAATACTAGCACCATACTAGTGTGTGGGTGGTGCCTAATGCAGATGATGGATAAACACTTTCTCAGTTGTTCTTTCACAAAATTTAATATTATCCAGAGTTTGGGTGCTCAGAGTAAACTTCTGTGAATCGCAAAAGATGTGGCAACAAATGGGCAAATACCTAACACTACCAAAATAAGAAGCACTGTAGTGAACGTCACATGCTTTTTCTTTCATAGAGAAATGAAGTGGACAGTGACACAACACACGTAGAGAAAAAGCATGTAATTCTGAGATACATACAACTTCTCACTTGTGAATTGGTAAGACCTTATCATAGATGGGGAATGTGAGTTCTATTATAATCTCTTTCATCACGGCAGGAGGGATTCCGACCCCGGCTCTTCACGGACCAACTGGGATAGATTTTGTAGAGGAGAGACACCAATGAAATGAGGAGAATGAGCCTAACTTTAATCCCAATAACAAAGATGCAAAACTAATAATCTCTTTCCATTCTAGCCAATGGCAGAACTGGCTATTGTGGCCAATAACTTAGAATTTAGCATGGACTCCTTACTTGTACCCATCCCCCGCCTCAAAAGAAAAAAAATCATTCACCTTTATCAAGACTACATCTCACTATCTTAAATTCACTTCAGTGGTTCTCACATGTATGGGTTTCAGAATCCCCTGGGGAAACTGTATTGGTACAAATACAAAGGCCCATGAGCCCTCCTACATCAAGGGGCCTGGGCCTCTGTGGGCTTTACTAACCATCCACACGATTATGGTATGCAACAAATGTGAGAAACACTACTTTAGGGTATGCTCTTAATTTTCCTCTCCCTGATAATTGCACTCGCTTCTTAATTGTTCTGCCCGACTCCAGCTTCTTTCTGTACCAATCCACTCTTCAGCCAGTCAACAAACCTGAAAAACTCCAAACTTAAAAAAAAAAAAATTAATGGCTGCTAATCACACTTGAGAGTAAGTCCAGATTTGTTATGCACTCAACGCCCTTCAAGATTTGACTCTTGTAGGGGCGCCTGGGTGGCCCAGTCGGTTCAGCATCCGACTTCGGCTCAGGTCATGATCTCTCAGTCTGTGAGTTCAAGCCCTGTGTCGGGCTCTGTGCTGACAGCT